>NC_085843.1:181132440-181487440 GCF_035594765.1 Anolis carolinensis
AGCATTTGATTAGTTGGTGAAAATCAGTTTTGTTCTCATTTTATTAGATGGTCAGTAAGAAGGACTTGTGTGTTATTTGCTTTTTCTTGTGGTTACTGAGATCTAGTTCTCACTGAGGTCATAGGCAAGACTACTGTGACCATCTGTAGGTGGATATTCATTAAGATGGAGAATATCTATCAGAATACCTCTCTGGCTTTACTTTTCCAATGTATATGTGAAATTGGGGTTTCATATGTATATTTTCCCATTTTGAGGTTTTGATGACAATTTGAGAGCCTGTTGACTTAACTCCCTCAATAAGAGGTTAGAATGCTTGTATTGAAAACATAATGAAATTGTGTTTCAGATGTTACCATCCATAATAGTGAGCTAATGTCTGGCAGCATGGATAAAGGAACTTTAGGATCTGGGTCCAAGAATAATATCTTCTACATTTTGCTGAGAGACTGGGGACAAGTGGAAGCAGCTGACGCCATGTCACGGTTGGCTAGACTTGCTCCTGTCTACCTCTGTAAGTGCTTAGAAAAATGTTTTGTAATAATTTCATTTATTTTTTTACATTGCAGTCTATTATCCCTTTTGTTTTTTATGCTCACAACAAACCAGAGTAAGAAAAATCACAGGCCAAAGTAATCCATTTTGTGTTCAGAAGTCCAAATGTGAGTAAAGATCAATTTAGTTCTAGTAAAACACACCCTTTGTCTGAGATCTTGCATAGATTACAGGACAAAGGTGAGAAAGGTGTAGACAGAGAACATAAAACATTTGACAAGAACACTTAAAACTGAGTTTAACTTTGTAAATCGGGACAGTTATGGACATAAGGTAAATCTCTTTTGCCTGTAGATATATTTCAGATGCTATCAAGGAGTTGCATGTAAAAGTTAATTAACTTTTCATGTAATCCCAGTAATGGATATAGATTCTGGGGTAGGAAAAGAATGGTTACTTTTTAAGTTAGGTTTTAAATATTTACAAATATTGAATACGTACAAGACAATATACCATATTTCATCACATAATAGTCTTCATCACATAATTTGATGAATAGAAGGGGGGAAAGTGCAACCATTATGCAATGAAATGCAGTATGTCTGAAGAGAGATATCTTCTGTGTTGTAGCTTTAAAATTGATGGGTGCATTTGGTTTTTCTTTGCCAACACAGCTAATCGAGGGTTTTCAATTGGAATTGGTGATGTCACCCCAGGACAGGGGTTGCTGAAGGCAAAATATGAACTTCTGAATGCTGGTTATAAGAAGTGTGATGAGTACATTGAAGCTTTGAAAACTGGAAAACTGCAGCAGCAGCCCGGCTGTACAGCAGAAGAGACTCTAGAGGTGAGCTGTATATTAGGATTGTGCAATTCGGTGTGCGGATTTCAGTATCCCGCCCAATCCTTTTTTCGGAAACCTCCCAAATTTGGGTGGGCAAATTCCATTTTTCGTTCTGGCAGCCAAAAAATCCATTTTCGCTCCGGGAAAATCTGGACCATTCGCAGCAATGGGGGAACTTCCGAGGCTCCCTTTCCTGTCATTTTGAGGGCATCAGAATTAAGAAACTACTTTTTTGGGGGTTCTTTCCTCTAATATCCTTCATCTAGACCTGGGTTAAGGCATCAGACTTAAGAAACCACTTTTTCTCAGGTTGTCTCCCCTCATATCCTTCAACTAGACCTGGAGAGAAATTGAATTCTCCCCATGAGGATTCAAGGGAGTCAGGCTATACCCTTTCTTCAGTAAACAACCCCAATATTTAAATACCCCCCCCCCCCAAATGCTCCTCAACGCATGCCCACCCTCACTTCCCTAGCGAAATAGTTTTCAAAAGAAGGAATGAAAGATATTACACTAAGAAAAACAAATGAAATTTTGAAAGGAAAATATTGGAATTAAGTCCAAAAGCAAACGAAGCGATTCTAAGAGCAGCAAAGGCACTGAGATAGAACACGGAGCACATGAACAGCTTTTTTCTTCTGATTGGCTCAGGTAGGCAGCAGGGCTCACAGCCTCACAGGGAAACCTTTTTTTCACTTACCTGTGCCCAAAGACTCCGCAGTTCTTGAATTTCTTAATTTTATATTGTTGTTCTACCTCTAAAATTTCTAAATGTCAGCTTCATACTTCTTTTTTGAAACTCCATTCATCCTCTCTCTCCCTTTTTAAAAAAGCCCTAATGTGTTAATTAGTTTATTGTGATTTGATCCCTTGAAATGTGATCTTTTCTTTTTTTTCCATTATGAGGCTGTTGTTTATATTCTACTTGTTCTGCTTCTCACAACTAATTTTCCCTGCTTCTCAGCTGCTCTACTCACTTTGGAGTGTTGAACAGTCTTATTATTTAATCAAATTGAAGCTCAAATGTAATTATTTGAGAGAGTCACTTTGGCACCAAGATATTTGTCTCTATGGAGACAGAGAAAACAGCTCTTGACTGCGAAGCCAGTTGCCTCCGAGGGACAATCTCTAAATAACAAGAGCCCCAAGCCAGGATAATCTTCAAAAAGCACATCTGTTGGTTTTGATTGATATTGTTTCCATCTCTTCATTGAATTGCTTAAAGCAGGGGTTCTCAAACTGTGCTCTACAGAGCCCTTGGGGCTCTGTGAGTGCCAGTGAGGGGCTCCATGATGCCATGCTGTATCTCGCCTGCTCCTCTTTCCTCCTTTTGAGAAATGCAGGGAAATTCAAGTTTTGACCTTCAGGAAACAACAGTGGCAGCATCAGTGTCCTCCCAGGGCACAGACCCACTTGGCAGAAGGGGATTGGACTGGATGGCCTCTAGTGTTTCAACTACTATTTTTATTATTATTATCATTATTGTTATTATTAAGACTGGATGGCCTTCTGTTGAGGGTGCTTTGATTGTGTTTTTCCTGCATGGCAGAAGGGGGTGGACTGGATGGCCCCAGGGGTCTTTCACTAAAATACTGTTATGTTTATGTTGGTTGAAATTGTTCTTCATTTTAAACATTCTTCCCTTTCCTTTATTTGTTTGTTTGTTTGTTTTTGCGTTGTGTGATTTAGTTCACACAAACACTCTCCATCCATCTGCCACTGGCCCAGCCCATGTCTGATGTATATACATTATATATAATACAATATATAAACATCTCTTGGGGCTCCATGAGAAACTTTTGCTTCAAAAAGTGCTCTGCGGCTAAAAAAGTCTGAGAACCCCTGGCTTAGAGGAATTATCCATTATCAGGCAGTGTGATGTAGTGGTCAGTGTTGGACTATGCCTCTGGAAACCAGGCATCAAATCTCCACTTGGCTATGAAATCCTATTGTGGGACTTTGGGCAAGTCACATTCTTTCAACCTCAAAGAGTGGCAAAGGTAAACACCCTGGGAACAAATCTTGCCAAGGAAACTCCATGATAGGTTCACGTTAGGGTTACCATAAGTCAGAAACAACTTGAAGGCACACATCAACATTTGTCCCTTTTAGCTACACTTCTTACTGGTTAAAACTAGTTAGGGTGCAATGAAAGTGTTTAGGTAAATTCTAAGTAGGTACATCCCTGTTACAATCAGTTAATAACTGAAAATCTCTTTGTAGGCATTGATTCTGAAAGAGCTTTCTGTGATAAGAGACCATGCCGGCAGTGCCTGTCTGAGAGAATTGGATAAGAGTAATAGCCCCCTCATTATGGCTCTTTGTGGTTCAAAAGGTAAACTGGTTAATTCTTTAGAAAACTGAAGGTTGCCATTAAATTCTTTGTTGCTTATCAATACCATGTCAGATGGGGAAACCATTTTCATAAGGGCACTGCTGTTGTACAAGCATTCTTCCCCTGTCACAATCACTCCAGAAATTTAGATCAGAAATTTAGAGCAACAAGAACAGATTTAAATGTTATTTGTAATAAGTACCAACAGACTGTCATTGCATTTGAGTCATCAAACATGGTAAGCTGTGTTGAATTGAAACTTTGTTTGCCCAACATACAATCAACATTGGTTATCAAACATCAGTGACCTAACAGAGCCCACTGTAGTGTAGGAACACTTGGAGCTAGGAAAGGTCATTTGTTTTGGACTAGAGGTTTTACAATCCCTGCAATCAATATGATCACAATACCAGTAAAACTACACATTGGAAAATATGCCTAGCTTAAATGATATCCTAGAAGCATGGAATCTACTTCCCATATGGGATGAATACCATTGCTGTACTCTTAACAGACAATGCTATCTTAATTTCCTCTTATGTTGAATATTGAGAAATTTATTCTCCATGCTGATCTTAAGTAGATTGGCCCTGGTTCATTGAAAGATTACCTATACATATGGACATTTTGTCTGCTTTTGCCCATGCAAATTATTGAACTTTGGATGAATTAGCATTTTAGTTATGAGGTGTTACCATGTGAGCATGCCTTCAAACCAAATATCCCCCATATACCATCTAATGTGGTAAATTCCCTTTTGTAGATTTTATGACTTTTCTTTTCATATAGTTACGGGTTTCAAAAAAAGTCTCATAATTTCATAATAAACATAATAAACGTCCTTCACTAATGTTGGGTTACTTTTCAACATCATGCTTTGAGTAATGAGACAAAATTTCTACTTACGTATTGCTCTGTATGTCTGTTTTTACTGGTAGGCTCCTTCATTAACATATCACAGATGATTGCTTGTGTTGGACAACAAGCTATCAGTGGGTCCCGTGTGCCTGATGGTTTTGAGAACCGATCCTTGCCTCATTTTCAGAAACATTCCAAGGTAAAGACTCTTTAAATTAAACAGGGATGAATGTTAAATTATACAGTATTATGAGAAGGAGAAGTGTGGATGCAAATACAAAAGTACAATGAAGATATAATTCCTGGTCAAATGTGCTGAACATTGGGGTGTACAAATATTTCCTGTTCCATGAATTCACCATCTAGTCTTTGTGAGCCCCTCTTTGTCTCAGTGCATCCTTACATTCCATCTCGATAATATTGTTGACCTGTCATATAGAGTTTCTGCAAGGGCCTTCGACAGAATGTATTTTAAATGTTTTAAGCATTCAAAATGGGAACCCAGTGTAAATGTTAATAATGTTAATTATTGTTAATTTGAATAGAATAGCTGTGCTAGGTGTCCCAGACCACTTCAAAGAAGTGAGGGACCTTATTTCATAAGTACATGATAGTTGTAATGGTCAGTCTTCCAGTTCTTGTTTTCTTTCCTTGGTCTTTCATGCTTACAAGCTGGTGGGCATAAAATTGGTGCGTTCATTTTCTCCTTTGCTTGTCGCAGCTATGTATTGGGTTTCCCCCCCATCTTCTGTGAAGTAATGTTACACTGGGATCCATTAGAATCTACTAAGAATGTGTGATTAAATTTCTGTGGTATAAAGCTCAAAGGAATAAATACTAGGACACCAGACTTATGACTCTGAGTTCTGGAAAAAGTGGGATGAGGGGGGTGCTGTGACAACTGGCTTAAAATGTTTTCCTGTTGGGAAATTCTGTTGTGTATAAAAAGACCATCACTGGTGGGCAACTATTGTAGGGCAATGATGGCAGAAATGACAACAAATTTTAAAAATGAAGCAGCTGGAGCATCAGTTTTGGTTTTGAAAAGGGGTAGTGGTTTTTTATATATATATACAGTGTTCCCTCGCTGCTTCGCAGTTTGCTTATTGCTCATTCACTATTTTTCGCTTTTTCTCTGAGTGGTGGTGCCTGCCAGTTTCCCTTTTGCACATGCACCCTCCCTCTTGTCAGCGTTCAGGGGCAGCTCTCCGCTTTGGTGTTGCTGCTGCTTCTCCTCCTCAGGGCTGCCCTGCTCCGTTTGTCTGGCTGCAAAGCAACCCGCGAGCCTCCCCGGAGCTTGTGAAGGGGAGAAAGGCCACCTAGCTACTAATATAATGTGTAAATATTAAAATAAATATAGCGTCCCTACTTCGTGTAACCCCTGTGATAAGTTAGGGAACACTGTACTGAATTTGTTAGAGATAGCAACCTTCTCAAGCCTCCTCTATCCAATGTTTTGTCTGTTTATAATATGTCAATTTATTTCCTGAAGTGTATGTCTTCTTTGGTTTGCAGTGGTCTTAGCACTGTGTACTTAAGACAGTGGGAGGGAACTGCAGACCATGTTCCGTGGTCAGTGATGGTTTAGAATGCAGTTTGAAATATGACAGTCGAGGAATGTCTGTTGAGGCTTGAGTCTGTTTGATTACAGATGTCAGTGTAAGAAGTTAGAAATCAGTTGAGGCTTGAGTTCCTTCAAAATAGACTGATATAAAAAAAAGCTATACAGAGCAATATAGTTTTGAAGAGACTGTTAAAGACTTTAAGATACAAACTGAAACATTTTTGAAGTTTAACTTGACAAGAAATGTACCTGTATAAATACATGAAGTTGTGAGTAAAACAAACTTGTTATTTAATTAAGTCTCCTTGAATTTTGTCTGATGAGAGCATTGAATAGAAACAAGATATTTACACACCCAATGATTTTCCATTACCTAATAAACTAAAGGAATACTCCTGAAACTCTGCTATCCAATAGGTTATGATCCTAACAGGCCATAATCCAATAGCCCAATAATATTTACTCAAGTTTAATGTGCCATTCAATGTAATGTGCACCTCAGTTTTAAAGGTGCACATTACAAAAAAAGTAGATGTGAATGTAATTCACTAACAGCACAGGCATAGCATGTGATGGAGGCAGGCAGCATGAATGACACCATTTGGGAAGCCAGCCCCCCCCCCCCCCCCCCAATTTCCCAACTGGCCTCATTCATGGGAGGTTTTGAATGCCTCGTGAATGAGGCGGGTAGGGAACAGCATGGGGCTGAGCTTAGGGGGTTGCCCAAGAGACCCCGAAGGCTGCCTGGGAGTCAGGATAACTTCGGTGGCTATATGTGAAAACAGCATTGTACTTTGCTTAGCCCCTAATGCCCCTAATTATTTTGGGTATTTGTGTGCCATTTTCTGAAGAATTCACAAAGCAAAACCACTCTGGCAAAGATACCAGCCAATTTAGCCACATATGCAACCAGTATTCTGTATTCTTAACATTTATATTCTGACTTTCTTCCAAGAAGCTAGACTACATGGTTTTCCCAGTCCCTATTTTGTCCTGGCAACAAACCTGTGAGATAGGTTAAGTTGAGAAACAGAGAGTGATCCAAAGACACTTAGTGACTGAATGGAGAATCGAACCCATGTTTCCCCCAGTTCTAGTCAGACCCTCAGTCACTATACCACACTGATTGTGAATGCATGCCTGAATACAACATATTTCAAAAGTTCTTTTTTTCTTGCAGCTTCCAGCAGCTAAAGGTTTTGTTGCCAACAGCTTCTATTCTGGCTTGACACCCACTGAGTTTTTCTTCCACACAATGGCTGGTCGTGAAGGCCTGGTTGATACAGCTGTAAAAACAGCGGAAACTGGATACATGCAGGTAACTGAGGACATTTGCCTGTGGGAATAGGCATTCCTTGTGTAGCAGCTGTCATGATCAATTATACTCCATTGAATTAAAACCTTCACTTGACTAGTCTAAGTCTGGTGTTCTTTCCCATCTTGTTCTATCTCCCTTTAGTTCCACTTTCTAAAATGAGTAAAAAGTAAGAAAGGAAATATATTTCTTTAGACCTGTATTAATGTTAGGATATATATTTTACCATATATATATATATATATATATATATATATATATATATATATATACACACACATACATACATACATACACACACACACACACACACATACACACACACACACACACACACACACACACACACACACACACTTAATATGAGGTATAGCCTTGCACATGACAGACATTTATTAACCAGCCAGGCTAACATATTGAATTGTTACATGAATATTATCTGTTAGGCATGTGTGCCTTGCTTGCGGCTAGAAAGAGAGAAATCAAATTCCAATTTTCCATTTCACAGAAATGTTCTGCCTAGATGTCTGGAATTAATTCCTCCTAGTTTTGATATTTACAGATCTGGATGTGGTTGTTCCAGATAGAAAGACACCAGAAATATTCACAAGAAGGAGATTCAGAGAATATCTGGCTTGTGATTATTTCTCTTCCAGCCAGAGTTTTCTTGTTCTTCTTTAGCCCCTTTTAGAATAGAGTGGAGAAAGTGTGAGGCCTCCAGGCTGTTTCTGTGGCCCCAAATACTCCCCATTTAGTAGTTTTCCCTGTATATCTGAAAGAGTGCATCTACACTGCATAATTAATCAGTTTGATACCACTTTAACCATCATGGCTCAATACTGTGAATTTTGGGATTGGTGGTTTAGTGAAGCATCAGCGCTCTTTGGCAGAGAAGGTTAAAACGACAAGTCCATAGCTTGAGCAATAAGAGTGATGCCAAACTATATTCTACAATGTAGATGCATCCAAAATGTTGCAAAATGCTCCCATGGGAAATGTAATTACATTCTTTCCCTCAGGCCTTCTTAATCCTATGAGAGGCTGTTTTTTCCAATAAGAAATACTTAGATTGAATCTCCAGATCACTTCCTATATTTTTAAAATCCTAATTGAACTGAAGTTTCTGAAACTTTTGTATTATTTTTAATCTGTATTTTTAAATATATATTCTTAGCTAGTTTGAGTCTCATTATTGGGAGAAAGGGTGAATATAAGTTGAACACAATCATTTAAGAGGGAGGAGAAGGTGGAAAAAATGCTCCCTCTATGCCGTCTAGGTGGTGTTGGGGGGCACTTGGGGGAAGATTTTATTAAGTACTAATGGTTTGTAAACTATGCTGCAGGTTAATAGGACTGGTTCCATTAATTTTGTTCCACTTCAGATCAAATGCATAATGTTTTTTTCCAAACATGCATTGACTCTTATTGGGATATTACAAAACAATTCCCTAGGTACTCCATCTCCTTATATATCCCATTGGAAGAATTGCTTGTGGGAGTAGTTCTGTATTTTGTAGTTCTTGTGTGAATTCACCACCACCTGTGTTTTTGAAGTTTTTGTGAGCTGCGATACATATGTCCTTAATAATACTTTGTGCATCCGCTTCTCTCAGAGACGACTGGTGAAGTCACTTGAAGACCTTTGCTCACAATATGACTTGACTGTCAGGAGTTCTACTGGGGACATTATACAATTCATTTATGGTGGGGATGGTTTAGATCCCGCAGCCATGGAAGGGAAAGATGAACCTCTGGAATTCAAACGTGTCTTGGACAACATCAGAGTAAGTATATAGGATGTCTCCATAAATAAACATCAGCGTACTACAAGAAGCTTGAAAACAATCTTGATCTTGGAGTTTAATGATAGTTTCCATATCAGTGAATTAAATGTATGGTGGGGTTCTTAATAAGTCAAGATTCAGTTTAGCATTTGCTTTCTGAAAGGACTTTCAAAAATACCGTAAGATTTGAAGGATCTGTGTCAGTATTAGCTTTTTGCCTTCGGTTCTAGCATTTGTAAAAGTAACATCAGCTTTAACCATTTTGAAAGAACGTTGACTGTTCTGAAGGAACTGAATGTAAAATACCCTTGTAATTTATCTTTGTGTTGCTTTGTTGCTTAAGGCGGTGTATCCAAGCCGAAGTGAGCCTGCACTTAGCAAAAATGAATTGATGTTAACAGCTGAGTCCATCATGAAGAAGAATGAATTCCTTTGCTGCCAGGACAGCTTCTTACAGGTGATGTCTTTGTTTAGATTCTTTTTTCCTCACAATAATTATTACGTGATTAAAATAAACTCTTCTTTCCAGCCGAAAAAGCCAATTTTCCAGTGTTCTGCTTGATTTTCACCACAGTGGCTCAACAGATTTAGGGTTTAAATATGTAGACTGGCTTCTGAAGAATTCCGCATGACAGCCAGTTTGGAAGTGATAAAGTTAATAAATCCTTTCTTTAAAAAGCGGCACAGTCTGCTAAAACCCAAGGTCACTTGTTTTTTGGAGTAATGCAACTAGCTTGTTGCTAGTAAGTGTGCATTGATAGATGCTTGCTTCAGGGTCTAAATGTAAGATGCAAACTGTATTATTCATTTTTCTATATGAACAGTTTTATGTGTTTCAATAGCAAAATATGTGTTGCATTTGTGGTTTTTTGTTTGCTTTTAAAGGCATTAACTGAAACAGGTTATGCAAGATATAATGAGGTAATTGTAGCATGTGTGTGGGTTTTCGTGCATGTGCATACAATATATACATTTAGATTGATGGTGTCTTTATAAGTCCATCCAGTTGATGCACAGTGAGTACTTTCTTTCCACCATACAGATAAGTATATTGTGGTGATTACTTGTTCAATGCCAATATCAAATTCTCTCCCAGTGTCTGAAATGGCAACTTTTTTCTGGTCAGAAAGCAACCAGCTTCTGACATCACAAAAAGAGGAAAAGCTCTTCCGCTTCCCAAACTAGTGTTGGCTTTCAAGCCCAATAGAGACTCTGTGTTCCTGTTAGTTTGACCTGTCATGATTGCTGCTTGTTTTTAGTTATTCCTCTTTTGTCCTTTGTGGACACCTTACACATTTCCCTACAAGGAAACCAATACCCCTGAGTCAAGAAAAATATGAGAAAAATACTTCCTGGTCTCTCACGTTACTGTAGGTTTTTTGTGGTTATGCTTTAACTGGGTGACAGGTATCTTGTCACATAAACTGTGGACTTGAGAAATCAGGTTAGGTTGGCCATTATGACATTTTCTAGTTCTAAATTCTTTGCAGCACCCCAGATGCTAGATTTGGAAAGAAAGCTGAAGTGCTCTCGCGTTTTTGATCTCTTCAGATCCAAGTCTATTTATGCAAGGCCTTTAAAAATGTGGATGTCCTTCAAAAACTGTGACCTTAATGTCCCACAGTCTCTTTCTAGCATTGAATCCCCAAGGTCAAGAACTCTGCAAAACCATTCAAGGCTTCTCATGGCCATCCAATACCTGGTGGCTATGAGAGTAATTGAAGTTGTCTTCATGTTTTTCCAGAGATATTTGAATTCCAGAGATATTTGAATCATTCTAGTCTTCAGAAAGTTTAATAAATATCTGTGACACAGACCTTTAGGCCCTGAAAATAATTTAGCCATCATCTCCTGGGTATATGATGATATCAGCAGGTCTAGGAAGCCTATCAACAGATATCTGTCACATTGAACTACAGAAAATTCCTCACATCCCTCTAATAATCATAATCATAATTTTTATTTATTACCTATCTCCTTTTGGAGCCCCCAGTGGCACAGTGGATTAAACCACTGAACTGCTGAACTTGCTGACTGAAAGGTCAGCAGTCCGAATCAGGGGAGTGGGGTGAGCTCCCGCTGTTAGCCCAGCTTCTTCCAACCTAGCAGTTCGAAAACATGCAAATGTGAGTAGATCAATAGGTACTGCTCCGGCGGAAAGGTAACGGCACTCCATCCAGTCATGCTGGCCACGTGACCTTGGAGGTGTTTACGGACAATGCCGGCTCTTCGGTTTAGAAATGGAGATGAGCACCACCCGTCAGAGTCAAACTCGACTAAACTTAATGTCAAGGGGAAACCTTTACCTTTACAACCTTTTGGCTTAAGATGGACCCACAGGCAACCCACAGGGTTGTTCAGGAATCCAAACATTCTTGGCTTTACAAACTACTTTTAAAATGAAATCATTTATGCCATGCCAGTAAACCTGTCATCACAACATTGTACAAGCCATACAGGGTAATTATTTGTTGTTTCTCTTCTCCTTCATCCCTGCAAGATGGGGGAGATGAAAGCTTTTGTGGGAACTGAGCCTCTGCTTAGTGAGCTGAACAACCAGCCTTAAGCTGAAAGGGCATCCCACTCTGACAATATGCTTATGTGTGTAATGGTCAGAGGTTTGTACTGCTTAATTATCAAGCAAAAATTGAGTACAGTTCTGGCAAACATAGACATGGATCTAAGATAACTATAGCATCACTATAGTACTGTAAATGTTCAGCTTTGAACTTTCTATTCATTCCCCACCCCCTGCAACAGAGAGAATTATGTTTTCCCATGCTGACACTGTTTTGTGTGAAAATTAAATTGTAATTAATAATGAAATGTTTTTCTTCAGCCTAAACCTAACACCTGCTTGAGTCTTTTCTTTCCCTCAGGACCTGTTTGAAATATTATTTCCTTTCATAATGTTTGTAATTTTCAGTTTACAAAAAAAATGCAGTGTAGTTCTTGCATGGTTATTTCAAAGTCTACTATGTTTAGTTGGAATTTACTCTCAAATAAATGCATTTTGGATTGTAGGATTGTAGGTGTTATTTTTCATGGAATTAAAAATTACTAACTTCTTGTTCTAAAACCCTGAATATGTTGCTTGAGTGCATCCACTTCCTCCTCAAACCACTTTCCACCCAAGTGTTTCTAATATAAAATTTAGTCCTTAATCCAGGCCACAATTTTCTCCCCCTACCTGTCCTTTTAAAAAAACCTCATCCATTTTCCTTTCTCCAGGACAGGTTAAAACTTTGAACATCATATCTGTATAAAATAATACACTTTGTTCAACAACCGATCAAGCTTACTTTGAAGTTCTTGTTTGTTAAATAAATGAGGGTAGAACAAACTACAGCTTATTCATATTTAACAGAAAATGTAGTTTGTTCAAATCTTTGAAGAAAAAGTAAGTAATGCTTTATTTCCTTTCCTATCTCCCCGTGGGGACTCAGGGCAGCTCACAACAATGCAGTAAAAATCCAATAATAAATCAAACAATACAGATAAGCAATATAAGACATTCAATATTCAAAAGAAGTAAAGTACAAGGGCAGAAGAAACTAAGTGAACCATGACTTGTTGTGATGGTTCAAGTGAGCTACTGTCTTAAAGATCTAAAGTTTGGTCTTTTGGTAGCATGCTATATCCCATAGGAAGTATTGTTTGTAGTCACTTGAGAAAATGTTTTGTAAGAGCAAGGACATGAGAAGCTTGGCTTCTTCACGGAGTAACTACCCTCTGCAAGATGTGATTTCCCCATCACTGCTTACTCACAGGCATGAAGGCTGCAGATCTTAGTATTATCATGTCATCTACAGAAGGAACAAAATATCCCCATGCCCCAACCCTCATCACCTTCATGAGTTACATTTATAAGCAGAAACAGCATTAAGAAACTAGCAAAACGTCACTAAGAAGCTAGCAAATAGAACATTTGTATTTATTTGATTTCTCCTTGTCAAGGCAGCACCCCCCCCCCCCCAAAAAAAAACCAATGTGAAAATGGTTTCTCTAATACAACGTGCAATCTTTGGACCCTTCCACACAGCCATATAACCCAGAATATCAAGGCATAAAATCTCACAATATCTGATCTGAACTGGGTTATCTGAGTCCCCCTTTGCTATATATTCCAGTTCAAAGCAGATAATGTGGGATTTTATTCAGCTGTGTGGAAGGGGCCTTTGAGAGACATGTTTGGCTCTTTTCTGCTAGAAGTACTACTAAATGTGTAAGCTGTTGCAGAAACTGGAAGCAGAATCTTAAAATATATGTTCTTTGTTTCAGGAAATTAAAAAATTCATCAAAAATATGTCTGAAAAGATCAAGAAAACCAGGGATAAGTATGGAATTAATGACAACGGCACAACAGAGGTAATCTATGCCAGAAGTTCTACAGTATTTGCTTACCTTGTAAGAAATGAAACTAGGGTTGTTGTTGTTGTTGTGTGCCTTCAAGTTGTTTCCAATTAATGGTGATCCTAAGACAAACCTGTCACATGGATTAGAGTTTGGTCATAGGGAGTTTGTATTTCCTTTCTCTGAGACTGAAATAATGTGACTTAACTAATGTGACTCATCCTATGGGCAAGTGGGGATACAAACCCTCATATCCAAAATCATGTTCTAACACTCAAGCCAATACACTGTATTGAAAATAGGAACTTTCTTTTCTTTTACCTGTATTAGTTTCTCTCATGCTGACATTCATTCCAAGTGCCTATCCCCTTTCATTTCATGAAGCTCAATAGTTTTCTTCTCCTGCTGCACATTACATTTATCCAGCCTTCAACAAACAATACTACACTTAGTTCTGGAGCAGAGTGGTTTTGAAATTGAACATGATGTCTATGTTTTCTTTTTTGAAAACTAAAACATGTTGAGCTGAATGTTTTAGGATTTCAGTAGATCTGATTACCGTATATACTCGAGTATGTATAAGCCAAGTTTTTCAGCCCTTTTTAGGGCTGAAAAGGCCCCCCTAGACTTATACTCGATTGAGGGTCCTAGCAAGCTTATATTCAGGTCAGCTTATACTCAAGCATATATGGTAATCAGAGTTGGATCATTATCTTAAATTACAGTTTTATGTAAACATTCAAACATTTAACCTACTGATGCCTCAATTTTATTGATATCTATTTTTATTTTTGAAATTTAGTGGCTGCTGCATTTTCCACCCTCATCTTATACTCAAATCAATAAGTTTTCCCAGTTGTTTGTGGTAAAATTAGGTGTCTTGGCTTATATTCAGGTCGGCTTATATTCAAGGATATACAGTAGATCAACTATGAAATATTGTACTTAATGTGGAACAGTGGCAGCTTGACACATTCAGCAGTTTGCTGCTTGGATACAGGGAAAGTGAGCATAGCTGCCTTTTCCCCTCTCTAATTTTCTTTTTGCTTTCTTTTAACTGTGTTTATGCCCAAACTATAATATGCATTAAAACTAAATCCATCATTCGGGTTTTAGAGACATGAAAAAGGGACTAAAAGTGAAAGCTTTCTAGTCACTACATATGAGGTTTTTTTTAAAAAGGCATTCCTGGCATGTCTCCAAAATGTAATATGAGTTTAGGCAGTTTCAAGGATATCTGTACAAGAAAACTGAACTAATGTAATGTAAGAGAATGCTGTAACTTTTATTTTACAAAACAGCAAAAAAAAAAAAAAGTATCCGGAGTGGCATCAAGAACAAGTTATGACAACTCTAAATTTGCTTAGCTTATCTAAACCTAATATTGTATCAGATTTACATTTTGAAATAATTCTTTATAAATTTAGAGGGCTAGAGATTGAGGGAAATGAACTGTAGGAAAAACAAGAGAAGGAACTGCAGATAGAAGAGATCAAAGAAAATTGTATTCAAACACCTAAAACCTTTATTGGATACTTCTCACAATAATATATTGATAAAGACATTGTTGAAAAACAAGCCAAAATAATTGGTTTTTATTTAATTTATACCCCACCTTTCTTCACAAAGACTCTAGATGGCTATCAGATTACATAAAATGCACTCTGACACAAAATATTTCTAAAAACCTAATTCTAAGGACAGAGATCAAGCTTAAAATACAGTAATGTGCCTGTAGTATTTGCATATTCCCCAAAGGCTTGCAGAAATACATGTTTTCCTGGTGCCTAAACAACAATACAGGGGTAAACTGGATCTCTATCAGGAGGAAATTCTCTAGCCAGATGCCACTATCAAAAGGCTCTGCCTAATCATATTTTCATATGTTGAGACATCGTTCATATAGTGAGAAACCACAGCATCTGAACCTGGCTGTAGTTTGGTGCAGTTGTGTTCATGGTGCCTAGAAATGTAGAGTGCAGCTAAATTTCCAATCTGGCTCATTTTCAGTTCTATTTTGAAGAGTACGTAGTGAATACAGTATCAGCTAGTCCTTGGAAAAAGTCCTAATAGTGTTTTTAAAATTCCTTTAGCCCTATGTTTTATACCAGTTGGACCGGATTACTCCCACCCAGCTCGAGAAGTTTCTGGAGACCTGTAGAGAGAAATATATGAGGTATGAAGTTTTTTATTTATTCTGATAATCCATTCTGAGTATATCTTGATAAGAAGTTGTTTTTCTGAGGTAAGATAAACATCTCAAGTTGAAATTTGCTTTATCCTATACTTACCCAAAATATGTGTTACAGTATTGTGACAGTTCAGGTAAAAAGAAAAGTAGACATGGATATATCACACTCAAAACAATACCATAGTAATTTTGTTTCCTTTCCATTGTATATCTTTTTTCATCCCTTTCCTAAAAATTTGAAAGCTAGCAAATATTGATACATATGTTGTCCCTGTGGTAAGAAACATTTTGGCTGCTATAATCAGTGATTAAATTTAACCTGCTAAGATTTCCTAGTACTAGTAATAATTCTGAATCTCAGTGTGGCAGTAAATTCCTGAATGTGACTTTTAAGATAATGTAACTTATAAGGAAATGATTTATATGTAATATTTAGTGTATTAGAGTGACATGAAGTTGACAAATTTGCCTTTTTGTAAAAAATCAGTTCTGCTGTATTGTAGTAGTATTAGTAATAATAACAATAACAAAAATAATAATTTTATTTGTTACCAGACTTTCCTCATGGCTTAAGGCAGGTTACAACACAGTTAAAATCCATCAACATAAAATACATATAATAATATTCATGTATAAAAACACATGATACAAATAATAATAATAATAATAATAATAATAATAATAATAATAATTTTATTCTTATATCCCGCCCCATCTCCCCGGAGGGACTCGGGGCGGCTTACATGGGGCCATGCCCAGACACGACAGCACAAGTCAGATAAAACATTAAACCGAGCAGTAAAACTTCAACATGATTAAAAACAGTCATAAAAGTCAATATACACAATAATATTAAAATCCCGATTTCGGTCAAAAGATCCAGGCCAAGGTGCAAAGCAATATCAAGTTATCAGGGAGGGATAATTATACAGCAGGTGTAATACTTAAAGTGCTGAATGAATCCTAAAATCAATCCAGAGGGCCTACTACTTAATAGGTAAATAACATGATTCCCACAAGGATCAGTCAACAAAGGCCTTCTGGAATAGCCAAGTTTTCAGGCTCTTCCTGAAAGAAAGTAGGGTAGGGGCCTGCCTAATCTCCCTGGGGAGCGAGTTCCACAGCCGGGGGGCCACGGCGGAGAAGGCCCTCTCCCTCGTCCCCACCAACCACAACTGCGAAGTTGGTGGAAGCAAGAGGAGGGCCTCCCCCGACGAGCGAAGAGGTTGTGCGGGTTCATAGGGGGAAATGCGGTCTCGAAGGTAGGTGGGTCCCAAACCGTTTAGGGCTTTGTAGGTGATAACCTGCACCTTGAATTGGGCTCGGAAAATAAATGGCAGCCAGTGGAGCTCTTTAAACAGCGGTGTTGAGCGCGTCCTGTAATCTGCCCCAGTTAGAAACCTGGCTGCCGATCGTTGTACTAGTTGTAGTTTCCGAGCCGTCTTCAAAGGCAGCCCCACGTAGAGCGCATTGCAGTAATCCAGTCTAGAGGTAACTAAGGCATGGACCACCATGGTCAGATCTGACTTCTCGAGGTATGGTCGCAGCTGGCGCACAAGTTTTAGTTGTGCAAAGGCCCTCCCAGCCACGGCCGACACCTGGGCCTCAAGTGTCAGCACAGAGTCCAGGAGGACCCCCAAGCTGCGGACCTGCACCTTCAGGGGGAGTGCGACCCCGTCAAGCACAGGTTGCCACCCAATACCCCGATCAGACGTACGACTGACCTGGAGGACCTCTGTCTTGTCAGGATTGAGTTTCAGCTTGTTCGCCCTCATCCAGGCTAATACAGCGGCCAGACACTGGTCCAGTATCCGAGGGGCTTCCTTGGAATTAGGTGGAAAGGAGTAGTAGAGTTGGGTGTCATCCGCGTAGAGATGGCACCGCACTCCAAAACTCCGGATGACCTCACCCAGCGGTTTCATGTAGATATTAAAAAGCATGGGGGACAAAATGGAACCTTGCGGGACCCCACAGGTCAATGGCAGGGGTCTGAGCAGGTGTCCCCCAGCTTCACCAACTGGGAATGGCCCTCTAGGAAGCTCTGGAGCCACTGCAATGCAGTGCCCCCAAGGCCCATCCCAGAGAGCCGTCCCAGAAGGATACCATGGTCGATGGTATCGAAAGCCGCTGAGATGTCCAAGAGAACCAGCAGGGTCACACTCCCCCTGTCCAGCTCTCTGCGGAGGTCATCCACCAAGGCGACCAAAGCCGTCTCGGTACTGTAGCCAGGTCTGAAACCAGACTGCGATTGGTCCAGAAAATCCGTATCTTCCAAGAATCCCTGGAGCTGGGAAGCAACCACCCGCTCCAAGACCTTGCCCAAGAATGGAAGGTTAGAGATTGGTCTGTAGTTACTGAGGTTAGCCGGATCCAAGGAGGCTTTCTTCAAAACAGGCCTCACCACAGCTTGTTTTAGGCCAGATGGAAATATGCCCTGCTCCAAAGAGGCATTGATTATTCTCACAAACCAATCAACTAGCCCTCCACTGGCTTGTTTTAAGAGCCAAGATGGGCAAGGGTCAAGGACACAGGTGGTCACCCTCACCGCTCCAAGAATCTTGTCCACATCATCAGGCTGCACAAGCTGAAACGAATCCCACAAGATCGAACAGACAGATGCCTCGGTTACCTCACCTGGCAATGCATCAAGGCCGGCGTCTAAGTCGGAACGAATCTGAGCAACTTTGTCTGCAAAATGGTGAGCGAACTCGCTACACCGAGTTGACGAGATGTCGGGTGCTCCCCCGACCTGAGGAGGGTGGAGGAGCTCCCCAACAACTCGAAACAACTCTGAAGATCTATTTGTTGCAGACGCGATGCGGGAAGTCGAGAAAACTTTCCTCGCTGCCCGCAACGCCGCAGAATAGGCCCTAATAGCGGCTCTAGACCGTGCTCGGTCAGATACATCACGAGTTGTCCGCCAGCGGCACTCTAGTCTCCTTCTCGCACATTTCATCTCCGCCAACTCCCCGGTGAACCAGGGAGCTGGGGCAACTCCACGCAGCGAGAGGGGACGCTCAGGAGCGATCGTGTCTATTGCCCTGGACAACTCGCCATTATAACGAGTGACCAGGGCATCGACAGGATCGTCAGCTTCCATGGTAGACAGATCCCCAAGAGACCTCAGGAATCTCTCAGGATCCATAAGTCTCCTGGGGCGGACCATCTTAATTGGTCCACCACCCCTGCGGAGGTTGGAAGAGACGGTTAGTCTTAAACTGTTCAGATAGTGGTCGGACCATGACAATGGAAGAATAATTTGCTCTTCCACTCTGACCAAACCGTCGCCCGCAACAAAAACCAGGTCGAGTGTATGTCCAGCTTGATGAGTGGGACCCGATATTATTTGGGACAGACCCATGGTCGTCATGGCAGCCATGAATTCCTGAGCTGCACCTGTCAAGGTGATCTCAGCGTGAATGTTGAAGTCGCCCAGCACCAACAGGCGCTGGGAACCCAACACCACGCTAGAAATCACCTCTGCTAGCTCAGGCAGGGAGACTGCTGTGTCGCGGGGTGGACGGTACACCAGCAGAATCCCCAAACTGTCCTGGGTACCCACCTTCAAGTGGAGACACTCAAACCTGACCGATTGCAAAGCGACGCATCTGACCAGGGCGATGGACTGCCTAAAGACCACCGCAACACCACCTCCCCGCCCTCCCAGCCTGGCCTGCTGATGCACCCCGAAACCCGGAGGACAAAGCTGGGTAAGACTAACCCCACCCAGATCATCCAACCAGGTTTCGGTGATTACAGTAGTAATAGAATCTAAATTTAAAATTTACAGTTTAAAAGTGCCTAGAAGTGACTGCAAGAAGATATAGGACTTTAGTTCTGTTTTAAATTCTGACAGCTCATGCAGCTGTCAGATCTCTTTCGGCAGGTCATTCCACAGTCTTCGAGTGGCCAATGAAAAACTCCTCTGGGTGACTGTTTCCAGTTGGGTTCTGCCTGGTTGCAGAAAGCATCCCCCAGAGGAACAATTATATTTCTCTATACTTTCAAAAACAGCCACAGCACAGGATAGCGTGTTTCCTCTGAATGACTGCTTGGAGGAGATAATGAGCCAGATGAGGAAGAACAAAGGAAGAAACTGAATCCAGACAAGGCAGAGGTACTTGATGTCAAAGATCCTAACCTAAGGATGGAGGTCAACCAGTACTGGACAGGGGCACATTGTCCCTGAAATACTGTGTTTGCAACTTGGGAGTACTCCTGGATCTGTCTCACCAAATGTCAGCCCAGGTAGATATGACAGACAGAAGTGCTTATTATCAGCTTTGGCTGAAATACCATCTGCGCCCATTCCTAGATGTGTAGGACCTGAAGATGGTATTGCATGCGCTGGACTTCTGCATACACTTTACATTGGACTACCTCTGTACCAAGTTTGGAAACTAATTATTCACAAACATGGCAGCCAGATTAGTTACAAGAACATTTAGGAGTAGGTATATTACACCCATTTTAAAGTCACTCAACTGGTTGCCGATTAGTTTTCGGACAAAGTACAAAGTTGGTTTTGACCTTTAAAACCCTAAATGGTTTGGATTCATGTTACCTACAGGACCATCTTCTTCTGCACAATCCAGTCTATAGGACACTTAGGTCACTTAGAACCAAGTGGCAATTGTCACCTCGAAGACCTTTTCATTGGTCACCCAAAGACTATGGAATGACCTGCTAGGAAAGCTTTGATAGCCAAATGAGCTGTCAGAATTTAAAATGCAATTGAAGACCTATCTCTTCTGGCAGGCCTATCCAGTGAACTTTCATCATGAGTTTTTATCTACAGAGAGTGCAGTATAATGGGAAGGAAATCCAAAAAGAATGGGCAGGAAAAAAGGATGAAATTTTTAAAATATGCGTGAGAGTCTTTAATTATAAAAATGTAATAATCCCTTTAATGAGCCATGAAAATTAAAACATTTTTATTTGCTTATGTTAATAGAAAAGAAAAGAAAATGAGCACTTCTTTTTGAAAATGGTTTCCAGTATTTTATCCACTTTTTAAAATCCATGTGTCATCATTTAGTTCATTATAGCATAAAGACAGAAAAAAAGGTAACCTCATGAAAAGCATATCCAAATATATAGATCTGTCAGAAGTGGAAAGTAGCATGTTTTGCACCACATAATTCAGACTTCTTGCTGAAACAAATTTGTGCATGGTCCATGTTTTGAGGGGAGACTGCTTTCCCTGGTTTGAGCTCCCTGAGAAAATGGAAGGAAAGCTCAAACTGCACAAATAACCACTACGAATGCTTTGGGGCTATACAATAGTTCAGATTTGATTGTACCTTATCTGTTGCTCAGTGAAATCATAAGTAACAGAAAAACCTTGTTTCCACTTAGATATGCCTTTTTGTAAAAAATGATTAATGTTAATTCTCAGCATTAGCATCCTCTACAGGGATGAATAGTGTTAGTATTTTTGAACACTGGACTGATGTGATTTTAAATTATACATCAAATCTGCATTCCAGTACTATTGCGAAAGCCAGTTTAATTTCCCAGTGCTCTTGTGGGCTGGTTATTTGGGTTGAACTCCCTCACTGGTCTGTTCAGCATAGTCTGACACTTTTATTTCTCAACAGCACTTTTCTTATTCATTGTTTTTGGAATGCAAGGCTTTTTAAAAAATACTGAAAGAGCAGAGTATTAGTCTTGAGGCTGTTGCTGCTCTGTGAGTTGATTTGCCTTTACAAGGTCCATACTATGCTGTAGGATGGTTTCACTGGGATTTAAGTGAGGGTGACAGCTGTCCTCTGATCCAGTACTTTCATAGTTGCATAAGGCCTTTTGGTAAACATATTGTCACTATGACTCTGTGCATCTTACAGCCCTTGCTTTACCCTGTTTTGTGCTGGTGGTTAATGCTTTTTTAAAAAAAAAAATGTTTGTTGCTGACCTCCTTAGCTAAGCTCACTTAACCTCTATACAAGAAGAAACAGGGCTGATGAATATTATGTTCATTTTGGTATTTATATTGTGGGGCTGGGCTTTTGACAGGAGGATTGACTGAAACTCACCAATGAAATTAACCCAAGTAAATATCATAAAAAGGCACCTTTATCTTTCTGTGTGATGTGGCTTATAGCTTTCCTCTTCTCTATATTCTTGCCTTTTGCTGTGAAATAGTTGACTTATTTTTATTATGGGAGGAAAGATTTCACTAAGTCTTGGAAGCCTTTGAAAGCATTTCAGAATAGAGAAGTTTATTGGAAGCTCTGATATGCCATTTTAATAGAAAACAGTAGTGTGGATGAGAAGAACCATTCAGTATACCAACACAATAATTTAACTTCACTCATATATAAATATAAAGGAAAACAAAAGTAAAATTATTAACTGTTTAAATATCTCATAGCTCTGATTTATTGTTTCTCTAAACATTTGAGTCATTCACCCTGAGTTCAGCCCAGAGAAAATGAATGCTTCAGCAATCTTGTTCACTCAAAAGAGTAATATCCAAAAATACCAGCCTGTTGCACCAGAGCCCTGAAGCCCTTTTTCACCACAAACCACACACTGTGAAGATAATCTAATGTAAGGGTTTATTAAAACCAAAATATAATAAAAGCTGAATATATGAAAAGCAAGAAAATATAAAAAAGGAATCAAAGTTCATCAGGATATGTCCATAAGAGTCAAGAAAATCCCTTCAGAGAAAGTATCCAAGATAAAGCCAGAAAAATATGCAAGAACAGAGTACATAGATCCAAGGCAGACAAAACTATGCAATTCAAAGACAAGGTACATGAATTCCAGACAGGCAAAACTATGCCTCGCAAAATCAGAACACAGAAACAGATTGACACTTGATTACATGAATTCCACAGCTTTTCCCATGAGGTCTATACCTGAAGGCAGCATTGCTCTCACAACAATTGTATCAACATGAACCACTTGTAAAACCCCAAAAACCCTCCCATGAGATCATTTCTTTTGCACCTGGCCTCCTTATCTCTGAGCCAGCCTTGTTAACGTAGCTCTAATCTCTCTGATCTCGACAAACATTCATCTTCCCCAATTTCCTTGGACTGCGCTTCTGGCAGGTTCCCTTCACTGTTCTCCTCCTGAGAACCAGCAGGAGATTCCAAAACATTTCTCTCTGGGCCCTTTGAAACTCTTCCATCACCTCCAGCCTCATCTTCTGAACACTCAGAATCTGACCAGGCCACAAAACAGCCAACAGTATCCTAGGCTGACGTATCGATCATCTAGCCAGTAACGGTTACTGAAAAAATAGTTGTTAGAGATAATAGCATTTTGAAGTCTTTTTCTAGCTGAGCTTTTCTATTGCAAATAAAAAGATAAAAGTAAATTCAAGGTGAATGGTGAGTTGTTGGCAAGTGATGCTGGTGTGGGAAGAACTTCAAGCCCTTGCATAGGAGATTTGAGATTATGGGTGTTAAAGAGACACATTTTTTCCCTGCTCATTTTAATTTTCAAGTTTTACACAAACTTGGTGGTTTTTTACATAATGTGTGCTTTAAAATACATTTCAAAGTTTTATAGTTAAAAAGAGGTGACACAATTATTCCAAGCAGTTGAGCAGTGCCATGTGATGAAATTTGCAGATCTAGAGCTCATAGTAGACCATGAGGTAAACATGACTCAATAACAATAACATAATACCTCGTGTATCTTAGTTATAGATATCTGTGTTCCAAATATATTGTTGCTCCAGAAACTAGAACATGAACCAATAGATCCAGACTGCAAGATTCCACCTAAACAGTAGGAAAAACATAGGCTAAACATGAGTCAACAGTGTGTGTTGCACTGGCCAAAAAAAACAATGCAATTCTAGGCTATACAAACAGGAATATAATGTTGTGATCACTAGAGGTACTACCAGTTATTGAAGCTTTGGTCATACTTCACCAAGAAATCTATGTTCAGAAAAGGGCCACCAAGCCTATGAAGAAAGGCTTAGGGAACTCAATTTAGCCTGTAGACGTTCAAAAGGTGACATGATAGCTATATTTAAATATCTGAAGGGATGTTATGTAAAAAATACAGCTACCTTGTTTTCTGCATCAGAGCATAAGATGTGAGCTAATGGCTGGGGATTAGAAGGGAAAAGATTCCTCCTACTCATTAGGAGTGAAATCCTCTCTTTGGACAATAGAGTGGACTACGTCAGAGAATAGTGGACTCTCCCCTCTTAAAGGGGTTAGATGCTTCAGATGATGCATAGTAGATGATTGGACTAGAGCAGAGCTTCTTAAACTGTCCACTCACAACCTCTTTCCTCCTGAGAATTTTTTTAAGTCTTTAGGTATGTAAAATAGGTATGAAAATCAAATATTTACTGATAATTTGCAAGAGTTGCTAAACTGGCTGATTTTCTTTTTTATGAAGTTTGGCTAATGCATTTTGTACGCACTATAAATACTGCATGTTGTTGCTAGCAGATTCGTATAAATAGTTGTCATTCAGAAACCTTTTACCGTTGCCAATATTTTGGTACAGGGTACCCCATTTGGGGTCGGGACCCACAGTTTAAGAAGCAGTGGACTAGATGGCCCTTCCAATTCTGCGGTAGAATCCTGGACCCTTTTGTTTTTTGTAGCAAGGAGGAACGTGTGTGTGGGTCATTAGAGATCTGTTATCATTCAGCCATGGTCTTCCCAAGTCAACTTACAGTAGATGTGAAATAAATAAATACCACAGTTTCCTCAATTTTAATCTTAGGGCACAAATGGAGCCTGGTTCAGCAGTGGGTGCTCTATGTGCCCAGAGTATTGGTGAGCCTGGTACACAAATGACACTGAAAACATTCCATTTTGCTGGTGTTGCTTCAATGAACATTACTCTGGGGGTACCAAGAATCAAAGAGATCATCAATGCTTCCAAAGCAATCAGGTAATGTAACTAGATTTTCTTACCAACTTTATTGTTCAACGAGCTTATGTACCCAATGTTGCCTGGGTTAGGTATTTTTAGGACTCTTTATTAGAAATATTAATTGTTTGATTTTGGATTTTATGAATCCAATGAATAACCATATAATGGTACCATTCATAATAAGTTTTTCATTCATGTTTCTGCTGCTTATGTACAGTACACCAATTATCACAGCACACCTTGACACAGATGATGATCCAGACTTTGCTCGGTTGGTTAAAGGAAGGATAGAGAAAACATTACTGGGAGAGGTAAGCCATGCCTTTTTATTGTTTAACATACAATATGCTCAATCTCTTCTGTTCTTCTGTTGTAATGTCTTTCTCTCCCTTTCTCTCTCTCTCTTTTACTTACAGATTTCAGAGTATATTGAAGAAGTATTTCTTCCTGATGACTGCTTTATTCTGGTCAAGCTTTCTTTAGAACGAATTAGATTGCTGAGGCTGGAAGTGAGTGTGCATATTTTAATATCAGGAAAGATCTTTTATTTGGATAAATCTTGTGAGTTTTTGTTCCATATGGGTTCTGTGTGATAAACTATCTTGTTTCTGAATTCAAATTTTCTGAGATTTTCTTGATTTATTTACATTGTATTCTGTTGTGGCTTACCTTCCTCTTTACTGTGTGGAGAGTATTTGTATTGAATCATAAACAAAGAGCTATTTCACATAGAGGTAGTCATCAAGATACAAATTACTTACAAGCAGCTTGTAGATACAAATAGGGGAGGGGGGGCAACCCCTGGTGAATGGCAGTGCTCCTTTGCCCTTCCTCCTCACCCAAGACTGGAGTGTATATAGGGCTAGGAAGCTCTCAAAGGTCAAAGGAGGCCGGCAACAGGCTCCTTCATGCCTTGCCACCAGGCTTGGCTGGGGGGGGGGGGGGGTGGTGCAAGGGGGCTTGTGGCTAGTCTCTGTCTCCCTTCCTTCACAGCTGTGGCTGGAAGCGAGTGGCAGAGTAGCCTGTTGCCAGCATCTCTTGCCCTTCGCCAGAGCCTTGGCTGGCGAGGAAAGGAAAGCGAATTTCTTGACAGTCCATGGGAAGTGGCAGCGCTCCTTCATGTTGCAGCCACATTTATTTATTTATTTATTTACAACATTTATATTCCGCCCTTCTCACCCTGAAGGGGACTCAGGGCGGATCACATTACACATATAGGCAAACATTCAATGCCTTTTAACATAGAACAAAGACAGACAAACATAGGCTCCGAGCGGGCCTCGAACTCATGACCTCCTGATCAGAGTGATTCATTGCAGTGATCATTGCAGCTGCTCTCCAGCCTGCGCCACAGCCCGATCCCACATCTTGCAAAGAGCATCTTAACTTCCCAAGGGGCAGCCAATAAGTTTCTTTTTGACCAGCAGACCATGGTTGGGAGCGAGGGAGCTGTCTGTGCCCCTGTTCAGAAGATTTCACCTCACTTCCTGTCCCCTGTGACAATTGGGTTTTGAAAATGTTGAGATGTTATGGAAACAATAACAACAAAGCAAACGTTAAGGAGGAATTAACTCTTCCCTATGCTATCTAAAACTAAAAAAATGGTTTGAGTTACACTTGAAAAATGTACCCATTCTGACTTATATACAAATCGAATTTAAGAATGAACGTATAGAACCTATTTTGTATGTAACCTAGGAACTGCCTGTATTAGGCAGCATAAGGCAATACGATTTTTGTTTTGTATAATGTTAGATTAAGATGTGTCTATGTATGTGGCAGATTTTATATGAATGTATTTATCCACCCATATTGCATAAAGTTCAGCTCAGCGTACCAGTTTCTTGCCTTTAGTTCTCCTGATAACCCTCAGGCAACCTTGGCCAATCTGGCTAAATATAAACATGTGGACATAATAGAAGAAGAAGTATTTGAACCAGTCTCTTATCCTGCATAAGTGTACCATGAAAGTGTTTACAGTTCTTGCTAGATCAAAATAGAATTAACATCTTCTGATACCTTTCCTTAAGAGACTGAATTACCATATGGAGCAGAATGAAGTGGCAGTATCGCATGTAACTCCTTGACTACCCATACTTATTTTTATGGAGGGAGCATTCAAAAACTAGTACATGTGACAATTCTAGCAATCGGTGTTATATTAATAATATGCAGAAAGTCATGTGCATCTGACAAGGGTGAGGTAGAATAAATGGGAAATGCAACAATAATTATTGTGTCTTGTAAAATCTAGAGCCACCTCCTCACACTGTCATTGTTTCAGTCTTGAATATACCTGGGACTGCTGGTTAGTAGGAAGCATTTCCCCCGTTGAGTAGATCTTTGTAATGGTCATCAAGTAATCCATTACAGCAATTTGCTAAATTAGAATGTTGGATATCTTGTAGAACAGAAACCACATGCCTGGGGAACTGGACATGGTGTCAAAAGAATTATGCAAAAACTGATATGATGTGTTCTGCCACAGGTTAATGCGGAGACTGTGCGGTATTCTATTTGCGTCTCAAAGCTGAGGGTGAAGCCTGGGGATGTGGCTGTCCATGGTGAAGCGGTTGTGTGTGTGACTCCTCGAGAAAGCAGCAAGAGCTCCATGTACTATGTCTTACAGTCCCTGAAGGAAGAGCTACCAAAGGTAATAAGGATCCTCTGCCTTCTGTATGGGTTGCCTGACAAAAACTGTGTGGCAGCTTTCAATTATTTCTTGTGTTAGTGTGAAAAACTAAATGTACCTCAATCAACATTTATCATAGTTTCCACTATTTTCAGTCTCCATTTATTTCTTTTCATGCATAAAGGTCGTTGTGCAAGGTATCCCAGAAGTAGCTCGTGCAGTCATTCATATTGATGAGCAGAGTGGGAAGGAGAAGTATAAATTGCTGGTAGAGGGGGATAACCTGCGAGCTGTCATGGCCACCCATGGAGTCAAAGGAACAAGTACTACTTCTAACAACACTTACGAGGTAATTATGGTATTGCAGAAAGCTTAAGAGATGGATGTGGGTCTGTTGAACTCCTTGATTCAAAACTTGCCTCTGCATTGAACTCAATAAGTGACCTAAAGCGGAGCATTTGTCTCAGCTTCAGTCCACCCACTTGCACCACCATCTGCAATCAGGAGTTAATACTTCATTGGATCATTCTGAGCATTACAAGAAGGCAAAATAGTGAAGCCTTCTGGATTTGAACACTGAGTGCAAAAACTGAAACGTGACAATGATTGAAAGAGAAACTTGCATTCCTGAAAGTCATTGGTTGCAAGTTCAAGATTTGATGAAGGACAAGAGGGAGAGGAAACAAATCTATTTGGATAAATTATAGCTTCTTGTGGAAGCAAATAAACACAGCCACTTTATTAATTCAGCATAATATACTCTTCTAGGTTGAGAAAACTCTGGGTATTGAGGCCTCTCGAACCACCATTATCAATGAGATCCAGTACACTATGGTAAACCATGGTATGAGCATTGACCGGAGACATGTGATGTTGCTGTCTGATTTAATGACATACAAGGTATGTTTTTTTAAAATATTCATAGTTGCGTGATTTCCTGTAAATACATATTCCCCCTTCCCAGTCGACTAACTTTATCAGTATTTTTTTTTTCAAGCATGAATTAAAGTGTTAGCCCAGCTTCTCATTCTCCAACTTATGTCCAGAAGACTTGATACTTGTGCAGATATGTCTCATGACACATTCAAAGCTTCTGGAAGTTTCTTTAAATCTGCAAAGGTCATATTAGGTTCAGGGATATCACCTGATTACATATTACTTAATTCCACCAAAACAGGGGGGAAGGAAAGAAAGAAAGCAGATTGGCTGTTTTTTTACAACCTGGCCACATTTATGGTAGCTTACCGCTATTGGTTAAATAGCATTGTTTTAATTAAGTTTTAAGTTGTTGTTTTATATGCCTCAATGTTTTATTCCATTATATTTTAAATTGTGTTTTATTTTCTGTTTTAGGCACCTCCTGCCTTGTGTAAGCTGCCTGTAGTCCCTTTAGGGAGATGGTGGCGGGCTGCAAGAAAATAATAATAATAATAATAATAATAATAATAATAATAAGTGAAGTGGCCCAGTCATGTTACTGGGAAATCAAGGTTTTTAAACAGAGGCTAGATGGCCATCTGTTAAGAATGTTTTGATTGAGTTATTTCTGCATGGCAGGAGGTTGAACTGAATGGCCCGTGAGATCTCTTTTCAACTCTGTAATTCTAAAGGGAGTAAAGTAAATGGGCTGTTATTAGAAGACCTGTATGTGGCGGATGAGGAGGGAGGGAGAAGATAAAAAAGAAGGAAGGGAAAGAGGAAAAGGTATTAAGCGAGGGGAGGAGTAAGGAGAAAGAAGGAAAAAGAAAGGGGGGAATAATGAAAAAATAAGAGGAAGCGAAGGAAGGAAGGAAGGAAGGAAGGAAGGAAGGAAGGGAAAGAAAGAAAGAAAGAAAGAAAGAAAGAAAGAAAGAAAGAAAGAAAGAAAGAAAGAAAGAAAGAAAGAAAGAAAGGAAGGAAGGAGGGAAGAGGTATGAAAGAAAGCAAGGGAGAAGTATAGAAAGAAAGAAAAGAGAGAGCGGGAGAAGGTGTATTAAGGAAGTGGTGGAAGGAATGAAAAAGCTGCTGTTGCCAGAGCATTGCCATGGAGACATTGTGAAGTAGGCCCTCTAAGAGTTGGAGAAGAAAGAAAGCAGGTGGCAAGTGTCCCCTTCGACTCCCAGGCAACTTCGGGTATATCTGCTAGTTTAATAATAAAGTTTTAATGACATTGCGCTCTATCCCGGATGCTATTTTGAACAGACCATATACGTGGCCTGGTTCCTTGGGCTGAGATGGCACCTGCCCACTGCCAACAGTTGTTTTATAGACCATTGGTAATTTGCCCTCCTGTCATGTTCTTTTTTCGGACCAGGGAGAAGTTTTGGGGATTACTCGGTTTGGCCTGGCCAAAATGAAGGAGAGCGTCTTAATGCTTGCTTCTTTTGAAAAGACAGCAGACCACCTCTTTGACGCTGCATACTTTGGTCAAAAGGATTCAGTTTGTGGTAAGTTTTCCACATAAAGCCAGATCAAGAGAGATGCATGCCACTATATACAGCTCTATAAATTAATTCAAGTTATATGCCACTAAAATGAAACCAATGAAGCATCCAGGATGGGGTGGTTCCTGGAAATCAATCAGCTCTTTGCCTTTGTTTGTGTGTGTGCTTTGGCACGAAAAATGATCTTGAAGTACAGTAGAGTCTCGCTTATCCAATATAAACGGGCTGGCAGAACATTGGATAAGCGAAAATGTTGGATAATAAGAAAGGATTAAGGAAGAGCCTACTGAACGTCAAATTACATTATGATTTTACAAATTAAGCACCAAAACATCATGTTTTACAACAAATCGACGGAAAAAGCCGTTCAATACATAACATTATGTAGTAATTACTGTATTTATGAATTTAGTACGAAAACATTACAATGTATTGAAAACATTGACTACAAAAACATTGACAACTAAAAATTGACTACAAATAAGGATAGAATTACATAAAATGAATTTAAAGTAACAACATTTTCAGAAGTTAAAGCAATAAAAAGTTCAGTTCTTGCTGTCTAGAGAAACAGCTGGGGATCTGGGCGGGAGGCAGGCAGCGTTGGATAATCCAGAAGGTTGGATAAGCGAGACTCTACTGTATAGCATTCTTTCTCCTGACTTTTCAAAATCAGTGTAAGAAGACTTATTTTAAAACCTAGATACTGGCGATGGCTGTGCTGTACTGGTGTGGTATATACAACACCGAGTGGATTTTTTTATTTCCAAAATTGTATGGATATGAGATATGGTGTTATCATCACCAGGTCCTCTATTTCCATCTTAGGAGACTGCTCTTGAAGGAGATGTCAGCTATTCATCAGGTTGAGGGGTTAAAAACATGAAATTTTGTACAGAAAATATAAAAAGAAGTGGCTCAGGGAGGTGAGCGTGATGGTGAATGATATATATATATATATATATATATATATATATATATATATATATATATCAACAATGAAATTTACAGTAGATATAACAAGATTAATGAGGGAAAAGATTAAGCACTTTGGATATTATATATCTGCTGTATTATAAAGGTATTGATTTATTTTACAAAAATAAAAAAGTATTTAATAAAAAAATTCCAGTGCAGTCTATGGAATATAGAGCAACTGCTTCTGCTGGAGAGAACCCCACCTTACAGCTAGAAAAAAAGGCTACCAAATAGATCATGAAAAGAAATCAGGAACTCAGCATAAGAAACTTGCATTTTCCCCACAATCCTGACATAATGAACTTGGATTAGAGACATATTAGTCACTAAAGTAGGAGCCCCCAGTGGTGCAATGGGTTAAATCCTTGTGCCGACAGGATTGCTGACCAAAAGGTTGGTGGTTCGAATCCAAGGAGTGGGGAGACTTTCTGCCAGCTCTAGCTTCCCATACGGGGACATGACAGAAACCTCCCACAGGATGGTAAAACATCTAGGCATCCCCTGGGCAACGTCCTTGCAGACAGCCAATTCTCTCACACCAGAGGTGACTTGCAGTTTCTCAAGTCACTCCTGAAAAAAATGTGACTAAAGTTGCAGTGCAATGTTATTGGAGTAGCATGACTTCCAAAACATATAGGCCTCTGCATATTTAAGGATGTAATATACAGTAGAGTCTCACTTATCCAACATAAACGGGCCAGCAGAACGTTGGATAAACGAATGTCAAGGACAGAACGCCACAAGATCAAAGATAACAGAGTTTATTGGATTTACAGAACTCAAAATGCCCGTAAAAGACAAGGGCAAGGCAACTTTAGCCTTTAAAAACAAAAAGGGGCAAGAAAAACGTTCAAAAGATAAACCGGATTAAACCGGAGTTTAATCCGGGTAAAATCAAAACAGCTTGCTTCAGCCTGGGGAAAAACAAACAGAAGCTGGGAAACAAAGAGTTCAAAAGAATGCAACTAATTGGCAGCAGATGCCTCTCTGCTGCCAGCACTATGTTTTGAGTAACTAGGAGTCACTCCTTCACACAGCAAGGCAAATTTCCAATACAAACTCAGCAGCCAAGGATTGAAGCAGTAGCGTAGTCCCAGTTCGTTCCATAGGTCGAGAGGCAGAATCAGACGTTTGCAGTTTTCCAAGTTCAATAGGAGAAAGCGAGCCCGTAGTCAGTTTTCAGTCCGTAAATCCAGAGTAGCAGATGGCGTCCGTCAAGAAGACGACGGAAGGTCAAAGGTATCAGCACACGAAAACACACCAGTCTTCAGGAAAGCGTCCCACACAGATCCCAAGCGTTCGTCCAGATTACCTTGCCCAACGCAATTTGCAATTGCTCCCAAGCCTCATTTTATGCCAGTTACAAATCCTCATCACTATCAGCTGCCCTCCTTAACCCGGGTGTTTCCTCATCACTTTCCTCATCAGAGCTGGAACACCTCTGACTACGCCCCACAGCATCCCCAGCTGTGGATCCCGTCCCATCCCTCCAGCTTGTCCATGGGTCTAATCCTGAAGGTCCCCATTCATCTTCCATCCCATTATTGCCAGTGGCACCCAACTCCTCCCTTACCCGAGTCCAATCCATCTCATCCTCTTCCGAGCTAACCAGCTCTTCCTCCATTCTCTCCGTGAACCCCTTAAAAGACTCTTCGTCAGATGGTTCTGCAAAGATATCTCGCAGCCTCTTTCTTTCTCGCTCCTCGAGAGTATCTGACTCTCGAGGAGTCTTACGTCCACGTCTGCCAGAAACAGAGCCATGAGGCTCAATCATAACACTATCCCCTCTCACAAAGGCCTCCTCCCCCGAAGGCGGAGAGGTGGCAGTGATATCCTCCGCTATAGCATTACGACGACTGGAGGTATCCAATTTCAACAGCGAACGATGGAACACTGGATGGACCTTTAAACTAGACGGTAAACGCAAACGAAACGCAACGGAAGAGATCTTTTTAACTATAGGAAAGGGACCCAAATACCGAGGCGCAAACTTTCCCCCAGCCTGTTTAATATGCTTGGAAGACAACCACACCAAATCCCCTTCTTCCAACTCCTCCCCTGCCTGCCTGCGGCGGTCGGCCTGAGTCTTTTGCGTTGCCTTAGCTTCCAACAGTAAGCGACGGGCAACATCATGCAACGCAGCCATTTCCGAGGAGCGGTACACAGGGTCAGAAGAGACCACATTGGTCGACGGCGCCACACCTCCCCGTGGGTGAAAACCATAAGTCAGTTCAAATGGCGTATGCTGACTAGACGTGTGCACCGCATTGTTGTAAGCAAACTCCGCCACCGGTAGCCACTTCACCCAAGCAGTGGGTTGATCTAAACAAAAACAACGTAAATATTGCTCTAAGAGCCCATTAACCCGTTCCGACTGACCATCCGTTTGCGGATGAAACGCTGAAGAGACGTTTAACTTAGTACCTAAGCACTCATGGAAGTGTTTCCAAAAGCGTGACACAAATTGTGGAGCCCTATCCGAAATAATCACCTCAGGAGCTCCGTGCAAACGGTAGATGTGCTTAGTAAACAATAAGGCCAACGTAGGGGCCGCCGGAATGGTCGAACAAGGAATAAAATGAGCCAGCTTGCTAAATAAATCCACCACCACCCAAATACAAGTATAACCCCCAGACTTAGGCAAATCTGAAATGAAATCCATGGAAATGATTTGCCATGGCCTCTCAGGAACAGGTAGAGACGACAACAACCCTCTAGGGCGCCCAACAGGCGTCTTACTCTGCTGGCAAACAGCGCAGCTGTCACAAAAGCGCAGAATGTCTTGCCGCATCTTTGGCCACCAGTAGCTCCTGGTAATGAGCTGCACGGTCTTGAATCTGCCAAAGTGCCCAGCCATGGGTTCATCATGGTGGGCTCTAATTACCTCTAACCTGAGGGCCCCCACTGGTACATAGACCTGCCCCCTGCGTACCAATACTCCGTCTTGGTCTTGTAGGTGAGGCAGTATTGTACGGTTACCTGCTGACAACAGCATGAGTTGTTCCTGAGTCCACACATCTTCTCTTTGAGCCTCAATGATCTGGTCATGTAACCCGGGCTCATTATCTACAACACATAGAGAGGCAGTAGGCAAGATGGTTTGACATACTACCTGCTCATTGGTCTTAAACTCCGGCTTGCGGGACAAGGCATCAGCCCGCAAGTTTGCCTTCCCTTCCACAAATTGCACCTTGAAGTTAAACCTGGAGAAAAACAAAGCCCATCGGATTTGACGCTGGTTTAACTTTTTAGCTGTTTGTAAGTGCTCCAAATTCTTATGATCAGACCTGACCACGATTTGGTGTCGCGCCCCTTCTAGCCAGTGCCGCCACACCTCAAACGCCACCTTAATCGCCAACAACTCCTTCTCCCATATGGTATAGTTCTGCTCAAATGGTGTTAGTTGCCGCGAATAAAATCCACAGGGACGCAAGGTCCCTGAAGAATCTTTCTGAGACAATACAGCCCCCAACGCGTAGCTAGAAGCGTCCGCTTCTACCACGAACGGTTTGTCTACATCAGGGTGTGTTAGTATGTTGTCTGATTGAAAGCTAGATTTTAGTTGCAAAAACGCGTCGTGAGCTTCCCGCCCCCACACAAATGGCTGTTTCTTACGCAGGAGCTGCGTCAAAGGCACCGTGAGCTTGGCAAAATTCGGGATAAACTCCCGGTAGTAATTAGCGAACCCTAAGAACCTTTGCACATCCTTCTTGGTCTTGAGCTCCTGCCATGAGTTGACTGCGTCAACCTTATGTGGGTCCATTTTAAGTTCCCTACCTGACACTACATGACCTAGGAACTCCACTTCAGGCACATGAAAGACGCACTTGGAAGCCTTGGCGAAGAGCCCACTAGCCCGCAGGCGGTGCAGAACCTGCTTGACATGCTGACGATGTTCTTTCTCGTCCTTAGAAAAAATCAAGATATCATCCAAATAAACTACCACAAATTGATCAATTAGGTCCCTAAACACATCGTTTATGAACCTCTGGAAGACCGCGGGCGCATTGCAAAGTCCGAAAGGCATGACTCGGAACTCGTGGCATCCGAAACACGTGTTAAATGCCGTCTTCCATTCATCACCTTCCCGTATTCTGATTAAGTTATACGCCCCCCGCAGGTCAAGTTTGGTAAAGACCTTAGCCCCTTGCACCCTTGATAGTAGTTCCGAGATTAAAGGTAGCGGGTACCTATCCCGAATGGTGTATTTGTTAAGGATACGATAGTCGCAAACCAACCTAAGGTCCCCAGTCTTCTTGGCCACAAAGAATACCGGCGCCGCAGTTGGAGAGCTAGATGGGCGAATAAACCACTTGGCTAAATTCTCATCTAGGAACTCTCGTAAAGCTTGCCTTTCCGGTACAGTCAAGGCGTACAGCCTTCCCGCTGGCAATCTTGCACCTTCCGCTAGTTTAATGGCGCAATCATACGGCCTATGCGGCGGTAACTTGTCCGCTTCCTTTTTACAGAATACATCAGCGAACTCCCCATACTCATCAGGCACTCCCTCCATATCAGGCTGAGTAGTATTCAGAGTACAACAACCCTGCCTCTTTAAGGTCAGCTTACGTGCCACCCAATCCACTTGTGGATTTACTACGGCTAGCCAATCCATCCCCAAGATCACATCGTATCTGGGCAAGCTCGTAATATCCCACACAAACGTTCCCGTTACTCCCTGCACTTCCCACATTACTGCTGAGGTCTCATGGTTAACCACCCCAGTCTCCAATAGTCTCCCATCCGCACCTTCCACCCACACGTCGCATGCCTTGCGCACTATAGGAATGCCATGCTTCCTAGCAAACTCAATATCTACGTAAGAGACCGTAGCCCCTGAGTCCAGCAGTGCCAAAGTAGAAACAAGTTCCTTTCCCCCAACAGATAACGTAATGGGTACGAAAACATGCTTCTTCCCCTCAGCTGACTGCTTTAGAAGCCCTAATGCGTTGGACTCACGTCGCACTAGGGCTGGCCTTTTCCCGACAGCTGGGAAGGTTTCACATTACAGTTTTTGGCAAAATGCCCAGCATTCCCACAGTACAAACACAACCCCAGCTGCCTCCTACGGTTTTTTTCTTCAGTAGACAGCTTTTTAAAGACCCCAAGCTCCATAGGCTCTTCCCCCATCACCACAGGTGCCTTGGTTACATGCATAGGTGGCGCACACATTGCTTTTGAGTGCTTACGGGACTCGAACCTGGCGTCCAAACGCAGCACTTTAGCTACTAAGGCATCCCAATTTTCAGCCGGCTCCAAGCGTGCCAATTCGTCCTGGAGGTAATCACTTAAACCAGCAGTAAACAAAAGCATGAATGCATTTTCCCCCAATCCAGCTGGTGACGGTACAAATTAAACTTATTTAAGTAATCCAAAACAGTCCCCTTTCCCTGTTTCAACCGATACAGAGCCCACCCAGCATTCTCCGTACGGAGGGGATCCCCAAAAGTGTCAGTTAGAAGCTTCTTGAAATTATTCAAATTGTCTTTGACTGGGTCATTTCCCAAAATCAAATTGGTGGCCCATTGTCCTGCAGGACCAGTCAACAAACTCAAAATAAATGCCACCTTGCTAGTGTCCGTAGGGTAAGCATGAGCACTGAGCTGAGAAAAATAAAGCTCAACTTGTGGCAAAAAAGTTCAGCGTTCAGGGGTCAAAACATGTCCTTTAACAGCATGGGCTGCTTGACTGACGTTAAAGGCCGCCTGTAATTGGTCAAACTTAGCCTTTAACTCATCCATCGTCTTCCTGACGAGATTTATTACTGCAGTAAACTTTTTTATGGGCGTTGGGCAATCTGTCAAGGACAGAACGCCACAAGATCAAAGATAACAGAGTTTATTGGATTTACAGAACTCAAAATGCCCGTAAAAGACAAGGGCAAGGCAACTTTAGCCTTTAAAAACAAAAAGGGGCAAGAAAAACGTTCAAAAAATAAACCGGATTAAACCGGAGTTTAATCCGGGTAAAATCAAAACAGCTTGCTTCAGCCTGGGGAAAAACAAACAGAAGCTGGGAAACAAAGAGTTCAAAAGAATGCAACTAATTGGCAGCAGATGCCTCTCTGCTGCCAGCACTATGTTTTGAGTAACTAGGAGTCACTCCTTCACACAGCAAGGCAAATTTCCAATACAAACTCAGCAGCCAAGGATTGAAGCAGTAGCGTAGTCCCAGTTCGTTCCGTAGGCCGAGAGGCAGAATCAGACGTTTGCAGTTTTCCAAGTTCAATAGGAGAAAGCGAGCCCGTAGTCAGTTTTCAGTCCGTAAATCCAGAGTAGCAGATGGCGTCCGTCAAGAAGACGACGGAAGGTCAAAGGTATCAGCACACGAAAACACACCAGTCTTCAGGAAAGCGTCCCACACAGATCCCAAGCGTTCGTCCAGATTACCTTGCCCAACGCAATTTGCAATTGCTCCCAAGCCTCATTTTATGCCAGTTACAAATCCTCATCACTATCAGCTGCCCTCCTTAACCCGGGCGTTTCCTCATCACTTTCCTCATCAGAGCTGGAACACCTCTGACTACGCCCCACAGCATCCCCAGCTGTGGATCCCGTCCCATCCCTCCAGCTTGTCCATGGGTCTAATCCTGAAGGTCCCCATTCATCTTCCATCCCATTATTGCCAGTGGCACCCAACTCCTCCCTTACCCGAGTCCAATCCATCTCATCCTCTTCCGAGCTAACCAGCTCTTCCTCCATTCTCTCCGTGAACCCCTTAAAAGACTCTTCGTCAGATGGTTCTGCAAAGATATCTCGCAGCCTCTTTCTTTCTCGCTCCTCGAGAGTATCTGACTCTCGAGGAGTCTTACGTCCACGTCTGCCAGAAACAGAGCCATGAGGCTCAATCATAACAACGAATATGTTGGATAATAAGGAGGGATCATGGAAAAGTCTATTAAACATCAAATTAGGTTATGATTTTACAAATTAAGCACTAAAACATCATGTTATACAACAAATTTGACAGAAAAAGCAGTTCAATACGCAGTAATGCAATGTAGTAATTACTGTATTTACAAATGTAGCACGAAAATATCATGATGTATTGAAAACATTTACTACAAAAATGTGTTGGATAATCCAGAACGTTAGATAAGCGAATGTTGGATAAGTGAGACTCTACTGTACAAATGATATGTGTGGGAAATGTGGAGCTTTAATACTATCTTTTCTTAATTTTCTGTAGGTGTTTCTGAGTGCATCATTATGGGTATTCCCATGAACATTGGAACTGGACTTTTCAAGCTGCTGCATAAAGCTGTTAAGGACACGAATCCCCCAAGAAGGCCTTTAATTTTTGATAACCCTGAATTCCATATTCCTCTTAATACGTAGCAGCAGGACAACCCTGAACAATAAAATGTGTATTTTCAACTGGAGTGTGTATATAGGGCTAGGAAGCTGAATAAATGAGTGGGATTGATGTGCATAATAGATCCATTATTGGCACAAATATCTATCTGTCCTACTTTTAATCCATGGGGAAGTACAGTTGCTGGCATATGGTTTTGAGAAAAAAAAAACAAGGTTTTCCCTGTTACATTGAAAAGCTGTAATATGGATGTTAGGAACCTACATCTCTACGAAAGGATCATGCTCAATATTTTCACTTGGTTTTGCATTGGAAGCTTGAGCTATATTAAACAAGAACTCTCCTGCTTCTCTTTAGCAGTTGTGACAATATCTGTCATAGCCTTCAAGCTAATCTCGTTTGGCCAATGCAAGAAAAAAAGAGCCGGACTTATGTAACATGTTGCTTTTTTTTTTGTGCGTGGTCTAAGATGAGGTAATATTTTTGCCACTTCTTCATATAACCTGATTCAATGTAAATTTCATTGGAAGGGGAAGCGGGGAGAGACTGAGAAAAAGAACTGGAAATCCAAATTGGCCCTTGATAGTGATAAGGAGACTTTGGAACACAGAGAAGTTGGCATTCATCACAGTGAAGATTTTTTGATAGCTTAGCACTAGATCAGTGGTTCTCAACCTGTGGGTCCCCAGGTATTTTGCCCTACAACTCCCAGAAATCCCAGTCAGTTTACCAGCTGTTAAGATTTCTGGGAGTTGAAGACCAAAACATCTGGAAACCCACAGATTGAAGAACAACTGCATTAGATGATCATAAGTAATGCTGACTATCAGGAAGGAAAGGAATTTAGAAAATCATTTTAATAGCTAAAATTCAAACACTGGTTACTTCAGTAGGCTTGTAAATACAGGTTAGAGTTATATTAAGGATAGGGAAATTGGAAATGGCTGGAAATTTGGGGCTGGCGGGCATGGCACCTCTTCCACAATTCATTTTGTTATATTGGTTTGTTCCTAAATGCAGTTAACACTTCAGTAAATCAAGACTGTGAGACTTGGAGAAGACTGCTATATAACCTGTGATGCATACTATCAAAAGGTGTTTTGTTGCTTTCTTAACTATAAATAGTTAAGAAAGCAACAAAACATCTTTTGATAGTATGCATCACAGGTTATATAGCAGTCTTCTCCAAGTCTCACAGTCTTGATTTACTGAAGTATTTAAATAAATTGGCATTCTAGGATCTTTTTCCTTCATGTACCATAGGTTCTGAAACTGCACCAATTGTAAAGCAGAAATGTTTTTTCTTTGTCATTGATCTTTTTGTTTTATTAATGTTTTCCACTCTCCCAAAAATATAACAACATTATTGGATGTCTTTTTGAATAGCAGGATGGAAAGATTCCCACAAACAACCAGTTAAAGCTACTCTGAAGCAAAGTGGCCATAAACCAATATAAATCTAAATATGAATCATCAAACATTTCCAAAGAAAGGACATTTAGCAGAGTGTGAACAGCTAGCATAATATGTAGTGGCCTATTTTGTTGTTGAGTTGAACTTGTATCTTGTGTGAGCAGTCAATACGAAAAAAAGTTGGTACACTATAGAAATTTTTGTGAAATTGTTAACATTGATCTACATCAAGAAACCCATTCAAAGAGGAGGACCATAGGCCAGTATGTTTGCTGCAATCTGTATTTATGGGCTCACAATTTGGAGACTTATGTTTGAGTTGGTGGTTTATGGTTTTTCTGCCTGCATTATTCACACTTCGTTTTGGAGATAGATTTGACAACACACAACCTGACCTGAATCCAGAAGTTTTCCTCTTTCAAACTTAAAAAAGAAAAAAAATGTATAGCAAGAAACATTTGATGTGAAAAAGAGATATCTTCAAGATGCATATTTGGGGGTTTTTTATCATTCTGTTTGAAATTTCTATAAATATCTTAAGGAAAGTTATAACCACTTTACACATATGTATGTCTGGCATTCCTTGAAAAAAAAGCAGTGGAAACTAGGTCATTCAGTTGCATTCCACAGCTAAATTCATGTTTTAATTCCAGTACCTGAATGTATCTTTCCTCATGCTGCTTCTTAGTAGTATACCAAGGTATACTAGATAGAAATTATACTGCGTATTATAACTTAGTTTAAATGTCTTAGATCATAAATATATGATCAGATCTATAAAATGTGTCTATTAAAAATCTAGTTGATATGCCACATGCATGAGAAGCTGAAAGGTACTACAACGACAACAAAAAAATTGTAGCTAATCTTGGAAACCAAGAAACATATATGAACAATATACAATTCATTTTAAAAACACCTTTGAATTATCCTCTTTTTAACAGTAAATCGAATTTTCCAGCCTTTTTCTTTCAAAGAGCTTGAAGTCCTTAGGACTCAAATCACAAACACAGAAGGGGATACCAGTGAATACAGTATAAGTATATTTGTAGGATAGCTGCACGAAGGAAAACCTGGAACCTTCCCTAGCTAGAGTCTCCCTCTTACCTGGCCCTCAACACCATATATCTTCTCCCCAATAAAGTTAACAGTGACTTGAGAACAGGTGAGAATTGCTTTTAATTTCTAGATGTAGGAATGCAAATCCCAGCTATCCTAGCCAGCATAGGCAATGTTGAGGAATGATGGAAGTTTTAGTACATCGGCATCAGGAAAGTCTCACACTCCCCACTGTTGTTGCAGAGTCCATTGACAATGAAGTCATTAGGCACATCAGATGGTTAGCTTAGCCAGTCCAAATTACTTAAACTCAGTCTAAAAGACCTACAAAGTCATTTGAAAACCAAGACTACCACCCTTTTATTTGATCTTAAGAATTAGGATCAATTTGTGTAGCACTGTGGCTCTAAAAATGCTACATACCGTGTTTCCCCGAAAATAAGACAGTGTCCTATATTAATTTTTGCTCCCAAAGATGTGCTAGGTCTTATTTTCAGGGGATGTCTTATTTTTCCATGAAGAAGAATTCACATTTATTGTTGAACAAAAAAATGAACATTTATTATATACTGTACAGTAGTTGTCATCACAAACCAGCATAACCAGACAAACTGTGAATCCTATCAAGAATTTCTTGTTACTACCAATATTTCCATGTACAACTGGTATATGCATTTACCAATCCTGCATGCTCTGGTGTTCTCTTTGGCGGGCATGCTTCCAAACAAAAACTGCTAGGTCTTTCTTTCGGGGGAGGCCTTACATTTAGCAATTCAGCAAAACTTCTACTAGGTCTTATTTTTCAGGAATGTCTTATTTTCGGGGAAACATGTATGTGATAAGCTTTCAACTTGCCTGACATAGGTGTACTTTCAGCCACTGTGAGGCAAGCCAATGTAATGATATCAGGTGGAGGACCAGATTAAGACATTGTACGAGGGTTAAATGAAAAGTAATGTTTCCACCATCATAACTCCTCAACAGATGGCAGTACTGGTATGCAGCAAGTACTGGCTTGTTCAGTAGACTCTCCTCTACAGTTCCATTTGGCGGGAAGCCTTAGCATTGAACGGTTGTGTTGTTAAAGTGCGAAGTATGGAACCCTGTATAGGAGCCCCGGTGGCGAAGTGTGTTAAAGCACTAAGCTGCTGAACTTGCAGACCGAAAGGTCCCAGGTTCAAGCCCCCGGAGCGGCGGGAGTGGCCGCTGTTAGCTCCAGCTTCTGCCAACCTAGCAGTTCGAAAACATGCCAATGTGAGTAGATCAATAGGTCTACTTTAAGCATCTGTTGCGGGAAAGTAACGGCGCTCCATGCAGTCATGCCAGCCACATAAACTTGGAGGTGTCTACGGACAACGCCGGCTCTTCGGCTTAGAAATGGAGATGAGCACCAACCCCCAGAATCAGACATGACTGGACTTAACGTCAGGGGAAAACCTTTACCTTTACCTTATGGAACCCTGCGCAGACTTATCAGTCAATGCGACTTAAGCAACGTGCAGTCACTGAATTCTTGCCAGCAGAAAGTGTCACCCCAAAGGAGTGTTTTGAGGAGAAGCACTAGGGATGTCGTCCAGGCTGGGTGCAACACTGTCCATTTATTGAGAATCGATCAACTGGCCTCTAAATGCTTTAGCTAGGTAGACCATCTCTCTGTTGTGTGAATTAGTAGTGTCTCCAATTAGTAACTGCTTTATTTGCCCCTTATAACAAAAGTCAGGATGGTGTAGTGGTTGGAGTGTTGGACTGGGGGCCCTTCCACACAGCCCTATATCCCAGAATATCAAGGCTGCATCTTTTGTGGTGCAATGTACATCAATACCAGTGCTATATGTTTTCTGAGGGGATAGATGGATGAATTGATTGATGGTCAATAAATGGACAGTATTGCACCCAGCCTGCATGTCATCCCTAGTGCTTCTCAAAACACTTTCACATTTACACTGTCCCACAGCAAAGCATGTCATATCCATTAATTGGAATTTCTTCAACACATAGAATCGGGAAGAAGAAAATTCTATTGGATTATGAAGAAAGCCTCAAGGGCCAAGCTTCATGTGAACATTAATCATATCTGACCACAACAGTTATAATTTGCACATCTGGTTGAGACCAATGTAGATCCAGTAGCCAGGCCAACAACCACTTTAATATTTTTCCATAAGCAGTTGCCAATCATAGGATGGATTTGCATCAGGGATGAACCAAGATTCTTCCTTTTAGGGAATGCTTAAAGTAGCTCTCTACACTCATTGTGTCCTCCACTAAGTATACCAGACATAGTGGAATGCCAGTAATATATCTTTTTTATTAAGAATTCCAATTACAAATGTTGCCAGAAAATGGAAAAGTCTTCATCTGCTATGTCTGAATTTTCTTTGGTGACGGCTGCCTGGTTTAAGATTTAAAAGAGATTATACAGAGCCTGTGCCTCCTCTTGCTAAATGAGGATGGGAAATGGGGGAACAGCATTTTGACAGGTCCGGCTTGTAGCAAATTCACATTGCACAAAGATCATGTGCAGTTTTTGAAAATCCTTCCTACAGGGAAGATCTCTTTGTTATGGAAATCAAGGCTTCTGGAGCAACATACGGAAATTACAATACAAATGAAACTTCCACTAAAGATACTAAATTCTCTCTGAACTTCAGGGTTGAGTACTAAAAAAAACCATAGAAACTGGCCTAAAGTGATGCTATTTAGTAAAGGCCAAGAGATTTGACAAAACATTTCATTTGGGGTCGATCTGCTCTCAGAACTGTTTCTACATATTAAACATGGGCAGATTTTATTCTGTGACACAGCAAAACATGATTATGTTTGTAAATGCATTGAGGCTTCATGATGATGCTATTTAAAAACAACTCTATTGGACTCTCAATTTGTTTAAGTGGTATCATTTTCTATGCATTTCAACTCATTCCTTCATTTTTCTGGTGCGGCAGTGCAAAAACCTTTAGTTCCCTCTAGAATTTTGTAGAACTTCCTTGCTTTCCTGCTTTCTTTGGTCGTGTTTCTCAGTCTCCCGCTTGCATAATCTCATCTTGATGTGATGCTTCTGTCCAGATCTTATTTTTCCCATCCCATACCCCCAGTTTCTGGTTATATTTAGTGTCCCCACTCCCCACCCTTATCCCACACAGAGAACTCTTCCACCCTCTGGGCGGCTGTCACTGGTAGAGACAACACAACCCTAGAGCAGAGCCACATCAACCATATTGTGCTATTGGCTGAGTTTAATTCAACCCTCCAGGTTCGTGCTGAACTCTCCCTTCAGGGCTATTTAACCACTCGGGGGAAGAAAAAAGGATTATCTGTGTATCATGAGCTGGAATCTGATTGCCATCGCAGCTATTACTTTTGACTTGAGTGACTTCTGGCTGGAAACGGCTCCCCTATTGTGCAGGGAAGTGAGCTTATACTTTGTGTGACAGGATAGGTGACCTGCTCTTCTTGCTGCATCCTCCTAATCCTTATAAAGACACTTGACATAGTGCAGAGAAAATAAACATGTTGTGATGTCACTCATGACATGGATGGTTGAGGAGGGAAAGTGATAGGGTCAATGTGGGTGCAGAAATCTATCTCAGGCCAGCTGTGAGATTTACTGTTTATGTTAAGAGCAGTAATACTGCTGAGCATCCTGGGACTTTGTAAGATTCTTTCATTTATTATATTTTTCTTGATATTATTTTATTTTCAACATGTTTTAACTCACCCCAAGCCCTAGGGACAAAGTGAGATGAGAACTGAAACCACATATAACTAGAGAGATGTTTTAAAACAACTTCAAGAAATGTTCCTTTTCCATGAAGAGTGATAATTTATATTGCTTGCTGATCATTTTGAATATTTTAACATGACTTTAGAAGTCTGGATTTCTTCAAATTAATATATTGACTCAAGGGCATGGCATGGATTGCCTGCCCAAAATATTTTTCAACAAAAATAACAGGCATATTTGAATAATTTACTTACTTTTATAGATGTGTCTCATATTTAATCGTATTGAGTTGCTGTTATGAACCAAGGTAGCTCTACAAGAATATACATCCACTCCCAATTCTGGTCCAATTTACTGTCGTATCAATTTCTCTGAACTACGGTTCCCTGTGTGACAGAGTTCACTGCCTAAATTATGTTAGTTCCAGAGCAGGAACCACAGTTGCTCCTATACAGCAGCTCCTCATTCAGAAAGCTGATAATGACTTCTGTACATGTAATGAGGCTTCCCAGTCCTGTTTCATTAAAACATCAAGCCATCATGATCTATGCCAAGTTTTATCTAGATCAGTGGTTCTCAACCTGTGGGTCTTCAGAAGTTTTGGCTGACAACTCCCAGAAATCCCAGCCATTTTTACCAGCTGTTAGGATGTCTGGGAGTTGAAGGCCAAAAACATCTGGGGAACACAGGTAATGCCACCCCATGCCCCGTTTGAGTCTATATTTGACATCAAGTCACAGTAACACCCCCTCTCCCTAAAATATTTATAGTTCACTAGCTGTGCCCGGCCATGCGTTGCTGTGGCAAAGTGGTGGTGGTATTGGTTAAAAATTGTTGTGTAATTTTTATTTGACGTTATTTGTATTTTTTAATTAATTTTATTGTAAGTTATCTTTTTATTTATTATATTTTATTATTTTCTTGTATTATTTTTAGTTATTTTCTGTTATTATAGTATTTTATTGTATTAATTTTTTTAGTGTTTTTAATTATTTTTTAGGTTTTTTTAGTGTTTTTTATTGGGTTGCTAGGAGACCAAGTTGGAGGAGCATAGCCTTCTAACTGGCAACAATTGGATAAAAGCAATTATTCCTCTCCCTCTAATTAGGACTTTATTTTTCTTTTCTTTTTGTTGTATCAACCTGGAGGCATGGATGATGGGTTGTGTTGTCAAATTTCGAGGTTGGGGGGCCTGTAGTTTTGTTGTTTTGTGGGTCGCCGTGATGCCATCACTCTTTTATATATATAGATTAAGAGACCACAAGTAAATGCTACTGCTCAGTCGCATAGTCGTTTCCGACTCTTTGTGACCTCATGGACCAGTAAATATATGTGTTGTTGTTTTTTTCATTTTATTAAAAACCTTTTCTGGAGGTCCAAAGTTGCGAAATTTAATAAATTTAGAGCAGCGGTTCTCAAATTCATCAAAAATTCATCATCATATCTGTACCATTGTTTCCTCGTGGACTGTGCCCTCCCAGAGGGGTTCTCGGCACAGAAATGGTTCCTTGTATAGACTAATCCCCAGCTGCCATTATTCCCATCATGGAAATCTCCACCTGCAGGCTGTGACACCAAGGGAACCCTCAGCCAAGCCTCATGCAAATCCTGGACAGCCTTTTTCTCAGTCAATCAGGAGAGAGAGCAGAAGGTCTGAATAGCTGTCAGAACCGGATGTCTATATTACTAACAGAAAATAGTAACTACTGGCAATATTTACGAAAGAATAGCAAAAACAGGATTATAGATGAACATCAAAACAACAATAATGACTGCAGAAGATTTCTATCTGTTCAGTCTCTGCTTCAGTTGAGGAGCATATGCTTAAAAGTTCTATAAATGGGATCATCTGCATCTTAGATGAAGTTGTTTCTCTAGGAACTAGAGCTCAGACTGCTGTCGTCAAAAATAAATCAGATTGTATCTCCATATGTGATGGTTGTAGCCTATGGAGTTTGATATTTGTTATTTAATTTTTAAAGGCATTATATTATTTAGAATATATATTCTGTGATTGGTCAAGAAGCCATTCTAAATTCAGGTATAGGTTTTCTGCATATTTTTTCCAGTTGAGCATGGACATCTTTATAAGAAACTCAGAAGCTCAGTGGTTCTCAACCTGTGAATTCCCAGGTGTTTTGGCCTACAACTCCCAGAAATCCCAGCCAGTTTACCAGCTGTTAGGATTTCTGGACATTTATTTATTTATTTGCCATATTTATATCCCGCCTTTTTCTACCCTGGGGGGGGGGGGGGACTCAAGGTGGCTTACAAATGGCACTTATACAGTGCCATAGGCGTAAAACACAGACATGAAATAGAATTATAAAAATTAAAACAGACATAAAACATAATTAAAATACATTCCAATATAAGACACATCATCCAAACCAAGGTCTAAAGCCATTCCAAAAGGCATTGCACAATTTCCAGGTTAAAAAAAATTGCACTGCACCATTTATCAAAGGCCTTCTCCCAAAGCCAAGTTTTTACTCTTCCTAAAGGTAAGGAGGGAGGAAGCTGATCTAATATCGCTAGGGAGGGAATTCCACAGCCAAGGAGCCACCACTGAGAAGGCCCTGTCTCTCGTCCCCACCAGTTACACTTACAAAGGAGGTGGGATCGAGAGCAGGGCCTCCCCAGACGATCTTAAACTCCGAAGTGGTTCATAGTGGGAGATACGTTTGGACAGGTAGACTGGGCTGGAAAGTTTTGTAAACTAAAGCCAGCATTTTGATTTGTGCTTGGTAGCAGACTGGCAGCCAGTGGAGCTGATGCAACAGGGGAGTTGTATGCTCCCTGTACGCCGCTCCAGTGAGCAATCTGGATGCCGCCCATTGGATCAAGTGAAGCTTCCAAACAGTCTTCAAAGGCAACCCCACGTAGAGCGCGTTGCAGTAATCTATACGGGATGTAACAAGAGCATGGAAGTTGAAGGCCAAAACATCTGGACACCCACAGGCCGAGAACCACTGAAGATGGATTCCTTTGCCTGGTGATCAAAATCATCGCCATTAAAAAGATTCAAAGATATTTTGCCAAACTAAGTAATTTATGGAAAGTCACAAACATTATTTGTTGGGGAGAGCTGGTGGGGTGGACAAACTCTTCCCTGGCCTCACAACTGTCAATGGCACTTTTCACAGTCTCTTTCTATAAATCATAAGAATAGACTTCTTTTCTTTTGGTGGTAAATGGCACATTTCCACATCTCATTTCCTGTTTACATTATGGGAAGTATGCTAGAAATTACTTAACCAGAAATAAGTATCCTGCAATTGCAACCATTAAGTCATATATGAATATACACAGGAAAAAAATGAGGGTAGAAAGAAGAGAATTGGGCTCTAATACCTGTTTGTCTTTTCTCACTTGGAGCACAAAATAGTGACAATTTAAAGGAAGCAAAATGATTGCCTAATACATATTCAGTGTTTTTGAAAATCCACCCCAAGTAATCTTAATTTAGTAACTTACCTCTGCAATCAGAAAAAGGACACAAATGCTAATGTTACTAATTTAAAGATTGAGCTGTGATTCAGTAGGATGCTAGTTCAGATGCTCTTAGGAGGTCTTGTGCAAGCCAATGCATTATTTGCCTCGGCTGCAGATTTATAATGCCAAAATAATAATACTGGTCTTCCTAACTTCTTTATAGTGCCATTGGATTGCTGTGACGGCACTTATGAAGTCGCTTGAACACTGGAAATGTAACATTTGGTTTCTTCCTTAATGTCACTTCAAACGGGGAAATAGAAGCAAATATTGATATATCACAGAAGAAATGCTCAAGGCATTTTCAGAGAAGACAAAAGTTTCAGCAGACTTGCAAAATTTATCAAGGCATAGGAAGGGGGTTTCACAACACAAACAAAAGGGAAAGTCTTTGGGACTACACTGGGGAACAGCTTAAATTAGGAATTGCCTGTACTATACATTCCTGATGTTATGATGGAAGGATGGAGGCAAAATTCATTTTGTAGCAATAGCGATAAGTGTTCTACATGAACCTAAGCATGAATGGAAGAAGACATGATATCGTGTCTATTTGATAGTTCTGCACATGTACCTGATGACTATGTCATCTCTTCACCTGTCTGTCTGAATTTCAATAGTGCAGCCTTGAAATATATTCCTTTTTTCCAAAGTCCTTTACTACAGGAAGAGCTAAAAGGGGAACTGCTACTAGTCATGCTTCCGTCAATCTTGTCAATGGACTCAAATGAAACAGGATGTGGTTGTGTAATGAGTAGTAGAAACTCATTCAAATGTCATTGAGAGATCATTCTGTGGCTAGACATATATTTGTACATTTGATACTTCTGTTTTTGTGTCCAGCCTTTCCATCACTGGAGCTAATCGGGTTTTTTTATATATCCTGCTGTTCTGAGGTCCCAGGACTTTCCACAGAGCAAAGGCATATTTATGGGTGGAACCCAAACTGAAGAATTATGGCAGTTTGATACCACTTTGTCATTGGTCAATGCTATAGAATTATGGGATTTTGACCTATCAAGTGGACAGAAAGATTCCCTCCCTCCAACTATTTGAAGCTCCTTCTAAAAGAAATACTGTTTCATTCACTCCAGTTCTGGACAACTTTCTTCTCAAAGATTTGATACAATAAGAATGAAGCATTTTGGCGTAAAGTACTCTATCATCCAATATTCCTTCTGTCACCTTCGTTTTTCAAAAAAGTCTCTGACCACAAGACAGACTCATTACCTTTCTGAAGCTGTAAGATCGAATTTGGCCAATTCATGTAGCGGCAAGGATGGCTAGGCAACTGTATCCCGATTGCAGGTCTTGGACCACCTTCTCCAACCTTCAAAGAGAGGGTGCGATACTCTAATACTTATTTGTTAGATTTGGTGCTTTTCATTTGAATGGCATTACCTTCGCAACTGTGGTTGATACTTAAACTACTCTGCTTAATGACATGCCCCTTGTAACAACATCCTTGTAACAACACCAAAGCCTGTTGGAATGGCATCACAATGGCATGACATCACAAAGGGTTGTCCAGAGGTCTCAAATGTTAGTTTCAAGGCCTGGGATAGTCCCAACCTGCCCACCCTAGTCATAGTTTCCTCTCTTTCTTGAAAGCTTGGTGTGTGAATGCAGAGAATTAAGGGTTGTTGTATGTCTTTCGGGCTGTGTGGCCATGTTCCAGAAGTATTCTCTCCTGAAGTTTCGCCCACATCTATGGCAGGCATCCTCAGAGGTTGCGAGGTATGGATGAGAATTAAGCTTCCTGTACTAATATGACCAAAAGCAAAATCCTGAAGGCGTAAGTGGTGTGTAGTTCATTGAGCAGGAGCACAATACAAAACACACCAGACAAAGTACTTATATGCATTTCTACAGAACAAAGTGAACGGGAAACATGGATAAATTTCATAATGTAAGTTGTTCAGTAATGAATTAGTTATTCACAATACATAAATCCCCTCAGTGTTGCTGCCTTAATACCTTTTTATTTCGTTTGTCCTCTCCCCTCCCTCCCTAAAAGCAACAGAGAAGACGCTTCCCTATGTGAGCCAGAATTTGGTGCATAGTAAAAGCGAAACATCACCACAGAAGCTGAACAGAATAAAGGAGGAAAAGTAAGATGTCTCCCAGGACCATTGCATAGAAAAAAGCTTTTATATGGAAAATTGCTCTCATATACCCGAGACATCTGAGTAAAATTATTCAGGTTTACTGATTGACAATTATTTTCAAGATATTTCTCTAAAGTGGAGATGGTAGATTTCACAAGCCCTGGCACAAGCTTCACTTTTCTGCTATTTCCAGACTAAGTATGAAAAAGGTACAGGGCACTGACCAACCTCCGGATATTCCCTGTCCCTTCTCCACTTATTACTCCCTTTTATTTTTAGGAGAGTATATACTAGGACATCGTATAAACTGGCAATGAGAAAGGGGAGGATGAATTGGAGCTGTAAACTAGCTCTAATATTAAACTTGCTGTCTTCTCTTTTCTCTCTTCACTCTTCATTGTCAGTGAAGAAAGATGGAAGAACCTACAAATGGTAGAGTTTCTTCAATAAATCTTTTTTTAGTCGGTGGGTTGTGGTGAGTATTCCGGGCTGTATCATCATGTTCCAGAAGCATTCTCTCCTGATGTTTCTCCCACATCTATGGCAGGCATCCTCAGAGGTTGTAAGGTCTACTGGAAGCAAGTAAGTGGGGTGTATATATGTGTGTGTATGTGTGTGTGTAATGTCCAGGGTGGGAGAAAGAACTCTTGTCTGTTGGAGGCAAGTATGAATGCTGCAATTGGCCACCTTGATTAGCATTAGTGGCCTTGCAACTTCAAAGCCTAGCTGATTCCTGCCTGGTGGAAGGTGTTGGGAGGTGTTAGCTGGCCCTGGTTGTTTCATGTCTGGAATTCCCCTGTCTTTTGAGTGTTGCTCTTTATTTACTGTCCTGATTTTAGTTTTTAAAATACTGGTAGCCAGATTTTGTTAATTTTCATGGTTTCCTCCTTTCTGTTGAAATTGTCCACATGGCTTTTCTGTGTAATCTGACATGGTGGTTGTTAGAGTGGTCTGTGTTCTCAAATAATATGCTGTGTCCAAGTTGGTTCATCAGGTGCTCTGCTATGGCTGACTTCTCTGGTTGGATTAGTCTGCGGTGCCTTTCATGTTCTTTGATTCGTGTTTGGCCATTCCTGCGTTTGGTGGTCCCTGTAGACTTGTCCACAGCTGCATAGTATGGTAGACTCCTGCAGAAGTGAGAGGATCTCTCTTGTCCTTTGCCGAACATACTGGTAGCATTTGTTGGATTTTCTTAGTGGGTCTGTAGATAGTTTGTAGGTTGTATTTCTTCATCAGCTTCCCTATGCCATCAGTGGTTCCCTTGATGTAAGCTAAGAACACTTTTCCTCTGGGTGGATCTTTGTCTTTTCCTCTCATGACTTTTTTAGTCATTTAATTAATTAGTTAAAATGAATGAACAACACAGACTGAGAAAGTCCTACTTACACATTGTCAGTATGAGCAGTGAGACTAAACACTACTGATACTTCAAACAACCTGATCTGGGGTTGAGTGTTACTGATGTTACAGTCACCTCAATCTGAGATTAAGCAGTACTGATGACATAGTAACCTTAGCCAACAGGAGTTTGTTCTTGCTGTGCCAGGGAAGTTTTTAGATTAAAATATTTCCTGTGGAACTCAAAATAGCAACATTAAGTAAGAATGAACCTATTAATTAATACTGCTATAATTGTAACATGAGATCTAGGAAAAATCCCTAGAAACTCAAGTCACCAAAGAAATTGGCAGATTCAGGACAAAGCAAAATTATTTACTTCTTTTCTACACAATTAAATTATAGATTTCAACGTCTATAATTAGCTTTTTTAATGTTTGGATTAGAGAAGACTAAAAGAGGGTGTAGAATTAGAACTATAGAATTAATGCACTTTGACACCACTGTAAACAGCCACAGCTCAATATTATTGAATCCTGGGAGATGTAATCTGCACTCTTGGCAGAGTAAGCTAAAGACGGTATAAAACTACAACTTCCTTGATTATATAGCATTGCATCATGAGTTAAAGTAGTGTCAAGCTGCATTATTTCTATGGTACAGATGCACCCAGTTATCAATAGACACAAGTCATGACATATAGAATCATAGAATCATAGAATAGTAGAGTTGGAAGAGACCACATGGGCCATCTAGTCCAACCCCCTGCTAAGAAGCAGGAAATCGCATTCAAAGCACCCCCGACAGATGGCCATCCAGCCTCTGCTTAAAAGCCTCCAAGGAAGGAGCCTCCACCACGGCCCCGGGGAGAGAGTTCCACTGTCGAACAGCTCTCACAGTGAGGAAGTTCTTCCTGATGTTCAGGTGGAATCTCCTTTCCTGTAGTTTGAAGCCATTGTTCCGTGTCCTAGTCTGCAGGGCAGCAGAAAACAAGCTTGCTCCCTCCTCCCTATGACTTCCCCTCACGTATTTGTACATGGCTATCATGTCTCCTCTCAGCCTTCTCTTCTGCAGGCTAAACATGCCCAGCTCTTTAAGCCGCTCCTCATAGGGCTTGTTCTCCAGACCCTTAATCATTTTAGTCGCCCTCCTCTGGACGCTTTCCAGCTTGTCAACATCTCCCTTCAACTGTGGTGCCCAAAATTGGACACAGTATTCCAGGTGTGGAATGGGTTGCTTTTTACTGTTGTATTTATATAAGTTGCTTTTTACTGTTGTATTTATTTGTATTCCACTTTTCTCTCTGGATTGAGACCCAAAGTTGAACTTCCGTGTTCAGTATTTTCACAGGATAATCAAGGGAGGGGAATTGTTTGTTTTCTACTCTGTTTATTGGTTTTTAGAAACAGGATGTTGGGCTAGGTGTAAACATGGTGTGATGTAGCTGAACTTTTACATTCTTAAATTCATAAATGCTTTGGTTACTGACGAACTCTATGTAGGCAAAACCAAACAACCGGACTGACTTTTTATTCACAAAATAATTTATAATGGAATATTTTCTGTGTAGATTCTTGATACATGTGCTGTCAATTTGTGACAGGAAATGCAAGACATATCATAAAAAGGAGGAACTGAAGGGAAAGAGGGAAAGAAAGAATGTACCATGATCCTTGTCCTACATTTTAAAGGATCACGATTTGCATCTTTATGGATCTTACTGCATTCTATCCCACTCCTACAACTGTGTAAATATGCTTTATACCTTGAGGCCTGAATATCATTTATATTGCATCAGAAGGAAAGGGTTGATATCCAGGAGGCTTATGCTAAAATAAAAAAGGGTTAGAGGTGCCGCTACATTTCTTTCCCTCTCTACCTTTCTTCCTCCTTTTTATGCTGCAAGAGACTAACATGGCTACTTCTCTGAAATCTCCTATAACACATGTCAGAATCAATTAAATTATTGCACAATGAATTCAATAGCCCATCAATCCATCTTTAGTCATCTCAATCTCAAAATAATTGGGTTGCTGTAAGTTTTCCAGGCTGTAAGGCCATGTTCCAGAAGCATTCTCTCCTGACATTTCACCCACATATATGGCAGGCAATCCTTAGAAGTTTGTGAGGTATGTTGGAAAGTAGGCATGTGGGGTTTATATATCTGTGGAATGTCCATGGTGGGAGAAATAACTCTTGTCTGTTTGAGGCAAGGGTGAATGTTGCAATCGACCACCTTGATTAGCACTGAATGGCCTTTCAGTTTCAAAGCCTGGCTGCTTCCTGCCTGGGGAAATCCTTTGTTGGGAAATGTTAGCCGGCCCTGATCAGGCAGACAAGAGCTAATGTTTAAAGTTTACTTGTCAATTTTTAATTTAGATTAGGTCTATGCCACAGTTTTTAAGGTTAGCTTTAAGCCCTTCTTTAAATCTCTGTTCCTGTCCAACATTCCGTTTTCCAGTCTTGAATTGAGCATATAGTAACTGCTTTGGGAGATGGTGATCGGGCATTCGGACAAAGGGGCCAGTCCAGTGGAGTTGATGGCGGAAAAGTATCCCTTCAATACTGGTGGTCTTTACTTCTTCCAGCACGCTGACGTTTGTCCGCCTGTCTTTCCAAGAGATTTACAGGATTTTTGGGAGGAAAGACTGATGGAATTGTTCCAGGAGTTGAATGTAACGTCTGTAGACAGTCCACATTTTGCAGGCATGTAGCAGAGTTGGGAGGACAGTAGCCTTATAAATAAGCACCTTGGTATCCCTACAGATGTTCAGATCCTCAGATCCTCAGTCTCTGCTTTATTCAGAAAAATGCTCAGAGGCATTGTATTTCAGTGTCAATGTTGACTTTTGTGGGGAGGTGGCTGCCAAAGTGGCGAAAGTGATCAACATTTTCTAACATTACAGCTCCTCATATGCTTCTGCAAAGGTTTTTAGAGTTGCTTGTAGGTCTTTTTGTGAATACGCTCCTGCAAAGCTGTTTAGAGTGACTTGTAGGTCTTCTGAATGTGACAGGCCGTTCTATAACAGATGGAGCCTTGGCTTTGGCTCCTGCGACTCCTCCATCATGTCAACAGCCTTGGACAGCAATGGCTCCTAAAGTGGTCAATTTAAGGTGGAATCGGGTGTCAAAAAAGAATATCTTTTTTGCCCCAACCTTATTTTCCATTTTTATCACTATGATGTTGTTGATGGGAAATTTCCAACCGAAGTGGACATAATCTATCGTGCTATGCTAATAATATAGTATATTGTATATACCAGGCATGGACAAACGTTTTTGTCTTGGGGCTTGTAAAGAACTATTAACGACTGCCACCAGTTTGTAAAGATTTATAATGACTAAAGCTCTTTCAGGCAGGGGAAATCTTTTTATCCCACCGCTGCCACCAATTTGCGAAGATGCAACCACCAAAGACTCAGGGAGGAGACATTTTACTTTTTCTTCTTCTTCTTCACTTTAGATGGTAGCATAACTTGGTTTAGAATATAGGCGACAGAGGCTTGGATGTTGAAAGAACAATATTAAGTTTATTCAGGCACAGAGCTTAGTGGTTTCAAAGTTACTTCTCACTTAGAGGTACACTTTCTTCAACAGTTGCAAGAATAACGTATGATGAATCCACTTCCAAAAGACTTTCTCCTTTCCTTGAGCAGTTTAAACTTTTTCTTCTCTTACAACCGATGCTATCAACTGCTCACTTTGGATCTAACTGGGATTGCTTTCCCTTATCACTCAGACTCTACCAATAAACCTAAGTAAGTCACTTGGCTTGCCTAAACTGGCACTACTAGAGATCTGAGCTACCCTGGTTCTCACTACTTCAGAACCAGTCTTTCCCTGTGATTCCTCTGATCACAGACTGAGATTTGAATTTCCCTGTGATTCCCCGATCACAGACTGAACTCTTTTTAAAACATTCCCTCCTTTTTCATCCAGCTAGCTCCACCTCTTTCTTGCTAGCTTCAAAATAGTTACATTTCTACAGAAGCAGCTACGTTTCTATGGCAACCTGCCTCAGAATGCTGAGCTGGCTACCATCCCCCACGCACGGATAACTCTAATACTTACCCTTTTAAAACATATACACACAATTAAACTTAACAACTGTAAACCAAAATTTATACTTCACCACAGGGCTGCATTGCAGGCCCGGCCGGGAAAGCCGGGCCAGGAGGAAGGGGGGCCAGGCACATGCTGAGTGGGGTGGGCCTGGGAGGAAGAGGGTCCGGGAGAGGACAGGACCAGGAGGGAGATGGGTAGGGCCTGGGTCTTCCTCAGGTTGTCCTCCAACCATAAGGACAGGGCTACTCGCCCTAAACTTATGCTGGGAGAAAGGCGGGATACGTGGCGACTGCCCTGATCCTCCCCACACACCCCCTTCCCAGATCCTCGGGCTGTCCTCTTGGCATTAAGCCAGAAGGGTGAGACAGGTGGCAGTTGAGAGTACTTTGGAGGGCTCTCAGTGGACATGTCCTCCCAGCATAAAGATGGGGAGGCTCGCACAGTCCTTATGCTAGGAAGAGGTTGAGAAAAACGGTGGCTGAGAGCACTCCAGAGAGAGGGCTTTCAGTTGCTACATGCCTTCCTCCCCCATCTTTTTGGCAAGAGGACAGGGAAAATTAAAGGGGCCCGAGGTAAGCATCCAGGGGGCCACATCTGGCCCCCAGGCCTTAGTTTGCCCAGGCCTGGTATATACATATAATATTGATGTTATAATGAAGTACAATGTAATACTAATAATAATGCATATGATAATAATACTGTAATATAGTAATGCTAATATAATAAATATAATTACTACTGATAATATATAATGATATATTGTTTTAATATTGTATATTTGAAGTTGTAATGTTTTTGATTGTGAGCCGCTTTGAGTATATGGAGAGATAAAGTGGGATACAAATAAAGTTTATTATTATTCTGGCCCAGCTTCTCTGTCCGAGCGTATTTCCCTCTATGAAGCACCACGGAGTTTAAGATCATCTGGGGAGCCCTTTTTTCGATCCCACCTCCCTCGCAGGCATGATTGGCGGAGACTAGACATAGGGCCTTCTCAGTGGTGACCCCTCAGCTGTGGAACTCCCTCCCCAGGGATATTAGATCAATCCCTTCCCTTTTGACCTTCCACAAGAGAGTGAAAACGTTTCTTTGTGATCACGCCTTTAGAGAACTGGTGCAATAGACAGACTTGGAAGAATTTGCAATGAGCATTGGAACGGATTATGCTTGTGGATGACATGTTAAACTCTGAATTTATATTGTTTTTAAATGTTTTAATTGTTTTTAATGTAGAGTCTCACTTAACCAACCTTCAATTATTCAGCCTTCTGTATTATCCAATGCAGTCTGCCTTTTAGCAGTCAGTTTTTGTGGTCAGTTTTCAATATATTGCGATGTTTTGGTGCTAAATTCGTAAATACAGTACAGTAATTACTACATAATATTACCGTGTATTGAACTGCATTTTCTGTCAATTTGTTGTAAAACATGATGTTTTTGTGCTTCATTTGTAAAATCATAATGTAATTTGATGTTTAATTGGCTTTTCCTTAATCCTTCCTTATTATCCAACATTTTTGATTACCTAACATTCTGTTGCCCCATTTATGTTGGATAAGCGAGTACTTTTAATTTCTATTTTAATATTTATTTAAGTGTACATTGTGTTTTATAAGGCGTCAAATCATTACTTGTATGTAAAGCCACATTGAGTCCCCTCTCAGGTTGAGAAAAGTGGGGTAGAAAATGTCATAAATAAATAATAAATAAATAAGAGCAAAGATGGGGAACCAGGAAGACAGTCCATCTTATCTCCTGTACCTCCCCCCAGTAACATGCTATGATAATAATATAATATATATACAGTAGAGTCTCACTTATCCAACATTCGCTTATCCAACGTTCTGGATTATCCAAGCCATTTTTGTAGTCAATGTTTTCAATATAGCGTGATATTTTGGTGCTAAATTCCTAAATACAGTAATTACAACATAACATTACTGCGTATTGAACTACTTTTTCTGTCAGATTTGTTGTATAACATGATGTTTTGGTGCTTAATTTGTAAAATCATAACCTAATTTGATGTTTAATACGCTTTTCCTTAATGCCTCCTTATTATTATTATTAAGTCCATTATAAATGGGTTATATAGCTGTGTGGAAGGGCCTTGAGTCTACACCACCATATAATCCAGTTAAAATCAGATAATCTGTATTTTATAGGCAGTGTGGAAGAGGCCTGAGTGAGGCCTAACTCTGCCTGTCCCCTGGGCTGAGTGGGTTGCTAGGAGACCAAGTGGGCGGAGCTTAGCCTTCTAATTGGATAAAAACAATTATTCCTCTCCCTCTAATTAGAGGACTTTATTTTTCTTTTCTTTTTGTTGTATGAACGTAGAGGCATGGATGAGGGGTCGTGCTGCCAAGTTTAGTATTTCTGGAATGTGCAGTTTTGTTGTTTTGTCCTAGGCCGAAATTTCACTACCCTTTTATATATATAGATAATATATTGTATATATATAATATAATATTGACAATATTATAATGTAATACAATATAATGCTAATAATTATATAATAATATTAATTATATATTATATATCACACGTAATATTCTTAATAATATTACAGTATAGTGGTATAGTGCAATATAGTAATACAGTAGAGTCTCACTTATCCAACGTAAACGGGCCAGCAGAACGTTGGATAAGTGAATATGTTGGATAATAAGGAGAGATTAAGGAAAAGCCTATTAAACATCAAATTAGGTTATGATTTTACAAATTAAGCACCAAAACATCATGTTATACAACAAATTTGATAGAAAAAGTAGTTCAATAAGCAGTAAGGTTATGTAGTAATTACTGTATTTACGAATTTAGCACCAAAATATCATGATATATTGAAAACATTGACTACAAAAATGCGTTGGATAATCCAGAACGTTGGATAAGCGAGTGTTGGATAAGTGAAACTCTACTGTATATAATGCTAATATTGTGCTATGCTAATAATATAATATATTGTATGTACATATAATTTGTAAGCCGCTCTGAGTCCCCTTGGGGGTGAGAAAGGCGGGGTAGAAAATGTCGTAAATAAATAATAATAATAATTACAATTACATTGGGCAACTTGCCTTGCGCGCGCGCGCGAGCCCAGCCGAGTTGCGCGAGCCAGCCCTTGAGCGCGAGAGCGGCGCCTCCAGGGCCCAGGAGCTCGGGGAGGGAGGGAGGCGGGGCTTGGTTTTCCTCCTCGTCGTCGTCTTGGCCCAGTCGCTTTTGATTGACGGCCCGCCGGGCCAGCGACGTCGGAGAAGGAGGCGGCGGCGGCTAGTTGGGCCGGCGAAACTTATCCAGGCGCCGGAGGGAGAGGAGAGGGGGCCGTCCAGCATGGAGCCGAGGAGGAGGAGGAGGGGGAGGGCTTCCTGAGGGCTGGAAGCGGCCGCTTTGGGCCTCCCTTCGGTGTGCTGCCCTAGGAAATGCCTCCCTTGCAGCAGCCCGGGAAAGCGAGGAGAGGAGGAGGAAGAGGAGCAACAGTTGCGCTGCTTGGCCGCCCAACTTCGCCCTCAACGCCTCCTCCCCTTCTTTCCTTTCCCTCCTTCTCACTTCGCCCTCAATAATATCCCCAAATCCGGAGGGAAGGGGCCTGAGGGAAAGTTGCTCGGCCGCCTTTGATTGCAGGGAGTGGGCGGGGCCTGTGCTGCGGGGAGGGAAGGAAGGAAGGAGGAAGGAAGGGAAGGAAGGAAGGAGGAGGAGGAAGAAGAAGAGGGGGGGGGGGGGCGCCTGACACAAAGCATCCTCTCCTCGGCCCATCGCAGCCCCTCGCCTTCTCCTCCTCTCGCTCCCTCTGCTGCCATGGAGCCCAAGCACAAAGAGCTGCTGGCCCAGTGCCACCAGAGCCTGGCCCAGGCCATGACCGAGGTGGACCAGGTGGTCGAGCTGCTGGAGGCGGCGGGGGCCCTCACCCCCAGGGACCTCCTCCAGCTGCGGGCGGCGGGAGCCAAAGAAGGGGAAGGCCAGGGCCAGGAGGAGGGCGGCGGGCGGGAGCGGTCCCCCTCCTCCGCCTCCTCCTCTTCCTCCACCACCTCCTCCTCCTCCAAGGCCAACCTGCTCATCCAGCTGCTCCTGGGCAAGGATCGGGACCACTTCCAGGACCTGCGGGTGGCCCTGGAGAAGACGCAGCCCCACCTGCTCGCCATCCTCTACCTGAACAACGCCCAGAGTGAAGAGACAGCCGGTGAGTCAGTGGGCAAGGAGGAGGGAGGGGTCTGTGGTGGTGTCTCTAGAGGGGCAGTCTCCCAGGAGGGTCATAGTCTCACCCACTTGTGACCAGGCATGTTGTGAAGGGGAGGCATCATGCCAGTCACAAGTGGGTAAGACTAAGACCCACTGGTTATTGCCCTTCTAGAGAAGGCATAGGTAAACTTTGGCCCTCCAGGTGTTTTGGACTTCAACTACCACAATTCCTAACAGCCGGTCGGGTTGGAAGGGACCTCTAAGGGCCATCCAGTCTAACCCCGTTTCTGTCATGTAGGAACATGCCATCAAAGAATCATGCCAGCTCACAAGTGGGTGGGACTATGACCCACTGGGTTATTGTCCCCCTAGAGACACCACCACAGAACCATCGGGTTGGAAGGGACCCCTAAGGACCATCCAGTCTAACCCCGTTTCTGTCATGCAGGAACATGCCATAGTCCCACCCACTTGTGAGATGGCATTATTCTATCTCTAATTCTATCTCTATCTAATTATTCTATTCCATTCTATTATAATACCATCTCACAAGTGGGTGGGACTATGACCCACTGGGTTATTGCCCCTCTAGAGACATCACCACAGACCATCTGGTTGGAAAGGACCTCTAAGGGCCATCCAGTCCAACTCTTTCTGTCATGCAGGAACATGCCATCAAAGAACCATGCCAACTCACAAGTGGGTGGGATTATGACCCACTGGGTTATTGCCCCTCTAGAGACACTACCACAGAACCATCAGGTTGGAAGGGACCCCTAAGGGCCATTCAGTCTAACCCCGTTTCTGTCATGCAGGAACATGCCATCAAATAATAATGCCATCTCACAAGTGGGTGGGACTATGACCCACTGGGTTATTGCCCCTCTAGAGACACCACCACAAAACCATCGGGTTGGAAGGGACCCCTAAGGGCCATCCAGTCCAGCTCTGTTTCTGTCATGCAGGAACATGCCATCAAAGAATCATGCCAACTCACAAGTGGGTGGGACTATGACCCACTTGGTTATTGCCCCTCTAGAGACACCATCACAGAACCATCGGGTTGGAAGGGACCCCTAAGGGCAGGGCCATAGCCAGAAATCATGAAGAGTAGTTCCATAACGCAAAATAATTTAGAAATCAGGCTCCATCAGTAATCTTCAGTGGACACTCAAGACAGATAAACTTCAGTGGACATTCATGGGGACTTAGTTAACCAATTAAAATTCATGAGTAAACCAGGGTTTTTTAAAACCTGGAAATTTCAGGGGTGGGGGAGTTGAACCCCTAACCCCCCCCCCCCCCCAGGCTACAGCCTTGCTAAGGGCCATCCAGTCCAACCCCGTTTCTGTCATGCAGGAACACGCCATCAAAGCCTTCCCCACAGATAGCCATCCAGCCTTTGCTTGACAACCTGTAGAGCAGGAGACCCCAAAGATACTGAATGGGGGACACCTGGCGTGACAGCAGTAGGTGTGAAAAAGATCTTGGAGTCCTTGTGGACAACAAGTTAAACATGACCCAGCGATGTCATGCGGCAGGTAAAAAAGCCAGTGGAATTTTGAAATTGTCTTTGGTGTCTTTAGCTCAGTGAAAAACCACACAGAACCATGAACAATGTGAGATCACTATAAAGAAGAATGGAAGCAATTACCTCCCCTTCCCTCCCTATCCCTCTCCCCCCCCCCCCCGCCATGGCCCTTCCACTTCCATTTTCCTCCCCCACTCACCATCCCTACCCCCTACTCTTTGTCCCCCTTTGTTTTTTACTGTATTATTTTAAAAAAAACCTTAATAAAAATTATTTAAAAAATAAAATCGCATAAATAGGTGTATAGTGTCTAGATCACTGGTTCCCAACCTTTGGGCTTCCAGGTGTTTTGGACTTCAACTCCCAGAAATCCCAGCCAGCTTACCAGCTGTTAGGAACTGTGAGAGATGAAGTCCAAAACACCTGGAGGCCAAACCACTAGTCTAGGTCTAGGGAAGTCATGCTACCCCTCTATTCTACCTTGGTCAGACCACACCTGGACTATTGTGTTCAATTCTGGGCACCACAGTTGAAGGGAGATTTTGACAGGCTGGAATGCGTCCAGAGGAGGGTGACTCAAATGATCAAGGGTCTGGGGAACAAGCCATATGAGGAGCAACTTAAAGAGCTGGGCGTTTAGCCTGAAGAAGAAAAGGCTGAGAGGAGACATGATGAGGGCCATGCATAAAGATGCGAGGGGAAGTTGTAGGGAAGAGAGAGAAAGCTTGTTTTCTGCTGCCCTGGAAACTAGGATGCAGAACTATGGCTTCAAACTACAGGAAAGGAGATTCCACCTGAACATTAGGAAGAACTTCCTGTGAGAGCTGTTCACCAATGGAACTCTCTGCCCTGGAGTGTGGTGGAGGCTTCTTCTTTCAGAGGCTGGATGGCCATCTGTCAGAGGTGCAACCTGCAAACAGAATTCGCCACACACACTGCTAGAGCGTAAAGACACACACACATACACAAAATAACATCTAGATTTTGGGTGATGCCTCTCTCATATCATTTGGCTTCTTCAAAAGGTGCCACCAAAGCATTCCTGTCAGAGAGCCATCCAGCCTCTGCTTGACAACCTGCAGAGAAGGAGACTCCACCATACACACTGCCAGAGCGTAAACACACACACACATACACACGTGAAATAAGGTTTTTGGGGAAAGAGAGATATGTCTCTCTCATATCATTTTGGCTTCTTCCAAAGGTGCCATCAAAGCATTCCTAACAGATTGCCATCCAGCCTCTGCTTGACAACCTGTAGAGAAGGAGATCGCCACATGCACTGCTAGAACATAAACACACGCACGCACACACACACATTAGCATCTTGTGTGCATCTTTGGTTTCTTCCAAAGATGCCATCAAAGCATTCCCGACAGCCATCTAGCCACTGCTTGACAGCCTACAGAGGAGGAGACTGCCATATGCACTGCCAAAGCATAAACACAAACACACACAAAATAACGTCCAGATTCTTGGGAGGTTTCTTCCAAAGGTGTCAGCACCATCAAGGCATTGAGTTTGCCTTCGTGAATCTGTCGCTCCATTTCCTGAGTTCTCGGCGCCATGTCAAAGAACTCTGTGAAAGAAGGATTTATGGTGCATAGGTTGCTATTTGCCTACTATGATTTAAGGCAAACCTATGGATGAGAGACATCCCAAGAGTCATTGGACATCAATCAGAACCGCAATGGAGAAAAACATACCAGAAACTCCTGTTTAAATTAATCATAGTCTGAGTGTTGCAGTTCTTAAGCATCTTGTGTGATGGGGAAGATGTGGCATCTCAGCCAAGCAAGGGGTGATTATTCTTACATATCTCCAGGTGTGTTTGTCTGTGGAGTAAGGTTTGGTATGCAGTAGGAGCTTTAATCAAACAGAGTGAGATTAACCAACCAAAGGAATCCAGTTCTGCTCTTCATTTGCAGGAGCAGGGAGACATTTCCAGAAAAGGGGAATCTATAAATGGTTTTCTCCGTAATGTGGTTTCAATGGTCCACCTGTGTGAAGTGTTTCCTAGTCTAGAAGAGTCTCAGTGGCTTTGAAGGTGTCACATGTGCAGCCTGGGTGTCATAAGTGTTGCAGCACTTTTGGAAAGGAAAGGAGTGAGTATCTCTGTGTTCCTGGTTGGAACAGATAAGCAGACTTGGCACATTCCACTTAAATATTTTTTAGTCTTTCCTGCTGTTAACATTTTATGTGTGAACTGCATGCAGTCACTTTTAGGTTGATATGCTTGTGTTGTCTTCAGGTATATTTGCTTGTATTGCCCTCAGGTATACAGGAAGATTGGTTTACAGAAGGAAGGTCTGGTTGTGTTTGCTGCAAAGTCCCAGTTCATAAGGAATTTGGGGAGGGAAGGAGAGGTGATGTCTCTTTCATACCATTCGGCTTCCTCAAAAGGTGCCAGCACCAGCAAGGCATTAAGTTTGCCTTTGTGAAACTATCGCTCCATTTCCTGAGTTCTCTGCACCATGTCACAGAACTCGGTGAAAGAAAGGATTTATGGAGCACAAATTGCTATTTGGCAAGTTTGATTTATGGCAAATCTATGAACGAGAGACATCCCAAGAGTCTCTGGACATCAACAGCCTTGCTAAGGTTTTGGAAACTGCAGGCTGTGGCTTCCTTGATTGAGTCCAGCCACCTGTTACGGAGTTTTACTCTTTTTCCACTCCTTTTGAGTTTATCTTTTGCAGTGATTCATTCTTTCACATGATATGCCCCAAATAGGATAGCCCCAGTTCATTCATCTTGGCTTCTCATGAGAATCTAGACCTGATTTACTCTAGTATCCACTTTTTGGGGTTGTCTTTTTAGCAGTCCATAGAACACTTCTCCAGCACATTTCAGATGTTCTTATTTTTTTCCTGTTGCATTTATTCACTGTCCAGCTTTTACACTCATGCATAGACATTGAAATTGGAAACACTATGATAGACCACAAATAGTTAAATCAAAATATGTCAACTCTTTCTGTGAACAGATGTCATTGTGCTCGGGTGTAAGAAGTCCCTACAACATGTATGTGTTGATTCTAACTCAAATTTGAGACACAACAACAACAACACTACTGAAATAGTTCTGAGAGATGTTTTCCCGAAGGTTACCCAGTGAATTTATGGCAGAGAAAAACTTGAATATGAACACTTACTTGTTCACAATTTATTCTTGTAACCACCATGCTATGTCACCTGAGAAGACCTTATAGATCGTTAGGCATCTTATGGAATGTAGCAGAAGTATAAGTATATCATGTTTTTTATCACTTGCTTTTGGAGATTGCTTAGCAATTTCAGCTAACTTGAAATACTGCTTTGAATATGTTGATTGCTGTCAAGTTGTTGGTGGGACATCATTCCATTGCTGCACCATATGCCCCGGCTATGGCCTTGCTTCTAGGCACAATTTAAAATTGTAGTTTATTGCTGTTAAAGCCCTAAATGGCTTAGGTTCATGATATCAGGTGTATCACCTCTTTTACTCCACCCCTACTGCAGGGGAGCTGAGGTGATGCTTTCCATTTGCTGCAGTGCAGTCAAAAGCAATGTAGACAAAGGCCTTTTCTGTTGTGGCACCCAGGATATTGAACTCTCTGATCCGTTGGGTTTATTTAATTCTTTTCCTTTAGTTTGCCAACAAGCATCCAAACATTGTTTTTAGTTCTTGGCTCTTTATTTTGGTTTTTTGTTTTTGTTTTTAGGCTCTAAATGTTAGAAAGTTGTGATTGGGGGGAATGAAAGACTAACATATTGAATTCATTTTTACTTCAGTTTATTTTACCTGTTAAATGATTTCATTACAATGTAAACGGCTCCTGAATATTTCCTTTTTTGGATTTCTAGGCAGGATATAAACCTCTCTAATAAATAACCAGAATTATAGCATTTTGTTTAAAGTGAGGAGAAGAAGGAGCATGAGGAGGAAGGGAAAGGTTGATCTCATAAAAGAGAGTGAGCATCTCTAATCTGGAATACCAAAATCCAAAATGCTCCAAAATCCATCACATGAATGGTTGAGATAGAGATACTTTTGTTTTCTGATTATTCAGTATACAGATGTTGCTTCATGCACAAAAGTATTAAAATACAGTGTATCAAATTACCTTCATGCCATATGCATTTTCTGAATGCTATTTCAATTCAGACTTCAGTATCATTAGAATGCTAGACTAGGATTATGTAGATCCAGGTTCAAATCCCACTCTGTTATGAAACATGACCATGGGATAATTGCTTTCTCTTACCCCATTCCACCCTAGAAGACTGTTGTGAGGATAAAAATATGGAAGGGAAGGCAGTATGCCACCTCAAAAATTTTGGAGAATAAGCAAGATGTAAATGTAATTTTTTTACACTGCCACCGTTTTTTTAAAAAAAAATAAGACACCCATAGGCCCTCCATGTCTGCGGGGGGATTTGGTTCTGTGAAGCCCCCCCCCCCCCCCAATATGAACAAAACTAGTTTTTTACATCCAATATTATTAAATAGTGTTTACATGCAAGAATGCTTCAGTATGTCACTTTCATGACACCATCATTTTATGCACAAGACATGACGATCTGTATTAATGGAAATCACGGATGTGAAACTTTTGGATCTAGAGACCTGGTGTATTATGATGGTGACAATTCCCTCTGTGAATTGGTAGCTCTGTTGCTTCTCTTTACTGAGGTGGCTGGAAAATGTAGTTGCAACCAGTGCAGACATAGGCCAAAGCAGGCTAATTGAAAGAGGGCAAGACCACAACAGCAAAATATGCAGAGATGCCACAGGCAGCTGTTGCTCTTAGTGGCTACTTTTCACATCATGTTAGCTGCTCCCGGATGGTACACAGTCTAGGAATTATTCAAGTTTGCCATAGCTATGTCTACACCTTTATTTATCTCTAGCTCATTTTTTCCTGTTTTGTTTTTACTCTGCTTTTTTCATTCTTGCACTTTATGCAGGAAGAACATGCTCCCTCCTTCAGCAAGAGACAACAGTTGTACTGCTGAATAATTTTGGAGTCTAAACATGATACTGCAGCCTACACTGCATTTCTAAAGGAACTGCATTTTTATTTCATTAATGCCACTAAAGTCTTTGCTGTTAGTATGAAACATTGGTTCGTACAAAAATGAATTACTGACTGCCTATGATCCACGAAAACTCCAACTGCAGTAAATTAAGTGGCTGAAATATAGGAAGCCATATATAGCATTAAAGTTGTTTCTGTTACAGGACAGGCTGACTGAATTGGGATGGTCAGAAAGACTGTGACAGGCGTTTACTTAGTATATGTATAGGCTGGCAACCCAATCTTTTTTGTATGCTGTGATTGGTCTCACTTGTCAACATGAAAGAAGTTACAAGATGCTTGGTTTTAATCAAAAGTTGGTTAGAGCGGATACATTCCATCCTCCACATTTGCTGGGATAAGGGGCACAAGGGCTCCACAAAAGTGGGAAAACCTGTGAATAATATTTTTTTAAAAACCTATTTTAACCTGAGAGAATGCCTCTCTAGGAATATTTAGGTTCTGTGGTGTGGGGCTTATTTAACATTTTCCACTCGTGACCCATTTCTGCCCAAGACATTTTTACATCACCTCCAATTATATAGCATATAAAATATGTATAAAATCAAACATTTACTACTGTATTTGTTATCTCCTCAAGCAGGCTTGGATACAAATATTGTCTTCTTGTCACCTCCGTTCCCCTCTCAGTACTCCCTCCCCATTCTTTCCCTTTTCTGAGCAACATTTTTTACTCAGAATTTGCAAAGCAATTTCTAGCTATGTTTGCAAACTTAGGTTACCATTACAATATTTTTTTCTGGAATGGTAAACCTAGATGCTCTCTAGAGAAGGGGCAGGAAAGGAGAAAGGGATTTTTGAATAACAGAAGGTGAAGATAATCAGCCTGACCTTTTTTCCTATCTCCCAGCTGTACCCAGATAACTTGCCAGCATTCTGCGAGTACTAGCATGGTATACAATGTTCCCTCACTACTTCGCGGTTCACTTTTTGCGGATTTGCTGTTTCGTGGTTTTTCAATAAATTCTAAAAGAATATTATAATTAATAAAAAATTACAATTTACAGCCTTGAACTACAGAAATTGAACTGCTTTTTCTGTTATATTTGTTGTAAAACATTATGTTTTGGTGCTTAATTTGTAAAATCATAACCTAATTTGATATTTAATAGGCTTTTCCTTAATCCCTCCTTATTATCCAAGATATTCGCTTATCCAAGCTTCTGCTGGCCCGTTTAGCTTGGATAAGTGAGATTCTACTGTAGTACCATTCCCTGGCACACTGGGGGGAGGGGGGAAGATTGTCTGAACATCTGACACCTCTGGATTATATCTAATATATTACTATGTTGCAATGTTTGTTCATATATTGCAAGTGACTCTCTTTCCCCACCACAGGTCATTTCAAAATCCATAATTTTGGCCTCAAAACCTGTTCTACACTTATACATGATATTGACTTATACACAAGTATATATGGGACTTTAGTGTAGTAGCCAATTCAATTTTAATACAGTCAAGTTAGTTTTCCATACTGGAATGTAAGAAAACACTTAAGGGTTAGATTCTGGAGATGTAACCCTTGTGGAAATTAGAGCAACCCCACACCTATGTGGCACTCTTATTCTAAGAAAATAACCAAGATTAATCAGACCTCCATTTTATATACACATTATCTATAAGGTTATTGTCATTCTGTCTAGTTTGGCATTTAGGGCACCTTGCATTCAATTCTTTAGGCATCGTTGGATTACAGTGGCCATTGAACTGAAGTATGCACTTGCAGTCAACCAGGTTCAAAGATGTTGCAGTGTTCAAGTTTCTATGTTCAGCTGACAGCTCAGAAACAATTCTTGACAATGCAGCAAGATAGTGAGCTTCGCTAGGCTGTCCTTTCTGAAGACTGTCTAGTTCATCTTGCTGTGTGCATGGAGACCGGGATGAGATGTGAATCAATGTTCTTATGCACTTGTAATTAATCCTCATGGGGAAGTCTGTTTGGGTTTTGGGATTTTGTTCTCCCACACATTTGAGGATCTGTAGCTTGTAGATGTATCTCATTTTGATCTTTCTATTTTAAACTGCAAAATTAATGGTTTGACACCAGTTTCACTGTCGTAGCTCAGTGCTATGGAATCGTGTGATTTTTAGTTTAAGCCTTTTGTGCCAAACCGTGATGGTGTCTCATCAAACTACAAATCCTAGGGTCCCATAGCACTAAGCCATGAAAACTGCATTATCCAAAACTGCATTATTTCTACAGTGTAGATGCACCCATGTGTTAAGGGACTTACATTTTTGTGCTATGATTATTTGTGGACCAAAACCCTTTTCAGTAGATGCATGGAATGTTATCATCAACTGGTAGATTATACAAACAGGCATGCACATTTTCTGTTGAAGTGCCACAGAAGTGTCTTAGCAGATCAGATGCCCAGAGGCTCTTTGTTGATTTTGTTGCAATAAACCAACATTGCTGTCTGTTCTGGACATTGCAGTCCAGAGATTTATGTAGGTTGGTATTAGTGGTATTTCTGCTTAGATTTGTGGAACCCTCCTTTTTATATTAGTTTAAACAACAGTTTCCTCCCACATTTTTATGAGAGTTGGTGCTGTGATTACCATGTAAGAGGTAACTAGCTTCCTTTTAGATCTTTGTTGCCCAGGGTTCATTGGAAGTATAACCACATTATGTTTTATTCTGGGTTGTCTGAACCTTTAGCCCTGTGGATATCCTAGTCAGTTTCACTTTGTGCCTTTGTGAATGCCTCAGCTTTGTACTGTTTCATTGCAATTCCTGAAGAGGAAATTTGCCTTCTTAATGTGTTAAATACTAAATCCAAGGAAAGCACTTCTGTTTGTGCGTGTGTAGGATGAAAGAAAAACATGTATTTGGACTCTGTCACATTTGTTTCCATTTGGCTTAACCTAAGGCACTTTTCCTCTGCAAGCTTTTTCCTTATTTAGAGTATAGTTAATGAAGGAATTTAGGGCAAACACAATTAAATTACAGGCTTGTTTGGCGACAACCAATCATCTGTTTGAATGTGCTTGCTGGAGTTTAAAGTGATAAGCAGTTTGTCGTGCCTTGTATATATCGAAGGAACCAAAATGATCAGGTTTCCAATTTTTGTGAGTAATCTGTGTTAAAATTTTTTAGAATATTACTGTTTGGCTGAGTAAATGGTGGGAAGTACTGCTGTTTGGGGATAACTGGTTTTAAATGTTGTTGGAACTGATTTTTGCAATTTTTTTGTTCTTCAGACCTAAGTTGCATATTTGTGACTTGAACTGAAATTAATGGGGCCTTCTTCAGAGTAAAGATGTATAGATTTCGGTGGCATGAATATAGCTGCTACTCAAGTTTTATTCCTTTTTAGTTTTGTTAGGCTTATAAAAATTATAATCAACAGAAGTCAGAAATTCATCTGTGCATAAAAATATCATGATTCTTTGGGTAGAAAAAATATGTGCACTTTTGTATACATACTACATTCTATGGAGTTTAGCACCAAATTTTAGTTTTTGGACCCCCAGGCAAGTTATCCTTGAGAGCCTATTAACTGGGAAATGACAAGATGAGCAAAGAGAGTTCTTTCCCTTTGATTATGTTTTTTGGGCTGTTTTTATTCAAAATTAATATGGCCACACTGCTGTAATATTTTGTGGATCCTTAGCTGATCATGGTGTCACTTACCATGCTTTGGAGATGTGTAGAATTGATCTTTAAGTGCAGGTGAATGACATATGCCTTTATATGTTTCTAAAAGAAATAGTGTGCTCATTTAGTAAGTGGGTACTGTTTATGTGACAGTGTTCAAGGTTTCATGTGGCCTGAAACCATCCCTCCGAAAAACCACTTGTTTACCTTATTGATGAGGACAGGAGCTCTTAGCTCCCAAAAAGAGCAGTTGTGCATTGAATCTCTCCTCTGAGTTTTCATGAAGTTGAAGACTTCTCTTTCTTTCTTTTGCCAAACCCCTTTGGTGTTTTTCAGACTCTGTATATCTGCCATGTCTTTTCACCAGACCAAACACCAGGGCTGGATGGAATGAAATTCTTGGTGATTACAAATAATTTATTTATTTATTGTATTTATATACTGCTTTGCTCACCCCTGGGGGAGCTCAAAATGGTTTACAACATAATAATGCCAACACTCAATGCCTAAGATACATGTAAACCAAATCAAACATCTAAACAAGAGACATATAACTATATGTTAAAATCAATAAAACCATTAAACATAAGATATAAACAACATTTAGACATGAAGAGACAGAATTAAAACACCTAATAAAAATACTAAAATCACAAGATCCAAAATCGTAGACTGGGGCCATTCCAATTGTCAATTGCACATATTCTCTATTTGCTGAATAGTAAACGAAGCTGAATAGTAAACTAAACCACTTTATGTGGATATCCTATTTCTGGGTGTCTACCTCTTTCTTTCCCAATTACAGGCAGCCCCGAGTTACAAACATCTGACTTACAAATGACTCATAGTTAAGAATAGGGATGAGACAATAGGAAGTGATAAGAAATCTACACTTAGAAAGGGAAATTCCTTCCTGAAAGAGTTATCATGGGGAAAAGGTGTCTCAACTGAAACTTTCTCTCCAATCCTTATTTCCACAACAAGCCAAATTTTTCAAAATCCAATTCTGCACAGGGACAAAAGGTGAGATGAAATCTTCTGAACAGGGGCACAGACCGCAAAACAAACACCACAGGGGTGTTAATCCTTCACTATGCCATCCAAAGCATGCATGCATGCATATGCCTGAAGTTACACTTTAAAAATGTACATATTCCAACTTACATACAAATTCAACTTAGGACAGACCTACAGAAACTATCTTGTTCGTAAGTTGGGGAGTGTGTACACAGCTGTCTGGTTGGATTTGTACCTTTGAATCCAGTGCAGAATTGTGAATAAAAGAACTTGGAGACTGCTCAATCTTTCTCAAAGAACCAAGATTCTTCCTCTAAGCAGAGAGGAAGAAATGAGATAAGGGATTAATTTTGTTGCCCAGCAGCTATTATGACTTAAATATATGCCAGCTGTTCATAGTAAGCCATTCAGTTGTGGCTGGCACATTTCTACTTTGATTTCTTGTAAAACTATTATTGATAGAAATACACATACTGTAATCTAATTCTATGAATGTGGCTCAGGAATGATATTATTATTTCTGAGCCACATCTATGGCTGCTGGAGAGTAAGCTGAATGTGCATTACTCTCCAGTAGACAGTATAGGACTGCAGCTTTAATTAAATGCTTTCAATGAATTAAAAACAGGTACTAAATTGATGGCATTGTGTCTGACAGTCTACTAGGTCAGCTGGAAAACCCACCAAAATTTTATATCCAACGACAAAGCAGAAACCTTGCTTGAGATACAAATGCACTTGATGATTTGTTTTCCTGAGTCAGGACATTGATGCATTGCAGCTGCTACATCATTGCCAAATTAAAAATTAACATCTTTGAAGGGCAAAAGCCCAATTCTGTTGGTTCTGAATTGTAACTTTTTCCAGGACTGGGTTAAAACATAAACAGAAGTTTGTATATGAGCAAATTGTTAGCTGGATCCCGCCAAAGTTCTGAGGTGAACTGGCTGGCCATCAGACAATTGCTTCTCTTCAAAGGAGCACATAAACAGAGAGTAGCTGGAAAGATCTGTATTTTTATGGGCTTTTTCCAATGGGCTTCTCAAATTGATAAAGGAGATTTGGTGGGTGGGCAACAATGTCTTTTTGTGGTATTCTGGGGAGGGCACAATAGCAGGTGTTTCACAATAGCCAAATGTACTGAAAGGGGGAGAACTCCCTACAATGCCTACACAAAATGTCTCACTGATTTTGTTCCTCAAGGTTTTTGTCTCTATTCTGTTCACTGTGCTTGTCCACCTGCCACTGTTCTACTCTTACCAGGTTCCACTTTCAGTGTACTGTAATAATCTTCCTGGCTTCAAACTGGTTCCAGGCATGGCAGTCTAATCACCCTTGCAATGAATCCAGTTCCTCCAAACCAGTTCCAAGATGGATTATAGTGTCAGTGTAGAAGCATTATTAGCAAAGTCTTGGAAACCCAAATCACATCAAATCTTGAGAAAAACAGATGAGTCTTTTTCTTTTCCTTTCAAAAATCTCCATGCAGTCATCAAAATATCAAACATTTCCAAAAATATTTCTGGTAACTTGTCCTATCAATTTTTCATTATTTTTTAAAATAGTTTATCCTGCTGAAGTGATATTACCCCATTCTTGTCTGCTATCAACAGTTTGTTATTAACTCCTTTAAAAATAATTCCTTGCACACACATTTTCTAATTAGTTTCCACCAAAAAGATTCATCCAAATATTTTTAGCTTCTGTGTATTTGGCTATTTTGTTGTGAAATAAAACCTTTTTCAAATATATCCTGAGACTGTCTTCCTTTCATATCAGGTTCCACTGGATGTTGCTAAGATTTTCTTTTTTACACTTAAGAGTAACCGGTGATAAATGTTGAAGTGCATATCTTTATTATGACAGTTGCTCAAAGAGAAAGACCAGAGGTACAGGCTTCACTCTTGACCGATATGTAATTAAAAAGCAATTTCCAGTGTACATCTTCAGCAGGAGCAGATCTTTTCCAATGCTAGTAAGCTAACACTGAAGTCAAAGTCACCCCAATATACCAGTATTTTAGGTTACAACAGGGATAGCTCAACAGCTGGAAAATATTTCCTGTTCATCTACTGTTTTGATTGTAAGTAAACTCAGAGGAAACAAAGGAGTGCATCGGAGTGGAGGTAATGGTAGATGAGTTTTATACAGGTTGAGTCTTCCTTATCTAAAATTCCTGGGACCAGAAAGGTTTTGGATTTTAGTCTCCCCCCCCCCCCCCCCCCAGATTTTAGAATACCTGTGTTTGCATGTATGTAATGAAAAAACGTGGAAATGGGACCCAAGTCTAAACAGAAAATTCATTTATATTTCATACTAGCTTGGGTAACCAGCAATGTCCAGGTTATTTGAAAAGGGCATTGTTTGTTTTTGGATGTTAGGTAATATCAGTTTGGTCATATTTCTTAGAAAAAAAACTTTGTTTTTGTTTTTTATGGATGCTCTCATTAGAAAATGCATAAGGATGCAGGTGAAGTATCATTCCCTGATGCCATTGTCAATCACCCCCAAACCCCGCCTGAATGCACAGTTGGCCATGTTGGGTTTGTGCGCAGTTTGGTCCAGATGTGTTGACGGCTAGGTTCAGTGCTCTCTGGATAAGTGTGAACTACAACTTTCAGATTCCAAGGACAACTCTCTTCAAACCTCACCATTATGCACACTTGTTCATGTTGTGTCTGTGTGCCAAGTTTGGTCCAGATCTGACATCGGCTGGGTTCAGTGCTCTCTGGATGTGGGTGAACTATAACTCCCAAAATCAAGGTCCATTTCCACTAACCCCTGCAGTATAATCAGTTGGTCATGGGGCTTCTCTGTGCCAAGTTTGGTCCCAGTTCATTGTTGGTGGAGGTAATAGTATCAGTGAAGGTACTATAATTTCACGATATAATAATAATAATAATAATAATAATAATAATAATAATAATAATAATATACTATACTATACTAATATTATAATATATTGTATATACATGTAATAATAATAATATTATGATGTAATACAATGTAATAATAATTATAATTCATTATTGTATATTTATATTACATGCAATATTACAAATATTATTGCAATATAGTCGTATAATATATATTGTATGTATATATACTTGTAAACCGCCCTGAGTCCCTTTCAGGGTGAGAAGGGCGGGATATAAATGTCTCTAATAAATAAATAAATAAATAAATAAATAAATAAGTCCTGTCATCCGTGGCAAGTGTGGTCCAGATCCATCGTTGGTTGGGTTCACAGTGCTCTCTGGATGTAAGTCAAGTACAACTCCTGTAAATCATGGTGAATTCTCCCCAAACCTCTTGTTCAGTTGCTGATCAATTCCTCTCTTAACTGTGTGCCATAGGAAAGGGTAGGAAAGGGTTAAGGGAGAGGCAGTGGGTGGGTCATGCAAATTAAGGAACCCTGTGGTACCCATTCTGGAGGAAAAATAGAAAATCCAGGATGAAAGTGTCCCTGCATGAATGCCTTCACTTGGGTGGGAGGGGGCAGAAAGGTGTTTGTGGAAGACACTGGCAGGGTTTGGGCTACATGTTCATGTTGCTCACTCTAACCTGCATGTCAGTGGAGGGAGGGCCATTGGTGTCTCCTGCTCAGTGGGAGCTCTAGCTGTTTGTGTGGTCGGGAGGCTGTCTGTGTAAGTGGACACCTCCGCCACATACAAACATACACATTTTTCACTTTTATTATGTGTATAGATGTTTAATAATTTTGTGCAAGAAGTAAAACTTTGCATACACTGAACCATTAGAAAACAAAAGTGTCACTATCTCAACCAGTTGTGTGGAGATTTTTGGATTTTGGAGTATTTTGAATTTCAGAATTCTGAAAAAGGGCCAGCCTGTAGAACCTGCAGATCAAAATCTCCTGATGTGCCGACCTCTGAGTCCTATACATCACTGATATTAACCTTGTTTTAGAACCCAAAAATGTTTTGGGATTGTTTGAAGAAATGCAACATTGTTGTTCTTTTGGTATACACAATACTAAAATTCCATCCTGATTATTTTTTCCTGGTGGGAATCTGTCCTTTTCATGCATTCATCAACTGATTGCAAAGGAGGTAATGTGGGGAATGAGGAAGAGAAGGTATCATAACAGTAACTGAAGCAGTATGGCAGTGGTTCTCAATCTGGGGTCCCCTAAGGTTTTGGCCTTCAACTCCCAGAAATCCTAACAGCTGGTAAGCTGGCTGGGATTTCTGGGAGTTGTAGACCAAAAACATCTGGGGAGCCCAGGTTGAAAACCACTGCAGTATGGTAGTACACCACTGTTACTCCCCTCACTGTGTTGGGAAGGAAGAAAGTATTTGTGTATTGTTCTATATCCACCCGCCTTAAAAAAAAGAAAAGAAAATCCATGTATCTTTGCTGGGGTTTCAACCACTATGTGAAAAGGAGCCAGGAGCAAGCAGAATTGAAGACTACTGTTTCCCAGACAAGGTTTTGGCCTGACCAAGGAATCTCCACTGTTTTAGGTGTGTGTGCTCATTGTGGAGCCTAAGTGCATACCAAAGCCTAGGAAACCCTCTCTCCTTGCACATTGTTGCAGTGCAAAGATCAACAGTTTTCTGGTTGTAGCCCCAACAGTACCTGGAAACATGTAATGGGTGTCAAAAGAATTCCCTTCACAAAAGGTTGCTTCTCTCCTTGGCTATGGCTTCCTAGGCAGGAGCAAAACACCCTTTTCATTTTCCTGGGATTTCCAGGGTTCTCTGAAGTAGCGTGTCATCTCTGAGAAATCACACAACAGTAAGCACATTATGGTGTTTCATTTCTGCAGAGTCCTCTATGGAGGAACCCTTTGGAAGATCAGATGCTATTAGCTTGCATTGATCCTGTGAATGCCACTTCAAAATGATTCAGCAGGTGGGATCAAAATTCTGTATTTGGAGTATAGTTGTTTGCATCACCAAAAGAGCATCATCCACACACAAGAGGAAAATATTGTCATGTCATTGAACCCAAAGGTTTGTAGAAGTGGTTTGATTGGGGTGGGGTGGGGGAATCTTTAGAGAGGGAAAATGTGTGTGTGTGAAGACCATTTATGGTCAGTAACTACAGAACACTGACCAATTTGGAGGAAGGCAAATGGAAAGTATTCAGAAAGTGTTTTCTACACTGCAGAACATTGTTGCAGACCCCATTTTCCAAAATGTATTTGTATTTTTTCTGATATATCCAGATAGTACTGAAACAAATTGCTGTTTAATGTTACCCTTATTGGGTTTTCAGGATTTATGATTCTACAGAATGTAGGGTTCAGGGATGGAGGCAGAAAGCCATAGGGCATTGTGGTCTCTAAAAAATATTTTGCATCACTAGTAAAGGCACTAGATATATGAAACACTAGAAATATGAGGGGGAATAAGTCTGTCCACCCTGCCTGCTATTCTTTAGAGAAGAACCTGGCAATTTCAGCAAATCTAATGAAATACTTTATCTTACGATGACAAATGAAATGCTTTTGTGGAATTTTGAAATATTATTTCTCATTCAAATTGTCACCTAATAAGTCTGTAAGTGAGTCTAATATAATCTTTCCAAAGTACATTCCAAATGCGTTAGACAACAGCCCTCATCATCCCTAGATAACGTGGTTACGACAATGCCTGGAAAAGCTTAGGAGTTGTAATACGTGACATATACGGATACAGTAGAGTCTCGCTTATCCAACATTCTGGATTATCCAACGCATTTTTGTAGACAATGTTTTCAAGACATCATGATATTTTGGTGCTAAATTCATAAATACAGTAATTACTACATAGCATTACCGTGTATTGAACTACTTTTTCTGTCAAATTTGTTGTATAACATGTTTTGGTGCTTAATTTGTAAAATCATAAACTAATTTGATGTTTAATAGGCTTTTCCATAATGCCTCCTTATTATCCAACATATTTGCTTATCCAACGTTCTGCCGGCCCGTTTATGTTGGATAAGTGAGACTCTACTGTACTATAAAAATGTACAAATCTTGGAACATCTTGCTTCCATTCTTTTTGTGCCCACTGCAGTATATGGAGGGAAAAGATTTTTGATAAGAAATGAACACATTTCTTGAAACTTGTGAAACAGTAGCAAAGCTTGTCTCCGTGCATGAAAACCTTGTGACACTATAATAATAATGATAATAATAATTTTTTATTTATATCCCGCCACCATCACCCAGAGGAACTTGGGACGGCTCACAAAACATTCAAGGTGTAACGTGCAAAATACAACAAGTTCAAAATACAACATAAACAATAAACAGTCAATATAACATCACACATTCACAGTATCCCCTTGTTAAACCAATAAGATACAGTGATTGTGGTAGATAAAAACAGCAGCATTTGATTTCAGAATTGTAAAGTGCATAATAGAGAATCTAAGGTCCTCATATGTATTATTAAAGAATCTAAACCTGATTGCATGCTTGTTGGAAAAGCCATATCTTTAAATGTGTGTGGAAGATTTGGAGGGTGGGGGCTAGCGTGATCTCCCTTGGGAGGGCATTCCAAAGCCGGGGGGGCACCACCGAGAAGACCCTCTCTCTTGTCCCCACCAACTGCACCTGAGACGGAGGTGGGAACAAGAGGAGGGCTTCCCCAGTAGATCTTAAAGCCCATGGTGGTTCATAGAAGGAGATGCGGTCACAAAGATAGGTTGGACCCGAAGCGTATAGGGCTTTATAGGTAATAACCTGCACTTTGAATTGAGACCGGAAACTCATTGACAGCCAGTGGAGCTGCTTTAATAGGGGCATAGTGTGCTCCCTATAACCAGCTCCAGTTAGTAATCTGACTGCTAACTTTGCACTAATTGCAGTTTCCGAGCCATCTTCAAAGGCAGCCCCCCCATAGATTGCACTGCAGTAGTCCATTCTAGATGTAACTAAAGCATGGACCACCATGGCCAAGTCAGGCTTTTCAAGGTATGGGTGCAGCTGGCACACAGATTTTAAACGTGCAAAGGCCCTCCCAGCCACTGCTGACACCTGGGCATCAAGCATCAGCGCTGACTCCAGGTAGACCCCCAAACTGCCAAGCTGTGTCTTCAGGGGGAGTGTAACCCTGTCAAACACAGGTTGCCACCCAATACCCCAATTGGCCCCACAAATGACCAGGAGGACCTCTGTCTTGTTTGGATTAAGCCTCAGTTTGTTGGCCCTCATCCAGTCCGTCACAGCTGTCAGGCACTGGTCCAGAATCTGGGGAGATTCCTTGAAATGTGGTGGAAAAGAGTAGTAGAGTTGAGTGTCATCTGTGTAGAAATGGCACCCAACTCTAAAACTCCGGATAACTTCAGCGGTTTCATGTAGATGTTAAAAAGCATGGGAGAAAGAAGTCCTGTGGTTACCAAGGGATGCCTGGCAAGCTTCGCTAACTGTGGATGCTTCTAGTCAGGAACCAGGAATCTCACCAGGCTGAAGGCAAACGACAGAGACCTTTATTCAATTTGCACAAAAGGGACACTCGTATAGCACAGATGCTGAAAAGGTACAAGTGTAAAAGCATCATAAGCAGACATTTTTATATACAAGCATTCTCATGCATTTTCCCCAGATTGGCCAGTGCTGAGAAGCTGACTGGTGCCTTCTTGGCCTCTGATTGGTCTGGAGGCAGGTCCAAGAGTGTCTGCGCCTTGATTGGAGGAGGTGGCAGTGATGTAGCTGGGGATCTCCCAACTGGGCAGGGAGGCTCCGGGGCTTCTAGTGGGCTGGCAGAGGTGGTCTTGGAGGTGGTCTTTGGATACATTTTACCCGTTTGGCTTGCATCTTGGCTGGGGAGAAGGGAGAAGGTGGGATAGGCAATCTCCATTGAAGCTCCAGAGATTCACTGGTGCAGACTGGCTCAGACTGAACAGCTGAGCTGGGAGTGTGTGAGGGCTTGGAGGCTATGGGGTATGGGCTACTGCTGGTATTTGGAGACTCGAGGTAGATCATGGAGATGGAGGCTGTTTCCAGTTCATCTGGTCTTCCATCCTTGGAAAACTATAATTCCCCATAGGTCAAACTATGTCTTCTTTTTATTAGGGGTGGGGTTGTGGTTCCTTGATAACACTTCCTTATTTACAACCCCTTACCTACCCCTCACCCTACCTAAAGCAGTTCAAGGAGCACAAACTATCTGATGAATCTGCTTAGCTTGGCTTCTGGAGGATATGGTGGACTTAAAAATATTAATTAAATATTGAGAGGGAGGGCCTGTCTACCCCCCCCCCCCAGATTTTCCCACTTCTGATGTAAATTTCTGGGTCTCTGTACTTCACAGATAGTGTTAACTTATCTGTCTTTTTATCCTTTAGTAACTAATTCTTGCTCGAGAAAGAAGGCTGTGCCAGAATTATTCTCATAGTATTGTTGATAGCTAAAAAAAGAGAGTTTTCTCTAGATGAAGCAATGACTCCTAATGGTAATTCCTGGGTTTCAGACATCAGATGAAATCTCAGTTACCACAAATTGGTGTTATGTCTGAATTGAACCTTGGAGCCTTGCTTAAACTTGATGTTTCTTGCCTTCTTTGTATGCAACTCCAAAAGGGGAACGTGTGTGTCTGATTGCAATCTAGTACTCTGTGGACAGTTGAGCAGTTTTGAACCCGTATCTACTTTAAAGTCCCGTGAGGTATGTTTACTTGGACAAAGGCTAAAGTAGTCATCAACAGTGATAGTATGAACTGTAATGGTCATCAGCTGCAGCTCAAGCAAAACAGGCTTCTCATTCAGGCAAACAAACTCCAAATGGAGCTTAATTACAATTACAAGCCACTGACTGTATATCTGCTCTGCAGTTTCATGAGTGAATTAGTATGCATGGAAGCAGAAAACCATTACTCTGCAATTGTTTATGTAACCAACAAGGAGGGATGGGAGGCAGAAAATACTGTTGGCTTAGTGTTCTCTCTCAACTGATGCGCCTCACACATGGGACAAAATAGTGATTTGATCTACATGACTGAGAAAGTATTCCTTTCTCGAGGAGCAAAGATCCTTGTTTTTGTAAAATAGAAACAGACTTGACACGTGTGATCCTTGTATATTTCTTGAATGTATACTTGGTCAATACAGATCAGATATTGCTGTTCCTTTTAGATGTGGAGAATTCAAAATTGAATGCTAAAGTTAGATATGAAAGTAATCCTCAAGGATCTTGGCTCTATTATTATTGTAATTAACATTTAACTTACTGATGCCTCAATTAATTTTCTTGGTATCTATTTTTAATGTTGAGATTTACCAGTAGCTGCTGCATTTCCCACTCCCGTCTTACACTCGAGTCAATACATTTCCCCAGTTTTTTGTGGTAAAATTAGGTGCCTCGGCTTATATTCGGGTTGGCTTATACTCAAGTATATATGGTACATTTTGTTTCAAAGCGATTCTGTGCATTTCTTCGATGTAGCTCCCATTGAGTTCAGTGGGACTCACTCATCTAGCCAAGCTGTTACAGGAATGCAGATTCAGCCATTGTTAATCTGGTTTAGAATATGCAAAGTGACCTTGTAGCACTAAAACTACTCAGAAAAAGAAATTGTTACCATAGGTTTTTATAGACTGCATGTATTTTATCAGATGCAATAGTCTTGGTGTGCTTCTACATCATAGAATTAGTGCAGTTTGACAACACTTTAACTGCCAAGGTGTAATGCTTTGGAATCATGGGGGCTGCAATATTATAATGTTTTTAGCCTTCTTTGCTGATGCCTCACCAAACTTTAACTCCCATGATTCAGTAGCATTGAGCCATGGCAATTAGAGTAGTGTAAAACAACATCCCTCGTCTACGAAATCTTGTGCTACTAATGTCTTCCTCCTGGTTAGTTTCAAAATTGCTGCAAGATCACTTTGCATACAGATCCAGACTAATCTTTTAATGTTATAAAGCAGCACTTCTCAGACTATGTGACTAGTATTTTATTTACAATATGGCAAGGACTAGCCACATATTGTGCTCCTTAGCTACAATTGTTTGTAAGCAGTGGAAAGTCTGAATCCTATGAAGTAGACTCATTGATTAGGGTGTGCCAACAATTATGGTATTAGTTGGAAATAACAGTAGGATTCAGACTATTATCTTTCATTATCTCATTTGTCAATTCCTATTTGTATGTAGATTAATTGCCATTTTGAATGTTGCTAGCCTGGGTTAAACTGAGTCAAGAATGTTCCTGAAATTGCATTAGTAAATGTCTTTGAACTTATCAAGACTTTTTCAAAACGATTAAAGAACATGGGAAAGGTTAGAGAAAATTGTTCTAATTTCATTTATTGTTATTTCGTATCTTGACTTTTTTTCCAAGCACTCTTAGTTAAACTTTACAGCAATGTTTTGAGGTGAGTTAGGATGATGTAACAATTTAGCCATAGCCACTTGGCAAGCTTTGTTTCTGAAGGGGCATTTGAACCCAGAATCTAATCCTATAATCTCTGCATCACCGTTCATGCAATGTCAGGATAGAAGGCTATGTGTGATGTTGGTAGGAAAATGTCTTATGGTGCAGAGCTTGGAATAAGAATTTAGATTGTCTAGCTTCCAACCTTAAGAGGTGATGTAATTCTCAAGATTTCCCTATTCAATTTTTGAAACAAGCCAGTACTGCTGGGAAACTGTGTCACAGTCTTACTCTGCTTTGTCTGATGAATTACGGGTTGACATTATAGCTCAACAAAACAGGGTTGGTGTCCAAATGTGTGTTCTGGCACTTACATCACTGCAGAGAAGTCAATCTGAAGGCTGCTTGAGGTTTTTAAAAGGTACCTCTTGTTTCAATAGACATGGATGCCTAAGGAAATGAGGCATGTATGAAGACATAGTAATGACAGGACTGTTTTTAGTCATGAGATTAGGCTGTTTTGAGCTCATGGTGCATACAATTGCATCAATGTATTATTACATATTTTTATGATAGCATAGGAAGATGATTTTATTGTGGCTGTCCTCCACTAATTGTTAGATGACAGGTATAATTTAATGTTACTTTTATTTCAGTATTTTGCTACAAAACAGTTCTGAATACAAATTACTAATGTAGCAATAAACCATTGTACCAATCAGTTATATCCCATCCCATTAGTGGACTGAGGAACATGTTTTACTCCCCAAACCTAAAACATAATCAATTTTGGAGGGTCTTTATGTATTCCGAATTTTAAATATTCATTTTAACAGCAGAATTTATGTTGGCTTTCTGTTCAGAACAACTAATTGGTCAAATATCCATTTTACCTGGGACTTTACTTCGTTTCCATCAGGTAATTCCAACATTGAATACTGGTGGGTTGGGGGGGGGGCTGTTTTTGTTTTCTGGGAGTTGTAGTTCACCAACACTTAGAGAGCACTCTGTACCAAACTGGTGATAAAACTAGTAAATTTGCCACACATACCCAACATGCCCAACTTTGAATACTGGTGGAGTTTCAAGGGAACTGACCTCAGAGATTGGGAGTTATAGTTCATTGCTCTGTTCATCGACAGAGCAATGTGCACCCAGCTGATGGATCTGGACCAAACTTGGCTCAAATACCCAATATGACCAACTTTGAATAATGACTCGGGTTTTTTTTTTTTTGGGGGGGGGGGCTGATCCAACATGATGGTAATTGTAATTCTCCCTGCATCAGAGAACCCTGTGACCTCCCCCCCTCCCACTGATGATGGATCTGAACCAAACTTGGCACACAGACCCAACATGGCCAGCTGTGAATACTGGTGTGATTTAGGGAGGATTGACTCATGATTTGGGAGTTGTAGTTTACTCACATGCATTTTTAATAGGAGCATTAAGAAAAAACAAAAGGAAAGACTGACTTTTTCCTAACGAATAGCATTACAAATTACATAAGCACCTTCTGCTGTTACTCTTCCTCCTGATTCTTCTGGGCCACTCTCAGTCCCATGTCACATGGGGACTTTCCCCACTGCCTTGAAGGGACTCGCTGACGCGAGCCTCCCTCTAGCCTCACACACTCTCCCTTGCCCACGCATGCGTACCATGCTGCCATGTGCCGAGCACGCCTGCTCTCCCCTCCCTGCTTGGAGCCTAAGAAACAGCCCTGCCCTTGGCTGAGCGGCCAAATGAGAGGTCAGCCAATCACAGCAGGAGGAGGGTTTTTGGTGGGAGAATTCGTCATCTGGTTCCAAAAAGAAAGTGAAGGACAGAGAGATCTTCAGCTTTCTCTGCTGAAAGTGTTCCTAAGACCATCAGAAATGTGTGTTATTCCAATGCATTTTTTTTATATTTTTCATTCATTTTTAGTTTTGCTTAGCTGGAGGCTGCCAACATTACCCACCTCCCATATCTCTACTGCTCTTTCTTCCATGCCCATTTGGATACAGAAATCCTGTAATGAATTGGCTGCTTATTGACCAATTTCCTTCCATCCCTTGTTTGTGGCTTCTGTCTTTACGTGGCTCTTTTTCAGTTCTTGGCTTTTGTTCTAGCTTGTTCCCTGTTGCGAACTTTTCATCTGGTGTTATGGACTTTTATTTTTAAAATGCTGTGTTTATTAGAGATGCACAGTACAGGCTATGTGGTCAAGATTTTCTGAGAGAGGCAAGAGTGTGAAATGAGGATTAATCTGGTGATTGGCTGGGTGTTTAAATAGGTTGTTAAAAGGATGGGGTATATGATAGAGCAAGATATGAGGGTCTGCCATAGCTAGGAATTAAGTGCTAGTGAGGAGGAGAGATAGGGATTGGCTAGATTCATGACCATGATGTTCAGCTAGGGTTAGGAGAGATAGAGAAATAAGTATTTAGATCTGTTAAGAAGTACTATTTAACTGTACATTGTATTTCTATTTAATAAATTATTTTTGCGATATGCACCTATGCCTCTGGGAATGCTGCAGTAGTGCTATCGGTTGTCTGTGGTGGCAGCAATGGTTCAAGGGCACTAGTGTCCCAAGTGGCAGGATTATAAGAAGGAATTTTGCACAGGAACCAAGAAGACATCTAGAAGATTCTCACAAGTGAGGTTGGCAGTAGTGGGTTAAGTGGAGACTTCACATTTGTTGCCACAATGATAGCATAGGTAGCATGTATGTACTGTACGTATGTATGTATTTTGCATGCCTTTATTATATATATATTTATTTAAGAAGGCTTATGGGGAAAAAGTTGATAAACACAATACATTTAAAAAAATTAAAACATGATACCATTATCAAAGAAAAGATGCAGAATGTTCAAGAATAGAAGACCTCACAGTTTGTGCTAGAAGTGGGATAGGTGGATGACCATCCAAGTTCTCTGTCCCTTGTTTTTCTTCATCCTTTCTTTTTTTTTCACAGTTGATGTTCTTGTAGGATAACCTTACACTGCAGTAGCTCCCTGAGTCCATAATGACTATTGCTTCCAGGATGAAACAAATTCTGTCCATTACAAGAAAAAGGGTACTGTGGTTCTAGTACTTCCTTCACGGTGTAAGAGAAAGCAAGGCTGTGACCAGCACATACTCCTGCATCTGTTTGTCTCAATGAGAAAGAAACAGACTGTCTATTGTGATCTCATGCTGATGCCATTTGCTTGAGCAGAGACACTGCATCAGCATGAAGTCACAATGGATGGTTTTCCCTGGAAGGGAAGAGAAACTGGCAGCAGCATTTGCCCACAGAACTACTCTGCCATCCATTGGTGTCTGTGAGCACAAAGTCTCTGGTGAGAAAGGTCCCATTTTTACCTTGAGGCAGAAAACCTTTTCTTGTCTTCCTCTCAGAGGACATCGCCATTTCCCCCCAGTTTGACAGAGATCTATCTCTAGGATCTTTATGAGAAATGATATTATCATCTACCTCCTGCTATTAAGAGCTCTCTTTATTATGTACCTGCCTGTTCACCTTCTTGTCTTTCCATGTCCTTTCTCTATGGAATTTGATTAGCTAGGGAGTTAAAAGTAACCATGGAGGTGTTGGAGAGTTGGCCCTTGAATCAGGCATGGGAATTACACCTTCCTCCACATGTTGTTGCCTTGCAACAGCCCTGGCCAGCATAGCCAATACTGAAGATTTCTGGGACTTGGGGTTTTGTGTGGTTTCCAGGCTGTATAGCCATGTTCTAGCAGCATTTTCTCCTGACGTTTCACTTGCATCTGTGGCTGGCATCCTCAGAAGATCCTGCTGCTAGAACAAGCCATTTAGCCCAGAAACCCTAGTGATTCTGGCCGTGAAAGCCTTCGACAATATATTTCTGGGACTTTTCTCCCAGCAACATTTTATATATTTTCCCATTTTTTACAGGGGATTTAGGTGAGTGTATGTGCCTACTAACATGCGGCAACCTCATGAATGTCATAGCACTTTCTTAGGCCACATCTATACTACCATATAGAATCCAGATTATCTGCTTTGAACTGAATTATATGGCAATGTAGACTCATATAATCCAATTCAAAGCAAATCTGGATTTTATTTTGCAGTATAAATTGGGGACTTAGGAAAGCAATATTCAACAGTGTTTTTACTGGTTCCCTCATCTGAAATATAGCCTATGGCACCTGATATTTGTTTGTAGCCTCTGCCAAGTACTCAGGGTGGCCTTGCTTAGTTTCAGAGGTCCAACAGAATCTAGTGCCTTTAGGTTTATGCCCCTTATATAAAATTTGAGACAGTTATTAAAATAATCTGCAACCACAACACTTTATAGCACAAAATTTTTAAAGAATTAAACTCAATTAAATTAAAAAGTTTACAAATAAAACATGGCAATGAAGATAAAAGTATAGCATCCCCATTAAAAGACACTTCTGCAACGACCAGTTTCAAAGACCTGTTTAAACAAAAAGGTCTTTGTTGCCAGCGGAAAAGAACAAAGATCAGGCAAATTTAGCTTCCAATGGGGCTAGAAATGTATTTGCATAGTTAGAATGAGCACACCAGCTGTGCCCATTCCTGGAGATGTCAGATTCTATGTGGGACTGCCTTTGGAAACTTTGGGAAACCTCAAAAGGTCTAAAATTCAGCTGGCCTTCTGAACCAACCTGGTTAGACGAAACAAAGTTCAGGTGATACATAAACTTCACAGGGTACATCTGAAAAGCCCACAAACATATGCACCCTTATGTACATTCTGATGTTTTGCTGAGATGGGCAATATTGCTAAAGCCAGTTGACATTTCCAAAGACTTCTCAGAAACAACCCAAGTGCAGCTTGTTTTAGTCTTCAGATGTAAGGAAAAAATGGTATCAGAGAGCCAATTTATAAAGGTTTGTTATTATTCCTGTTGAGAGCAATAAACTATTGGAGAATATTTTAACCAAATAATACCCTACAGCTAACCCTTTCAGAATAATTTCTAAATCTCCTATACATCCCTTTCAGGATGTAACAGCAAAGCTTGGATGTGTGTCTGCATATGAGCTTAGTCTGATAGAAAGTGATTAATCTCAAAAGGTGTAACCTATTGAAGAGGATTTGTGTGAACATCACACTTGAAAATTGTAGGTTACTGTAGGCCAAATTTGTGTGAATGTGAGTGATATATGTTTAGCCACAGACCTGTGGGGTCTTATTGATTCTTGGATCTGCTGAATGATTCCATACAATGTCTGCAAAATTCCTGATCAAACATGTCCTTTCTTTTCACACTTCGCCATATTTGAATTGTTTGGTTATCCTGTTGCAGACTCCCTTTTTTCCTCACTTGCTTTTTTAAAAAGTTCTGCCTCAAGCAGAGAGTTAATTTTCTCATGATGCTTCTTGATTCTTTTTCCTGCCGCCTTGATTTCCACATAAAATTGAAAAAAGGAAATTTAACCTCATATTTTAAAGTCAATATATCATGGATGGGATGTTTGCATTGTGCTCCTCGCCACCAGTTATGCACATAAATGAATGTGGCTGTGACTGCATGGTAAACTGTTGAATATGTGGCTTTAAAATGCACATGTTTGTGTCTACATGCATTCTTTACAAATATTATAAACTATGTTTACTTAAACTAATAGCTTTGTTATATGATCCTTTACTATAGCAAATGCATACTTTTCAATATAATGTAAAGCAACTTAAGGTAAAGGTAAAGGTTTTCTCCTGACATTAAGTCTAGTTGTATCCGGCTTTGGGGGTTGGTTGATGCTCATCTCCATTTCTAAGCCGAAGAACCAGCGCTGTAGACACCTCCAAGGTCATGTGGCAAGCATGACTGCATGGAGCCCCGTTACTTTCCTGCCAGAGTGGTTCCTTTTGATCTCCTCACATTTGCATGTTTTCAAACTGCTAGTTTGGCAGACGCTGGGATGAACAGCTGGAGCTCACCCTTCTCCCTGGATTCGAACCACTGACCTTTTGGACAGCAAGTTCGACAGCTCAGTGGTTTAACCTGCTGCTCCACCGGGGGCTCCAAAGCACCGTATAATGTTATAATTTTTTTAAGCATTTTGCCAAGTGATTGATAAATCACAAGGTTAAAGTCTTCACATTTCTTGAAGATGCTCATTTCTGTTATTGATGAATTTTAATGTCTATCCTGTCTTTCTTTTGAGTGGGACCCAAGGCGCCTTAGCTTGATTTCAGCCAAAGTACATGAATTAAAAATAGGCGGTAAAGAAGTTAAAATCAAATAAATGTAGCCACATTTAAACATGAGTATGTACTTTATAACAATGCAAAATTACTCAAAACCATAAGAAGATCAATAAAAATGTAGCTCCTGTTTTCCTTCAGAACTATTATTTCATTCATACACACATTAATGCAGACTTTTGCAACACAATTCAAAAGTAAGTCCCATTGAATTAAGTGGGAATTGCTTCAGGATAAAAAAATATGCAGGATTGTTGTTAAGAGAGCAGTTAATAGGTGAATATTTTTACTTGTGCATATTTACTTACCATATTTTACTTCTTACTTTCATTTTGACTAAGAACAAGTATTATTGAGGCCAGCTCAGGAATGCAAAGTCTGAGGGGCAAAGGTGGCCAGCTCTCCCAACATATTCCCATGACCTGTTATAGGCTGGTGAGGTTGAGAGGTGGAGGTTTAACTGGGTACCATTATTGTACTATTTGGCAAAAATGTTGATATCTCCCTACCCTACACTAGAAATAAGAACAGTTTAAGTAATGGAACCCTAATTATGCTGGCATTAAGCCGAAAGACAATTCTATCCTAAAGCTGCAGTTCTGTACTTACGTACATACCGGTAAGACCTATTTAATTCCATAAAGCCTTTTCTGAGTAGCCAAACTCCTAAAAATGTATATAGGATTAATGGGAATTTGCAACGTTTTTGCGATCAAATTATTTTTCAGCTCTGAAGTTAGATCAATTCTGCTTATGAATAAATAGTGAAACAATTACCATAAACATTGTAACTTGTTTTCATTTACAGTATCTGATAGCTCATACATTCACTCAATAAATCTTACATTTATAGCACTGCCTTCAATATAGAAGTACTAAATTTAAATACTAGACAAACCACACTTCTTAGTAATCTTTCCAGCAGTTCTTCCTCATGTTATTCTCATTTTACTCAACTGGAGAAATATATATTGATTTATTTCAGAGATTTATTCATCAGATTCTTTTTTACACTCCAGATAGCATATACAGATGCTTGTGGGTTTGTTTTTGTTTTGTTTTTTCAGCCTAAAGATGTGTGGATTTCAGCCTTCTGGATTCAGGTTTGTTTATTTTGGAGGTCTATCTCCCAGAGACTTCTACAAAATAGGCATATGTAGAATTATAAAAGTCTAAGTCCAATTGTTTATTTTAATATTAGATCATTCCTTCTGCACAAAAATCCGCTCTAGGTTATCTTAGTCTTTTTTGTTTCAGTAATATTATTTAGAAAATGGAGTATAAGTCATTTCGTTGTTGCTGTTATTAAACATTTGATCCCCAAACATTCCTATTGGCCCACCCCATGTTGATCTAAATGACTCAGAGATCAGTCAGTGGAGATCCATGTTATCTACTGCCCATATTTGTACCATGTTTTCAAAGCAGAGTCTCTAAGAATCCTGAGTTTTATCTAGTTGGGCATAGTAATAGCTAACAAGCTTTCCAAAAAAGCAGCTTGTCCATCACAGTGACTTATTTTCTTTTGCATACACAGGCGTTTGGATATGTTCTCAGTTCAGGCAGCACAACCATAAGGCTTAGCTTTATTTCTCAGGAACGTATTTCAAAATTGTTGTAATATGTTGTCCTTTAGCAGTTGGCAAATATAGGTATACTTTAACTTCTCTGACAGTGAAGCTCCTTTTTACAAAGTCTTGCTACATAAGTCCAACCCCACCCCACTTTCCACTTTCTTGTCCTCCTTGTCCACTTTCTAGCTGGGTTTTTAAAATAGTATTGGCAGTGTAAAGATGGAGAAGGGTTGGAGAAACATTTTCAGTGTTGGCTTGCAGCAGTGCGGCTGCAGTAAACAATGCAATAAAGCTTGAGCTGGAAAAAAAATAGGATTCAATGTCATACATTTCCAAACTTTTATAGTCCTGAATCCTTCAGAAGACATCTTTGGCCCATGGACCTCCAACCCTGTCCTGATTTTACCAGGAATTGTGAACCCACAAAGTTTTTACTCCTTCCATCTATTCCTATTGCCTGAGTGTTTTGTATAATGTAGTAGATTTGGAAATAAAGAGAAAATATTTTAAATATAACCAGAAACATCTATTTTTGGTGCAAAATATATTGGATTCACTCCTAATGTGACAATGAAATTGTTTTATTTTTGTACTTAAAATAGTTTTGAAATTGGACTTTATATCCAATTGGTGAATATGTAAATCTAAGCCAACACCCAACGTGCTCTGTCTACTTTCCCTGGAGAGATTACATGGGTCTGAGAGGCCAGGTTGCGATAAAATGACTTCTGTGGCCGAGTAAGTGTTTGGAGATAACTTGCGCTCTCCTTCCCCTTTCTTTGTATTAGGGACAATCTAACAATTCGCCCCTAATACAAACCGTTTTCATTTTTCATTTTTTGTGGAACACCTAGGATGCTTTTGCAGGGGTAGGTGGAACACAGTTACCTTGACTGCCTGCAGCAGTCAAGGTAAATGGCAGCTTTCCTTATCAAGCATTTATGAACAACAAATAGAGCAGAAAAAGGGAAAACAAATGAGCCTCCACACCCATTATCCTCAACATAGATTTGTCCTTTTTGACGACGAAAATGAAAATCATCAGAAAAATGGAGCCTGGTGTATTTTGGAAGGAACTTTCCAGTGATCTTGCAAAGACTGAGTGTTTTAGTTTACTTATGAGAAATTCCTCTAATCTGCGTATTTGATTTTATATGCAAATATTGTTAGTTTTGGATGAAAAGAGTGGAATCCTTTTGATTAGAGTAGACCCATCAGATCAGTTGTTAAATGAAGAGTGAATACATAGGTACTGTATAAGTATCTTATCTTATCTTATCTGATTTGTTGTGAATCCATTCCTTTGGGCTTCACACAAATGTATATGTCCTTACAACTCTTAAGTCTAAAAATTACAGAAAAAATATCGACTCAAAAAAACTTGGATAACTTATCCACTAGTTAATATAAGTACCATACCTTGATTCTTTTTTTAAAAAATATCTCTGTGTAGTGTGGTGAAAGGCTCCTTTTGAATGCTTGGGCTAGAAAATGATGCTAATCAGGGATAGGTGGCCCCCTGAGGCAACACTGTGCTTTCTGCTCTCTGTGGAATACATCTTGACTTATCCATGGGTCATTTCAAAATCCATAATTGTGGCTGACTTATATACAAGTACATATGATAATTCTCATTGATTCAATTAAGCTACTCTAACTGGGAGCAAGATTTAGACCAGGGGTCCTCAAACTTTTAAAGCAGAGGGCCGGTCCACAATCCTTCCGACTGTTGAGGGGCCGAATTATCATTTGGGGAAAAAAAACCGAACAAATTCCTATGCACACTGCACATATCTTATTTGTAGTGCAAAACAACAATAACAATGAAAGAACAATACAATATTTAAAAATGAAAATAATTTTAACCAACATAAACCTATCAGGATTTCAATAGGAAGTGTGGGCCTGCTTCTGGCCAATGAGATAGTCAGGTTAATTAGGATTGTTGTTGTTGTTATTGTTGTTGTTGTGTGTCTTCAAGTCATTTCAGACTTTGGGCAAGCCTAAGTCCAAAATTATTTATTTCTTCATTTACTATATTTATATCCCACCCTTCTCACCCCGAAGGGAACTCAGAGCAACTGTATGTACATACAATATTAGCATTATACTATATTGAACTATACTATACTGTAATATTATATGTAATATATAACATATAATTAATATTATTATATGATATTATTGTTAGTATTGTATTGTATAAAATGATAATATTATCAATATTATATGTATATACAATAGATTATATTATTAAAACTGATATAAAAATATTATATTATAAATGAGGATGGGGGGCCAGGTAAATTACCTTGGAGGGCCGGATCCGGCCCCCGGGCCTTAGTTTGGGGACCCCTGATTTAGACTGATGTTTGCTGAAACATGTTGAGTTGTTTGCTTTTTTCGTGGTACAGGGACCTTACCCTATTCTTTTGATATCATTTACACTTTGAGTACTAAATTTTCTGTTAAAAAAGGAAATGCGCAGGGACACATCAACTTCATTAACTGAGTTGTAGCTGCATAGTGTAAAAGTGTTTCCTTTAAGTAATATGTTACAACACACACTGCTTTAAATGATTTCCCCCCCTCTCCTCTTCTCCCCCAAAGAATACTTGTTTTGCTTTACTACAGTTTTGAGTGACCTATTGTAGCTGGGTAACACTACACCAATTTTACTATTTTTTTCTGCTAAGGTCACAGCAAGCCCGTTTTGTGTCGTAATACAGGCCAGCTACAGCAGTAGGCCAACTGGTTCAACCGCTGCGTCCCTGCTAATGTGGAACAAAAGGCCTTTGTTGGATGCTTGGCTGTCCAAAGTGCATTGTCAGCAGGTCTCTCTGTTTGAAAGATTTTTTGTTTTGTTTTTTAACTTTGTCAGCTGGTATCTCATGGAGTTAGACTTCAGTATGTAGTGCTACTTATGATGGGCTAATACTTAGAAATCAGACAGTTTAATACTTTAAAAAAAATCTTTCATTCCATGATGAATACTTTTTGTTTTGCATGAAGTCCTCCTGCATGTCCTTTTCTCTTGCTTCTGTAGCTGTTGGTGGTATGAATAGTTCAGGTTACTTGAATGGAATCCCACTTCATAGATGCTGTTGTTATTTGGGCTAACAGAATTAGTGCTTTGTCTTTAAAACCTTAGACATTTTGTCATGGCCTGTATTCCACTTTCAATTTTTATAGGAAAAAACTGGGTATATAAATATTTTAGAAGGAAGGCTAGGAACATGCAACCTTCCTGATATTAAAGAGAATCCAGCTCTCATAAGCCTCATCAATATGGCCAGTGGACAAGGGTGACAGGGATTGTATTTCAATATTTGGAGTTGTTAAATAATACCTAGTGTGATCTTTTTCTCTTATATTTAAGATTTAGAGGTTTATTGAAGATTATAAGATTATACTTCTAATATTATAGTGATTCATTCATATCTTTCAGTTCTAAATTCCTTTGTCCTTTAGTGTCTTAGGAGAGTTTTGAGATGTTATTTATTTAAATTATTAACATGTTCACATGCAACATGTCTTTATCCTTTCACTTTCTGGAATGAAATACCAACTCAGATGCTACATTTACTGGATTTCCTGGGGTAAGTTGTTCTCAGTCAGTTTAGGATACAGGGTATTAATATATCCTTTGAATAAAGAGGGTCTTCAGTTTCTGGGCAACACAGGGAGAGTTACAAATATGTGAATTAACAATCTTTTTGTATTTAGATTTTTCTTCTTACTCTTCAGATTTTAATTGTAAGCTTCTGAAATGTTATTTGTTTGCAGTATGACCCTCATGTTGGTTGGAGATATGTTCTTGGGCTTCATGTTGAAACATAAAATTATGGAAAATAGCAAACTGTTATTTTTATTGGGATAAATGTGGGAAGTATCCAAGAGGAAGGTGTAGCTTGTGCAAAAGTAAATAAGCCAATACCTAATAAGTGAAACCACATATATTGGTTCCATGGATAGGTGAGGTTGTGCTGTATTAAATGCTGCCTAGTGACTGTTTCTCTCCTTACCAGTGGTTTTCCTTCCTTACTTTGAACTGAGAAAGTCCAAGTCACAGATCTACCTCACTCAGTTGAGACTCCTCTGACATGTCAATTTACAGATAAAATGGGATTTCCCAATTTAATGTAAGACTGGATTAGGGACACTTTGTTAGGTATATCCTCCAAATCATTCGTTGGGTTATGTCCTTCAAATTCACAACCCACAGTAACTTTAATCTGTCTGCCCTCTCCTTGTATAAAGTATATCTCTGTTTTTAATATATTTGATATATGTTTGATAACATTCCCATAAGTAGATACTAAAGGAGACAATTTTGTCATTATTAAGGGAAAGATGTAGATTGTATGTTTTTAAAATGGCTTTATTAGCTAGCTTGGGACCCTTCTTGTTTGGAAGTTTAGAAAACTGTAATGGACAGATCTGTTCAAGAAACTGATGGGGAAATATTGGAAACCTTATCTTACCTTGCCTCTCTTGTAAGAATGTGATCTCATGTAAATAAGAATTGTTAAACACAGGAATATTATTTTAAAAAATCCATGGAGCTAAGGTGCTGATGATATTCTGCATTACCGATAAACCCGCCCTCATGTTAAAAAGAAGGTAGGAAAGGAGGAGGACTGCCTTTCTTCTGTTTTGGCAAGGGAACAGTAATGGAGTGGGAGCGTGTCTCACCCCTACTTCTTATCACTGTCTTTACACCAGGTTCCTATTCCAGCAATGGCCCATGTATAAGCCAACCCAGGTTTTGTTGAGGTGTTGTTGTTTTTTTAGCTTATTCATGAGAATATACAGTACCTTCCCTCTTAATTTGTTAACTCACCTAATATATCCATACATGATAACAATGTATCCCCTATTTCCATTCTCTGTTCTAGCTTCTGTCTCTATTCTTTATTTCATTTTCTTTGAAAATTACTTCATTCTCCCAGTATCACCTATCTGCCTTTCTTTATGAAAATCAAGCTTTTGTCCTTCTCCATTTTTTGCCCTCTGTAAACCTATACACTTTTTCCCCCTTGACAGTAGCCTGCAGTGATCAGATGTTAAAAGTCCTTCAAGGACACATTTGGAGAGAGTTAGGGTGTCCATTAAGTAAATGTCAGTTATGAATCTGATTTGAGACTATCCATGTGCCACACAACTTTCAAAAAACTGTAGGCATTATTGAGAAATGTGGGTAGAATTGTGAATTTTACACTTAATGGTCTAGCAGATCACACCCCAGATCAGCTTTGCTTGCTGCTGCTTTGGCTCTGCAGACAAGAAACAATATGATTGAGAAGCCATAGAATAAGTACCTCTTGATGTGTCCCAGTTTTAAAGACATTCATCAGGGAGATGGAAGAGTAAGCAAAACCCATGCAAGCAAACACAAAATGCATTACTGCTGATGCATAGTTTAGGAGGTAAATGATATTGCTTAAGAAGACATCTGTGTTTGTTAAAACTAAAGAAGCCGTACTTAATGTTACCTAATTTGAACTGTAGTCTTTTATGCTTCCACTCGTTCATAGATTGTGTGCATGCAGGGAGAGAATATTATGATTTTGTTTTAATTCAGGGGGGCATGTGTGTGCCTTGCTTTCACTAAGGCAGGTATACGCATGTTTGGAAGACCTCATGATTCCTATCTGTTGCAATAGGGACTCTATATGCCTTTGATAGGACAACAGTTCTCTCTCTCTCTCTCTGAAATTCTTCGTTGAAGCAATTGGGTATCTAAAATGGTGTAAAATTCCTAGTTAACATTTTCTTTTACTCAGTGGTCTCCAGTCTGTAGTTGGAAAACTGTAAAGTTCTTCAAGAGCCCCGGTGGCGAAGTGCTTTAAAGCACTGAGCTGGAGACTGAAAGGTCCCAGGTTCAAACCCCGGGAGCGGCAGGAGCGGCCGCTGTTAGCTCCAGCTTCTGCCAACCTAGCAGTTCGAAAACATGCCAATGTGAGCAGATCAATAGGTACTGCTCTGGTGGGAAGGTAACGGCGCTCCATGCAGTCATGCCGGCCACATGACCTTGGAGGTGTCTACGGACAACGCCAGCTCTTCGGCTTAGAAATGGAGATGAGCACCAACCCCCAGAGTCAGACATGACTGGGACTTAATGTCAGGGGAAACCTTTACCTTTTTAAAGTTCTTCAAATGCTTCTCGTGGTTCCTTCAGATATGCAATTAGTATTGTGAAGTTTGCTTTCCACTTATACTACATCTCCTATATCACAAGATTTGCAAAATGTAGATCTCCAGTGAAGGCTCTTTTAACTATATTATCCTGACTGTGGCGTTTTTTCCTCGGGGAGCCTTTTCTGTTGCTGTTTTGATGCCCTTTCAGAACTATGTAACTATCTCTTCAGACTTTTGAGTCTTTTGATCTGTTTTATTAGCTTAAAGCTATGTTTGGTCCCTGCTATTTGTGGTTTAAAACTGCACTATATTTTTGCTATTTATGAATGTTAGTGTGTTCTATCTTCAGGGCAAGCTGCCCTAAGAACTCAAGTTAGAGTGGGGCCTAAAATGATTAACAAAAATAATAAATTCTAGGGGTATATTCTCAGGGTTGTTGTATGTTTTCCGGGCTGTATGGCTATGTTCCAGAAGTATTCTTTCCTGACATTTCGCCCACATCTATGGCAGGCATCTTCAGAGGTTGTGAGATAATTCTCAGGTTATGAGTGGGGCGTTCCAATAGAACGACCAGGGATATGTACTGATGCTGTGTGGTAAATTGTTCTTCCGAACATCCATAGCAAAGTAAGCAAAATGCAATTGTGTGGTCTGTAGAGAATCTCAGGAACCAGACATTGGCCCAAAGACATGCTGCAATTGCCCACCCCAATCTACAGCTTTTAAGGTGCTTCTTGGTAGACAAGTTGATTTTCTGCAGGAAGAAATTTTTGAAAATGAATGCAGTACCTGAATGTACAAAGGTTTAAAAAATATCTCCCTGCTTCTTTATATTTTGAATGAAGCAAGCAAGCCATGTGTTGTAAAGTGTGTCTAGGTGGAAAAGGGTTGGCTGCAGTTTTGCCCACATGCAGTATGATGTTGGTATGATTCCATATGAGCATAGCATGCTGACTGGATGGGCTGTATGAAGTATGCACCATTTGCTTGCTTGTTAAAATGTTTATATATTGTACTGTAACAGCACTCAGGCAGTGTACAATACATTCACTTTAAACATTTTTAAGCTTGAAGATAATTGAAATAATCTAAAATGTGTTAAGCAATATGATCCTTTAAAACAGTGGTTCTCAACTTGTGAGTCCCCAGGTGTTTTGGTCTATAACTCCCAGAAATCCCAGCCAGTTTACCAACTGTTAGGATTTCTGGGAATTGAAGGCCAAAACATCTGGGGACCCACAGGTTGAGAACCACTGCTTTAAAGCATCAAGATATTTTATTTATGCATTTTTAAACTGCCTTCTGTTTTGTTTTAATAGCATTGTCTATTTAATTATGTTTTAATATATCCATGGTTTTATTTTTACCTTTTAAAAACTAATATTGTAAGTTGCTTTAAATCAAATATACAATTGTAATTTATTTCAGTTGAGAATAAAGACCCTATTGCATGACTTAAGCCTTTTGATTTGACAGTGTTCGTGGCAAGGGAGGTGGTTGCTTGACTTATTAACAAACCTAATTCATCACTGTGTGCATTTCCCTTCAGTGTTGGTTTCTAAGCTTTCAGAGTAATGAAGACTGAAAATGAGCATCCATTTGGTCCTTAAGCTGCACTTTCCTCACTCTCGCTTTATTTGCTGTCATGTTAATTAATGGAAACAATTTTAACTTATAAGAATTAGAAAGGTGGACAGTGCTACAGATATAAGAAATATTGCCTTGCAGAGATTGTGCTCCTTTAGTAGGTTACTATATGTTTCTGTCTACACACATTGGCAAACTGCATTGCACATACTGGTAATCAAAATAATTGTCATTTCTGCTAATATTTTATTAGCTTAATATTTGTGGCTAGACAGGTTAGGTATAGAGCCTTCCATCTTTCTTTTCTTCTTTCCCTCTGTCCTGTTTAACACAAACATACTCAAGACATTGTGGCATTAATTTGGCTTTCTTCCCATTCTGGTTTGATTTACACTTGAGCCACACGTGATAAAGCTCCAGCTGCCAGCAATTAGAGACTTGCCCTCTGGCTTGTTTTGCAGTGAGAAATACCCAGTTCCCAGCATTTTAATGAAAGAACGAGATGCAGTAACTCAGTCTAATCTTAGAGATTTAATGTTTGCATTTACCTAGTAGTTCTAGGACTTCTGAATAACAGTGTCGTCATTTGAAAGCTGAGGAATCTGATGTCTTTTGTTCTTCTATTTGTAAGCTATACAATTTCAAATGTGTTTGCGTAAATGAAAGGCTGAATTCCCATTTGGGCTGAATGCATACATTCAACGCAGATAGAGAAATTATTTTGAGAGTGTATATTTTCTAATGTGTTTTAAATAGAGCATGTATTTTTTGCCTTTGATGCTTGCAAATCACTTGGGATTGAAATCATAATGTTTTATTGGAATTGAGCTCTTTAAATATGAGCCTCATGTAGCTATTTTAAATACGAACATATCCCTCTCTGTCTCCATTCACAAATTGCATCATGTGATACAACCACACATTTGCAGATGTGTGTGATGATCAGAATCAGAAGCAGCTACAGTTACAGTTAGACATTTCTCCTGAAGATGCACTCTGTATCAAATCAACTTTTTCTCTGTGGAAACATCTTCTCATCATGGCCAGCTACATAAATGATCTCTTGGTGGTGTATTGTATATAAGGTTACCAAGGGATCTTTCCATTGTGGAGAGACCTAGAGGAGCGGATAGGTTTTTGTGGTAATCATACCTATAACAAACGCATTGTGGGATTTTAAAAATGCTCCCAACACCCAAAAATCAGCTCGGACTGTTAGATATCAAGTATCACCTCCCATCATGTTGAATTCCAAGTATCTTTTGCTTATTCAGGACTGTTTTACCTAGCATTATGATGTGGGAAGAACCTCAATCCAAAGAAAGTGTTGTAGAAGCATTGGAATCGCTATAGAATGTTCTAACATTGTTCAAATTGAATTTATTCTGTTATCAAAGACTTTCACGGTCGGAATCATTGGGTTGCTGTAAGTTTCCCAGGCTGTATGGCCATGTTCCAGAAGCATTTTCTCCTGATGCTTCCCCAACATCTATGAAAGGCATCACAACAGGTTGTGAGGTATATTGGAAACTAGGCAAGGGAGGTTTATATATCTGTGCAAGATCCAGGGTGGGAGAAAGAACTCTTGTCTGTTGGAGGCAAGTGTGAATGTTGTAATTAATCACCTTGATTAGCATTTAATGGCCTTGCAGCTTCAAGGCCTGGCTTCTTCCTGCCTGGGAGAATCCTTTGTTGGGCAGTGTTAGCTGGCACTGATTGTTTCATGTCTGCAATTCCTCTGTTTTCAGAGTGTTGTTTGCTATTTACTGATTTTAGAGTTTTTTAAATAGTGGTAGCCAGTATTAAAAAGGATGCTTGCTATAGATGTGGGCAGAACATCAGGAGATAATGCTTCTGGAGCATGGCCATGCAGCCTGGAAAATTCACACCAACCTAGACTTTATTGTGTCTTAAGGCTTGCGACACAGTCCTAAGACTTTCTCCTGTCCTTCCCTGTTCAGTTCTTTGTATCATTCTTGTCAACGAATGGCCGTGGTGACTTTTAAACTCAGAATCAGGGCCTTCTTTGATCTGATGATGATATCCATAAAACAGACTTTGGGAAAGTCATTTGAGGAGAAGGCATTTAAAAGGGTGGGGCCATGACAAAGTGGAATCAGGAATTATAGTAATATACAATATGATTGCCAGATATGTGGAATTTATATAAGCAGTTTCACTTATACACTTTGGGCCTTCTGTACAAACTACACCATCTTCTTGGTTCCTCTGTCATTTGTTCAGTTGAAAATAATAGGATTCACTCTTATCTGAGGTTTCACCTATTCACACAAGGTCTAGGAACATATCCCCCATACATATGGGGGTTGTATTATATTGTAAAAGCGCCTCTGCTTTCAAAGCTATTGTGTCAGCTAGGAAATCTGACTCGGGTTTTTGTCTGGTGGGCAAATATTCCTCCATGGCAATGCAAAGTGCTCTTTAATTGATTAAACCAAACCTGAGGGATCACAGCTGAAGCTTGAGCTGCCTCCTGTTGAGAAGGATCATGATTGAGATGATGTGTGCTGATATGATAGATCTGTCATGTGATGCCCTGCACATAGGAATCTTCAGTGAACCTGGCATACATTCAACTCATTCATGGGTTGAAAGCAACCAAAAGTTTGGGAAGACCATCATTTCTTCTCCAGAAAAATATATTGCAACCCACTTGTTTTGTGGTGGATCAGGTTTTATACTTTATGTTAACAACAGTGTGGTCTTGCTAAAGGATCATAGAAACACAAAAGCCCTTTAAAAAAAATAGTGATTTTCTTTTTTCTCTCTCTTTTCTTTTTGCCTGTGGCTTATCTAGTATTATCCACCAAATGAACATAATAGTTTTTGAAAGCTTGTATAATACATGGCCTCTCTTTTTAAGCTTTGAAGAAAATGACTTCTGCAAGTGCATGGCTGGCAAGCAACATTTAGAATGCAGATAAATTGAGCGCAAAATTCTTTGTGTTGCGAAGGTTAGAAGGAAATTTTACATTGAGCAGGAAAGGAGGATTAATCCTGCAGCTCCTAAATTAAATATAAAAAATGCACAGAAATAGTTTCCTTTTGACCCACTATATTTCCATTTGACATTTTCTAATTCATATATCATATCAAATCATTATTATAAAAAATGGAACTTTTTAATGTGTAATGTTTGAACTGTGTTGTTGAAGGCTTTCATGGCCAGAATCACAGGGTTGTTGTGTGTTTTCCGGGCTGTATGACCTCTGAGGATGCCTGCCATAGATGTGGGTGAAAGAAGAGAATATTTCTGGAACATGGCCATACAGCCCGGAAAACACACAATAACCCAATGTTTGAACTGACAAGGAGTAATAGTGGCTGTTGTTTCAATTCCAGAGGTCATATGTGAAAGAAACAGAAATAAAGCTTGGTGATTAGGGAAGATGAAAACATACAAGGACTTCTAAACCATATTTCACCTTTGTATATTGTGTGGTTTTCATAGACTATAGTTTGGTTTGATGTCTGATATCTTGTATAGATTTTATTAATTCCATGAGGGAACATGTGGAGGGGCAGTTGGATGGTTCTTGCTGATCCCTGTCTATTCTGGAGTTTTCTAACTCCACCATAAAACAAACAAACAAGCAAATGAACAGTTTTGACCCCAAATTTTCCAACACCCTCTCAGGGCTGTGGGAGGGCATTTTGCCAGGTTTTTAGACCTTTTATTTCCAAGCTATCAGGAGCTACTTCCCAGTTTACTTCTGGTTTTAAAAGCAGACCTTTCCTGGGCCTAATATGGTATTAGGGTATAAGTCCCAAAGCATGGCAGAAATGACCCCCCAATGCTTCCTAGATAACATTTGGAGCCTAAACAATTGCAGGAGGGGATGCGTGAGGACTCATGGGCCTTGTAGTCCTGTTCCTAGTACTATTGTGACAGACGAAGAGGAAAACATGGGGTTTTCGCCGGTTCAGCAAGAGCCGGAGTCTCTTCACCTGCAGGATGTTGATGTTTGCCCTCAAGAATTCAGCCAAACAGGCCTTGGGCAGAACTCCCCACCGTTTCCCAGAAAAGAATCTTATTCCAGAGAAAGGGGAGTCAGAGAGGCCCAACGGAGGAGTTTACGCTTAGCTGCCAAAGATCAAGCTGATTAGGTCTGCTTCCCTTGGGAAATTCTAAGGAGTCACACATCTGGACAGAGTTGGGTTTCGCTTCCCGTTCTCTAGGGAAAGAGTTCTGTTGGCGGGAAAACGAGACCCAATATAGGTGTTTGGCGCGAGGGTTTCTTTGCGGAGTCAATTGATCAGCTTGAGGAGAGAGATCGTGTGTGGACTTCGTAATCCCAGTTCCTTGCTTCCCGGATCAAGCTTCAAGCCTTGCCCTGTCTCACGGTTTTACCACAGACTCTGTTTCATGCTTCATGTTAGCCTCGTCTTCAGTCACGGATCTAGCCAAGAATCAAGTTTATTTCCAGCCTTGTTGTCAAGCTTCATTGGACTTTAAAGACTCTGTTATTTCCCCACACTATTGCTTGGCAAAGTGTGTGTTTCGGTCAAGTGGATTAAAACTTTGAACTCTAATATCTTATATTGGACAATACATTTCTGGACTATATTTGACCTCATCTGAAAGGTCTGCTTCTGAACTATATTCTTCACTTGTTTTTATTGATTTTATATATTTCTTTAATAAAGATATTAGATAGAGACTGGCCTCTGTGTAAGGTTATTGGTGCTCTGCAGCCAGGGTCCTGACAGGATGGAATTTTCTTTTTGCATTTCTTGGTTTCTGGCATTCATGCAGATACCATATTGATTCTTCTGTACAGAACCTATCAGTGCCTGGAGATACAGGGCAAGATCACGTCTTCCTCCCTTCCCATCACTTTTCTTGATTATTCTCAGGGAAAGTAATCTGTTATAATCACATTTCCTTCCTGGCATAAGAGCTCCAAAGGTAGGACGGTTTTCCAGTTAGGTGTCATGGGAAACTTGCCTTCAAAATATATATAGTTCATAGATGTGTGCTTGTTCCTTGCCCAATAGCATAGCAAAAAAACAGCCAGATTCTTGTGTTTCCCATTATCATTCAGAAATGTTTAAACAGGGAATGCATCAAAGTATCAGCATGCATGATTAACCTGAGATGTTACCCACTTATGAACTGCACAATGCCTATGGTAGAAACCTTCATTTCAAAGCACGGACGTGGGCTGCTGTTAACCTAAAGATTCCTGCTGAGGCTTTAGACAGTGCAGAAGAACTATACAAACAACAAACGATCTCAGGGCCCTTTAAAGATTAATAATTTATATTCTCATAAACTTTTGGAGACACCAGTTTATTCTGTCAGAATTTAGGCCCAGTTTGTAGTTATGTTATGAATTCAATAGTATGGCAAAGGATGAGTATAATGGGAAGGAAATGCAAAAAGGATGGGTAGCTGTTAATCTTCACTGTGACACGTCAACTGTTACAGGCAGTCCCCAAGTTAAAAACAAGATAGGTTCTGTAGATTTGTTCTTAAGTTGGATTTGCATGTAAGTCAGAGCAGGTACACTTTTAAGTGTAACTCCAGCCACACACACACACACACACACACACAAACTTTGGATAGCATAGGGAAGGGTTAACACCTCCTGGTATTTGCTTTGCTGTCTGTGCCCCGTTCAGAAGATTTCACCTCACTTTCTGTCACTGTGATAATTGGATTTTGAAAAAAATGGCATGTTGTGAAAACAAGGATTGGTGATAAAGCTTCAGTGGAAACACTTTTCCCGATGATAAGTCTTTCAGGAGTGAATTTCCCTTCCAAGGGGTAGATTTCTCTTACTTCCTGTTGTCTCACCCCCATTCTAAACATTGAGTTTGTAAGTTGGATGTTTGTAACTCAGGGACTGCCTGTATTCAAAGCTGATAAATCCACCCAGAAAATTATGGAAAAACAGATAAATCCATATCAGATAAAGAGTCCCTCCCCAGTGTTGATAAAGGTCAGTATAATATTTGTCAGTTGGCTACAACTATTTTTTTTTCTTTTGTAGAAGCTCTCCAGAGTTTGACAGCTGATGGCTTATGGATCGGCACAGGTCCATCAATTATCACTTTGAATAGCACTACACTGGCAGATGATTTACAGAGAGACATCCATGCTTAGTCTTTATTTTTTTTAAAAAAGGAGTGGAAGAGTCCTGTCATTTTTGTGACTAACAGATTAATTTCCACATTTGCTTACTTTTCAGATGAATTAATGGAGCACAATATTTAGGCATCAGATATGTACGTACAGTTATTTAGTTGAGAGAGAGAGAGAGAGGGAGAGAGAGCTAGCTAGTTGTAAACCAGTCACTGGACTGGTTTATATAAAACATTGGCATCTGTGAGCTAATACACAGGCCTGAGAATCTGTTGATGGTATTTTCTTGTCGGGGATGTTCTGTTGAAGGCGGACTCTTTCTAAAGAAGTGTTTCTGTGCTTATGTAATGAGCTATAATGAATGCCAGCATAAGTGTGTTAATAAACCATTGTCTCCCTTCAAACGTGCTAATAAACTAGAATTTGTGAATGAATCCACAAATCCAGCTGTCTCCCTTTCAGTCTTGCTATGACGTTCCTTTGAACTGTAGCAGCCACTGTGAGATCAGTGACTGGAATGTCTTGGGAGACTGAAGCATCCTGACACTTTTTTGTGTGTACTGCCATTTCTTATGCCAGATTTGTCTCTGTTTATTATCTTGGGCAGAGATTGTCCTGACTGTCTGATGTAGACTGTTGTTGGCAGTGGATGTGGTGTATCATATTAGAAGATTAGCAAGTAAATGAATCTACAGTGTTGTGGAAGATTGTGTAAGGATCTCGGTGTTGCCAGAATAGATGTGGGAACACAGTTGGCATCTGGATTTGTAGGGACCTTTTTTGAGGGCAAGGGGTCCTCGTATAAGACTGCCATGCAGAGTTTGTTAGGGTTCATTGTTATTATCTTGAAGGAGTCATAATATGTTGTCGATGTGTTTGAATATTCTTAACTGGGAACTATAGATGACAACAGTCAGCATTCCGTATTCATGGATTCTGTATCAACAGATTCAACAATTCATGGTTTAAAAATGAGTGGGTGGGTGGGTGGGATTTCTAACAAATGAACCTTCATTTTGCCATTTTATTTAAGAAAAACATTTTTATTGATAAATCAATTCAGTTAACAAACTTTAACAAAGTCTTATCTCAATATACATTGTTCCACTTTAATTGATGCTTCATATATTTCTTGGATGTGTATCATTCATTTCCCATGCCCTCTTCATTTTATCATTTTAATACACCACTGTATGAACTGGGACATGAACATCCAAAAAAGTGGTTGCCACAGTTTGTCTAAGAACCAAACCACAGCAGATACCAAGGGCCCAGTTGCGCTTTGGCATTTTCCTGTTGATGCCAGTCTCTTAATACAGTGTTTCAAGATATTTGCCTTGCTTTGCCAAGTTTCACCTCTTTAAGTTGGCCCTGTGGTTGGAGAAATGCCTTTTATGAATCAATGAATTCTAAAATCTTGTGCAGTTGTATCAATGAGTTTAGCTGTAGAGATAGATTTTGAGATATGCCTTGGTACAAGGTTTAAGTATGAAAATATGTGTAGTGATCTGACAGTTTCCAATATCACAAGTTGTTGAATTTGAACTCCCTTAACCCTGACCAGCACCACCAACATTGAGGAATGCTAGGAATTGCAGTTTGAGAACATCTAGAGGGCTCCTAAGATGTAACATGATGCTTAAGCATCCATTATGTAGTTGTCCAGCTGCATTGAGAAATTAAGCTTGTTTTGTGGACTGTTCTGTTGAGGATGGGGTGGGGCTTGTTGAAATTCTGCTGGAAAGTTGCAAGTGATTCCTTTGTGTTAGACAAGACAACAATAATGTGTCAAAATGTATCTCAGGTAGAGGATCCGAGAAAGCATTGTTTCCAGTCATCCATGTATTTGTTTGCATATTATGCCATCATGTAAATTCTCATAATAGTATCCAGAAGACACATGTTATCCCCAAATATAAAAGAGAATCAGATGAAAAGGAAGTGCAAAAAAAATTCACATGGAGAAAATAAACAAATGATCAGAAAAATAAAAGTTGGGGAGGGGTAATAAATGTAAAGATGGGCTGATGAATATATGTAGTGTGATAGGGTTTTGTTTTGTTTTGTTTTAAAAAATGAATCCACCATTAATGAGTGACCTGGAGATAGAATGTTCTCCCTATAGGTTTTTAATATTGCCTTTTTGATACCAGATTTGTCTTGTTTCCGTCTTTTGCACAAAAACAAGCCCATTCCTCTTGAACTGCAGTGTCACAGAAGCAGCACAAAACCCTGCCATGACCTTTCATAAAATCTTTTTGGTTTGTTTGTCCCAGAGGCATTGTAAAGAAATGCTGGAATAAACAGCCTTGCCAGGATTTAAAACTCACCAGAGAATGTATAGTTGAAGATTTTTCAAAATTTGCAAGTTCTAGAAATGCTACTGCAGCTTTAGTTCGTCTGTTGTAAAAAGATGTGTTCCTTTGGTTGTCAATGGCCGCAACAAGTGTAATTTTTTTTTTAAAAAAAAAATCTTCTGAAACAGGATTGTTTTTTGGGACTGAATTTCTGTGGGCTGCATGCCAACGGTAGGTGGGTGGAACCAAAAGAATACTGGGTTTTCATGAGCACATTTGTCTTCTTTTCATAAATATACACATCCACAAACTCACAAAATGCCTCCATTCTATGATAGGGGTAGAAAATCCCTCCTGCTCAAGCCAAATTTTCATCGGGTAAAGCCTTTCTTTCCCACTTACATCCTCCCAGAGCAGGGGCTCTCAAACTTTTAAAGCTGAGGGCTGGTTCACTGTCCCCCAGACTGTTGGGGGGCTGGACTACAGCTTTTTAAAAAAATAAACAACGTGTACACTCCACATATCTTATTTGTGTGCAAAAAAAACATGAAAGAACAATACAATATTTAAAACGAAGAAGAATTTTAACTAACTTAATCTTACCAGTATTTCACTGGAAAGTGTTCATCTGCTTTTGACTGATGAGATGGTTAAGTTAATTAGGATTGTTGTTGTTGTTGTTGTTGTTGTGTGCCTTCAAGGCGTTTCTGTGTTAGGGCGACCCTAAGTCTAAAGTTTAGGGCAGGGACCGGGTAAATGACTTTGGAGGGCTGCATCTGGCATATGGGCCTTACATTGGGGACCCCTGTCACAGAGAAAAAGCTAGGAAGGGGAATCCTTTTCACACCCTCTCTGCTGCCTTCTGGTGGTGCAAAAAGGGGGAGCTGTGAGCCAATTAGGGTGACTATAAGAGTTACAACTGGGGCTCCATCTACACTGCCATATAATGCAAGTTGAAACTGCATTATATGGTCAGTGTAGATTCATATAATGCAATTCGGTGTAGTTAAACTGCATTGTACAAGTCTACACTCACCATATAATGCAGTTATGGCAGTATAGATGGGGCCTGGGTTGCCATTACTCACTTCTAGTTCTAAAGTTTACTGTAAAGATCAAGGAATGCCCCTTCTATAGTGGGACTGAGTGTAGTGTTTTCCAGATGGTTTCTCGTCCAAGATTGTTGAGATGAACCTAAGGCCTGCTTAGGCTCATCAAGATGGCTTCATCATATACCTCGAAATAATACATTGGGTCTTGAGATGAAGTTTTTTGTGTGTCAGGAGTGACCTGAGAAACTGCAAGTCACTTCTGGTGTCAGAGAATTGGCCATCTGCAAGGACATTGCCCAGGGGACGTCCGATGTTTGATATTTTACCATCCTTCTCTCATGTCCAGCTGACAGAGGGAGCTCACCCGCTCTGCCCAGATTCAAATTGCTGGCCTGTCGATCAGCAGTCCTGCAGGCACAAGGGTTTAACCCATTGCGCCACTAGAGATGAAGTAGACATTTTTATGCTGAAATTCTCCCAAAGCTGATATGGTACTTTATAACATTTGCTGTAAAAAATGGTATATAGACAATACAGTTTAGACAGTATTTATTTATTTATTTACAGTATTTATATTCCGCCCTAATAATAATAATAATAATAATAATAATAATAATAATAATAATAATAATAAATTTATTCTTATATCCCGCCCCCATCTCCCCGAGGGGACTCGGGGCGGCTCACAACAATAATAAAAACAGTGACAAATTACACATTGTAAAATCAAACATGAAAAGCAGTCATACAATCAATACATACATCACATGTTAAAAACAAGGAGATAAAACAGTTCTAGGGCGAAATAGATGGCTTCTGTAACTTCGTGGCAGAAGTACTCAGCAAGGTATCAATAATCATGGCAGAACACTCTCTAATTAAATTAAATGGGCAGACAAATCAACCCCCAAAAATTAGTCGTCAAAGGCCTTCTGGAAAAGCCAGGTTTTAAGGCTTTTTCGAAAGGCAAGGAGGGTGGGGGCCTGTCTAATCTCCCTCGGGAGTGAGTTCCAGAGGCGGGGGGCCACAGCGGAGAAGGCCCTCTCTCTCGTCCCCACCAGCCGCAACTGCGAAGGTGGTGGGAGCGAGAGGAGGGCCTCCCCCGAAGAGCGAAGAGATCGTGCAGGTTCATAGGGGGAGATGCGGTCTCTAAGGTAGGGGGTCCCAAACCGTTTAGGGCTTTGTAGGTGATAACCTGCACCTTGAATTGGGCCCGGAAAACAAGTCCCCGAAGGGGACTCAGGGCGGATCACATTATATACATATAGGACAAACAGACAGAGACAGACCCAGAGACATAATTATATTAGGTTTTATGTTGGGATTTTTGGGTCCTTCACATATCACGATCTGCTGTTGTTAGACTGGATGAGCAAATTAGTATGAGTTTTCCCCGCTTGGAAAACAGCAAGTGGTTATTGGGCAGCAGGTATCCAGGGAAGTCATGCACCCTGTGCAAATGACTATATTGTTTATTTAAGGGTGGATGCATGCCAGTTTTTCCAAACTCAGAAAAGTTTTCTTTAGGGGGAAAATATCCCCATCCCTTGTAGTAAGAATCAATATAAAACTGTGTGTAATGGTCGTGTACAATTTATTTTCACATAGGACACTATTGGCCCTTACTGATGTACCAGATTATATAACAACTACTGACTGTATAAATCCTGCTGAGACAGCCACCCTTTTGTAGCTTTGGGAAAAGTTCTCTTTCCAGAACCAAGATCAGATTTTAGACTGACAGTTGCTGCTATGTGGCTACAGTCTTCAAACAAAGCACTAATGATGGATGTTGTACAGTTGCAATTATGTTGTGTGTGATAAATCCAGTTTTTCACAAGATGTCTAGTATACCCATCTTATGGTTTGGGAAGAGAGCATATCTTAGCTGTGAAAAGAAAGGTTCTGGGCAAACCTTTGTGTTTTTCTCAATTTTTCAAGAAAGGATTCACTCCCCAATCTCCAATGCCAGCTCTATTACCCCTACCCTATTTGTTTTTTCTTCATGGAGTCTGTGAAATCCCACATATGGGTCAAGTTCTGAGCCTGCACAGCTTTTCAGAATCTTCTAGATCTTAAAATGAAACATTTTGGTGGAGGCCCCGCCCATGCTCCCCAGTAGTATAAATGCCCGTGGGCGGGGACTACACCTTAGTTCCTTTTTCCATGCTCCAGCAGCAGCTTTAGGAATGATCTTGACTACTCTTTTAGACCGTGGTGCTGCTCCCTCCTCCGGAGGAGCCTGCCAACATTGATCCAAGCCTCCCCAGCAACAGCAGAGCTTGAGGTCCAAGTGGAGATAGGGGCAGAAGCCCCTTCTCTTACTCCTGAAATGGGGCAACAACAACAGAAACCGAGCATGAAGGTCCCTCAGCACTGGGTTCCCTCCAAGCCCCGATTGCCACTACATCGGCGCTGGGGAAAGACTCGGAGCAGGGAACCCGAGGCCGCCCCTGTGAAAGAGGCTCTTATCACACCGGCGCCGCTCACCTTCGATCTCTTCATGGACCTCCTGGTGCCGAAGCCCATCGGTTTCTCAGGCTACTTTGCAAGCCCTGGATCCCTCCAGCTTATTTTTATGATTATGGGCACTATAAGTATGCCCCTCCTCCTCCCGTTTCAGCTTCTGCTGCCATCTTGACTGCTGCGGAGAGGCGGGACCGTACAGATGTTACGCCCCCACACCGCTGACACAGAATCCCGCCCCCTCCAGCATGCCCTTCCCTCGCTCAACTCTGACTGTGGGGCAAAAACATGCCCAGCCAGCCACATCAAACCCAGCAGTGCACTCGGGGGGCCTGGAAGACGGCCTCGGCACCTCCTCGGTACTGAGGCCTGCGGCACAGACTCCAACACCACCTGTACTCACAGAGGGGCGGATATCGATCCCGAGGATGCAGAAGACCACTCTGCAATCTTCTCGGATGGAGAGGAGCTCGTCTCTCCCACGGAGCTTCCATCGGATCCTGACCCTTCCTTATCCAAAAAGGCAAAAGGGTAGAAAAATAGAAAAGCTCAACTAGCAGGAACACGGGATAGAGGAATATCCTGTAGCCATTTACCTTTCCCCAGCCCCTAAGTTGACAGACAAGGGAGTGGCAGACCACACCTAGAGGACCTACTATTTGTAAAATTTGGGGAAATGTTGAATCTCTTTGTTTGTATGGGAGCATGTTTTCCTGTTTTTAAAGAGAAAAATGAGCATTCTTGTACAGAAATGGGAAAAAATAGATTATTCCTTAACCCATTGAAAGTAGCCTTGCATAGAATGCATTATGGATAATTTCACTTATATAAAAATAATATGTTTGATATATTAAAAGTGTAGACTGTTTCCCAGGAAAAATTGAAAATTGAATATATTTTCCATCTCCCCTCCTCTCAAATGGAGTACATGGTTCTGTATTGTAAGGAACCTCTGAAATAATTAAAAATCTCATTATTTTTTTTTACTGGTTTATGCGGAGGTGATAAAAATCCAAACCAAAGTAATAAAATAGAAAAAAACTCCCATTAGCAAAACAAACAAAATTGTTTTGTATCCTCTAGTCCTCCTTCATGTCAAGCAGACACAGCGAATTCGTTCCCATAAAAAAGAGGGGAAACCCAAAAAATGCAATGATGTGAGATATTGCATATCATCCTACGTAGAAGTTTTCATATTACATAAGCTTCAGAATTAAATTTGGATAGTAGGTGTGGTGAAATATATAATTCTTATCCTAACATTTCCTCCAGCATTCCACAAAAAAGAAAATTCTGTAATTAGTGTCCCCAATATTAAAAAAAAAAACATAAAGAAACTCAGAAAATCGCAAACTTTTCCCCACTTTTTCCCCTGGGCTTTCGTATTTTTACTTCCCCTGGTCATGAAGCTATAATCCTGGTCCAAGAATTCCTGCTTTCTCCAGTTTTGAAATTTGTGCATATATATGTGTTTCGATTTTTATAGCAGACTTTTTTGACAGTTTGCAGACTTGTCCTTCTAGCAGAGCTTAGATGCTGACACGCTTTCCATTCAGTGTTGGTTTATGGTTGTATCATTTGGTATAGGCCAGAGTCACTTTCTTCCCTATTTCTTGATGCACGTAGCATTATTGACTAGAAGCAACATGCCTGACAGCGCCTGCAACTAAAAGAAAATACAGTGATACCTTGAGTTAAGAGTTTTCTTTGTTCCGTGACTGAACTCTTAGCTCTCATCTCCAAGCAAAATTTCCCACTGAAATCCTATTAATCCATTCTGGCGTGCTTCGCCCCATTTTTGTTATGTGTTTTTAAATAGGAAAATTTACTTTATAGATAACAAATAATGTATAAAATTAATAATACATAATGAAAGAAGAATGTAAAGGAATAAACTGGATTTATTACATTTACAATATGCATTTTTTCTTCAAGATCAGACTTAATCTTTTTCTTCACTGACATTTGCCTTTTTTGCCACATTTTCCTTGTTAGATAACATTCAAAATATTAGACTATTATGAAAATTGGTAAGGGAAAATGTTCGGAGATAGACAGTGTTTGATTCCATCCAGCCACTGTAGCAAGGAAGCACATTCCAGGCAACAAAATGTGTATTGGACAGTGTAACAGCAAGGCAAAACCTGCACATTCACATGCAACAATGACAAAACGAAAGATCAACTTTAAAATGGTAGAAGCACAAAGTTGTGGCAAAGAAGCACAAAGCAAAGAGGCAGAACCATCATTTTTGTCATACTGTCGTCATTCCAGCCTCCCTCCCTCCCTCTCTTCATGAAGCCAAACATACCAGGAATAAAAATCACACAAAATCAACTAACCCAAAGTTAGTTAAAGAAAACAAGAGCAAAACTGTCAGCAATCTCCCAAAGTGGACAAGAGCTCGAGGCACAGAGGCTGCTCCTTTGAAGCCCTAAAGCCCTGTACTCTCGCATTAGTCCATAGTTCAAAACGCTGCTCGCATGTCAAAGTAAAATGAGGCCAAGTGTCAGTTCATAACTTAAAATGCTCTTAAGTAGGGAAGCTCGTAAATTGAGGTTCCACTGTAATTGAATTGATGCAGTGCTACCCACAGCTACACTGTTTAGTGGTAGACTATGCCCACTAAATAATGTGATTGATAATGTGAAGTTGTGTCTATTTGTAAAATCCGTTTGGATTTTTTGAAATGAATTTAAAAAATGAAGTCCCCATCACAGATTGTAGCAGTCTAGCAGACTGCTCATTATGTTTATTTGACATGCAGAAATATTCAAAGTCTTTCTCTCATTAAAGGACAACTGGCCCTATGAAATGCTGCCCTGAAACTCTCTTAAGGCCCTTCCAGACAGGACCTATATCCCAGGATCTGATCACAGATTTTCTGCTTTAAACTGGATTATATCAGTCCACTGCTGCTCAGTCGCATAGTCGTTTCTGACTCTTCGTGACCTCATGGACCAGTCCACGCCAGAGCTCCCTGTCGGCCGTCTCCGCCCCCAGTTCCTTCAAGGTCAACCCAGTCACTTCAAGAATACCGTCCATCCATCTCGCCCTTGGTCGGCCTCCCTTCCTTTTTCCTTCCATTTTCCCCAGCATCACGATCTTTTCCAAGCTTTCCTGTTTTCTCATGATGTGGCCAAAATACTTCAACTTTGCCTCTAATATCCTTCCCTCCAGTGAGCAGCCGGGCATTATTTCCTGGATGATGGACTGGTTGGATCTTCTTGCGGTCCAAGGCACTCTCAGGATTTTCCTCCAGCACCAGAGTTCAAAAGCGTCTATCTTCCTTCGCTCAGCCTTCCTTATGGTCCAGCTCTCGCATCCATAGGTTACTATAGAGAATATCATTGCTTTGACTATGCGGACCTTCGTTGTCAGTGTGATGTCTCTGCTTTTCACTATTTTATCAAGGTTGGCCATTGCTCTCCTCCCAAGAAGTAAATGTCTTCTGATTTCCTGGCTGCAGTCTGCATCTGCAGTGATCTTCACGCCTAGAAATATAAAGTTTGTCACTGCCTCCACGTTTTCTCCTTCCATTTGCCAGTTATCAATAGGTGTAGTTACCATGATCTTGGTTTTCTTGGTGTTTAACTGCAACCCAGCTTTTGCACTTTCTTCTTTCACCTTGGTGATAAGGCTCCTCAGCTCTTCCTCACTTTCGGCCATCAGAGCGGTATCATCTGCATACCTAATATTGTTAATGTTACTTCCAGCAACTTTAACTCCGGCCTTGGAATCGTCAAGCCCTGCAAGTCGCATGATGTGTTCTGCATACAAGTTGAATAGGGAGGGTGAAAGTATGCAGCCCTGCCGTACTCTTTTCCCAATCTTGAACCAGTCTGTTGTTGTCCACACAGCCAGATCATCTGGGGCAAACAAAATATCTGGGATCAGATCGTGGGATATAGGGCCTATCTGGAAGGGCCCTAACTTCTCAGAGCAGCAAGAACCCGAAACATCGTTTTCTTAGAATGGTTCTTGAAGGAAAAGAGCAGTAAAATATCAATACAAAAATGGCACATGTGTCATACTAAATTTTGCATTTGTGAATGAACATTGCTATTGCACAGATTTTGCCTTGATAATCACAGCTTGTTGAGAGAGAAAGAAAGAGATCATTGTGAATTTTACTAGTTCTGACAAATATGGCAACACATACTTGTAAAGCAAGAGAACAAAAATGTGGCATGCCCATGTGATGGTCCAGCTACTTGGGCAGTTTTTTCTAGTGATGTGAAAAGGGAATGAGGTCCTTAAAAACTGAATCATTTCTCATTTGTAGCAAATTTTTCCTTTTCTCCAAAGCAAATGGGAACCTTGCCACTTTCACTTCAGTTTGGTGTAAGTAAACATGTCTTACTGCCCTCTTGTCCTTTGTCAGGAGGGATGAGGGGAGCTATTTCCTGTTGAGAAATTTGAGTATTTGCAGAGGGAGTGCAAAAAACAACAACAAAAAACACCAGAGTTTAATTTGAGAATGGATATTCCTAACAACCAGTTAGGAAGATTTGTTTACTCATACTTTTCTTCAGAAGACACAATGAAAAATACATAGGAAAATAGTGGTATCTTTTTAAACATTCTGACAAGTTGTAGATAGTGAAACAAACTATTATTTGTTGCACAGAATTCGGTTCTTTATCACTGAAATCAACAAAACTAATTGATTAAGCATCTGCCTATACGTTGTGTTTGTATGCCTTTAAGCCACCTGTCAAATTATGGTGACCCTGTGAATTTCGTAAGATGTTTTTTGACAAGGAATACTCAGAGGTAGTTTGCCTCTTCTGTTCCCTAAAATATACATTACACAACTAAATGTGTCTTGAGTATAAACATCCAGTATGGATAAAATTTGTTCTTTTACAATATTGACCAACACATTTTGGTGCCTCAAATGTTAGATCTGTTGGTTCTAAAGATGGCACCAATTTCCCCCTATCAGATTTTGTATTTGAGATACCAAACATATGTCATCTACAAGTTCTTCATCTGCTCATCCTTAGAAAATCATGATAGCCATCTCTAAGAAACTAGAGCTGATGCAGTCTTTCCAATCCAATTTTCTGAATCAGCACTCCAAATAACCCTAGGAACAATCTTAAAAACCAAAACACAAAGACGGGGCGGGGGGGGGGGGGGGGGACTGTGTTATATTTTGGTACACGATCTACAAAAATTGGAGTATAATTTCACTGTTTCACATGTTCTTATTAATAAATTGTAAAATCATTGGTCAGAATGTTGAGCATGTATACTAAAGACACTGGGTGGGCACCACTAGGATAAGAAGTGTGTCGTCAATTGGAGATTCAGTGATGGTTTTTGGTAGGATCTTCAAAGTTAGGTATGTGCAGATCTTTATGTGGAGGTGGCAAGAGTTAATACTTTTTAAACCTTTTGATCTGCAAATACAAGTTCCTCAGAAAATGTATTAAAATAAGACCTGTTCCTTAGTCTTTGACATTTCAGCAATTTTTTCTGTTTTGACTTCTTTCAGAAGTTTCATTAAAGGGCTCTGTGGCCATGTTCCAGTAGCATTCTCTTCTAACATTTTGCCTGCATCTGTGGCTGGCATATTTAGCCACAGATCCAGGTGAAACGTTAGGAGAGAATGTTTCTGAAACCTGGCCATACAGCCCGAAGAATTCATAGCAGCCCAATGATTCCAGCCATGAAAGCCTTCAACAAAACAGTTTCATTAAAATTGATAATGGGAGGTATAGCTGTCATTATGTTACAGAAGGGGTTGCCATTTTGAAATCAGTTTTCATTTGCTGAAAAATTAAAGTTAAAGCCACCTGTTAGCTCCTTGACTAGGGGCCTGTTTCAGTTCTACTGGAATGACAAGGGAGGAGGAAGCTAAGGTTCAGTCAACTTGATCAGTCTTTTGGTGAAATTGGCTAGAAAGAGAAGAAGGCATCTGCTGAATACATAAGGTTAAAATAACTTCTGTTTCTTTTTACTAAGGTCTTTTCTTTTTGCCTTCTCAGGACCAATTAAGTGAGAGGGGAATTTGACTCGGCTTCATTCTGAATAATTCTGCTTCATTCTTGCTTGTTGGCATGTGATCAGTTACAGCAATTGCCTCATTTGGTATTTCTGTTGAAGACTTGGTGAAACTTTTAAGTAATCTTGCAATGGACACAATACTCGGTCCCGTCTTTGTTCCAGATATTTACTCTGACCGGTTCTGTTGACATCTTTTTCTGAGCGTCAGCTTATGTTTAACGAGACAGAAGGAAAGAAGACCTTACATTTGATTGCTTTCAGATTTGTGTATTAATCTCTTCCCTTATGTCTCCAAACTGTCATCTCTCTGCTGCCAGTTGATCTCCCATAAGCGTTTTCCTTTTTTTAAAATTTTGTGGCACCAGCTGGTTTGTGCTGAAGTCTGCCAACATTGAACTGCCTGCTGCCTGTGGCTGTGATTTGGCAGCTTAAATGAGAAAAGAGAAACGTTTTTAATGGTTGGAATTACATTTCTAGTCTGTGGGTCATTTCAGGCAGCAGACTATACGGTGGGTGTGGAGGCTTCTCCCTCTCTGTCCTTGGACAGTGAAAACGCATGGTGCCTTAAAAAAAAACTAGCTTACAGTCTGCACGTCAAATGAATGAAAGGCAATAGGAACAGCCGCAGTGACCTAGTGAGAGAGAATCGGGGCTACAGGCAGAGAAGTGCAGCTCCAGAGCAAAGCTTTGTCTTGGAGAGGGAAATGAGAAAAATTTCTTCCTGAGGAAATTATCCTCTTTTTGAAACTTTTAAGTCCATGTGTCCTTTTTTTGCATTATGGAGAGGTGCAACATAATCTGGATTGAAAAGGAAAAATATACCATTCACAGGCTGCTTTTGATAGTCTGCTATGAAAAGGGTTTCATTGGATTATGTGGGTATGAGTATGGGCAGATGGATAGATGAACATATGGGCAATTCCACCAATTTTACATATGCTAAGGAGCCTAAAACCCAAGTCATACTTCTGTTGATCTTCCCTGCCTGGATAATATTATTCTTTGCCATAGATAACTTGGAAATGGGTTGTTGACAAGCAGAAATGTTGGGGAGAGATTCATGATTTTGTTTCCATTGTATGCTGCAGATTCATGATGAACACAGATTAAGCAAGTCATTTTATCTCCTTTTTCCAGGGTCTACTTACAGCGTATTGTCCATAATGCCATCAGACTCTGAAAGCAGCAGTTCTCTTAGCAGTACTGGTAAGAAATGTCCTAGCTTTTTGGTGTTTTAGTTGTCTTGAGTTGCATTAATTCAAGATTAACATGTATATTTTATTTGTCATGCTAATACAAGAGTCAAGAATTCTCTGTTGAAGTATTTATTTTTGTGTAGCTAGGGATGGTGATATCGCATGGAAAGTGTGTGTCTTCTGTAATTGTGCTAGCCACCTGATATTTCAGGCTATGCATATTGGAAAGGATGGTTTTGTACACCTGTTTTTAGTCAAGGTTGAATTTCCAAGCTGCTGGAACAAAACAGAGTTTACAAATGGGCCGAAACTAACAAAATGAAGTTCAACAGGGACAAATGCAAGATACTTCACTTCGCCAGAAGAAATGGAATGCAAAGATACAGAATGGGGGGTGCCTGGCTTGACAGCAGTACGTGTTGTCCTCATGGACAACAAGTTAAACATGAGCCTACAATGTGATGCGGCAGCTAAAAAAGCCAACGGGATTTTGGCCTGCATCAATAGGAGTATAGTGTCTAGATCCAGGGAAGTCATGCTACCCCTCTATTCTGCCTTGGTCAGACCACACCTGGAATACTGTGTTCAATTCTGGGCACCACAACTTAAGGAAGATATTGACACGCTGGAATGTGTCCAGAGGAGGGCAACTAAAACGATCAAGGGTCTGGAGAACAAGCCCTATGAGGAGCGGCTTAAAGAGCTGGGCATGTTTAGCCTGCAGAAGAGAAGGCTGAGAGGAGGCATTATAGCCATGTATAAATATGTAAGGGGAAGTCATAGGGAGGAGGGAGCAAGCTTGTTTTCTGCTGCCCTGGAGACTAGGATGCGAAACAATGGCTTTAAACTGCAGGAAAGGAGATTCCACCTGAACATCAGGAAGAATTTCCTAACTGTGAGAGCTGTTTGGCAGTGGAACTCTCTAATGTGGAGTGTGGTGGAGGCTCCTTCTTTGGTGGCCTTTAAGCAGAGGCTGGGTGGCCATCTGTCGGGGGTGCTTTGAATGCGATTTCCTGCTTCTTGGCAGGAGGTTGGACTGGATGTCCCATGAAGTCTCTTCCAACTCTATTATTCTATGATTCTATAATTCTAAATGGGAGTGTGGGGGCGGAGTGGGTGAGAGAACATAGGACTCATCTCCCCCCTCTTTTTCTCTGCACTGGATTGGCCATTGAAGCATGTAGAGTGGCTGAGATAAAGCTTTCTCTGGGCCTTGTTCTTCTCCATTGAGTCATGGTGGAAGTCAGCTTCCCTGAGCCTTCTCTTCTTTTTTTTAACAGTAATAACTGTTTCAAAAGGAAAATGGGCTTGAAACAACATTAGCCCTATTCCCATTCCTTCCATCTTCATTTTGGAAGCAATACTGTGCATGTGTGTCAGTTTTCAATTGTCTCTGATAATACCAGTATTCCTTGGGATCTTTTAGCTGTGGTGTGACTTGAAGGTTGGGTTGCTGATCTGCAAGCTGCCAGGTTTGAATCCCACCCGTGGAGAGCGCGGATGAGCTCCCTCTATCAGCTCCAGCTCCATGCAGGGACATGAGAGAAGCCTCCCACAAGGATGATAATAACATCAAAACATCCGGGTGTCTCCTGGGCAACGTCCTTGCAGACGGCCAATTCTCTTACACCAGAAGCGACTTGCAGTTTCTCGATTCGCTCCTGACACGAAGAAAAAAGAAAAAGCTGTGGTGTGCATGACATATGTCAGAGAGTTTGTCAGACAGGAAGACCTTGGGAAAGTGGCCATTGTGGCCTGAAAGTTCTCAGGCATTGCTAAGCATCTCCTGAGTTGTTGCACCTTGATGTCTCCTATGGGTAAGAGTCTGAAATCAAGACTAATGTTCTCCAACAGTAAGAGAGTTTTGCCCATCAAGAGATGTGTACATATATTCAGACGCCTCAGATCTAGTACTCCTCTTCTGACATAGGAAAGTGCCTTTTCTCAATTTCTGAATGTAAATGAACCATAACACTATGTAACAAAATTTGATTTTTATTCTGTTCCTGGTTTGAACATGTTATTTCCTGTTTTATTGTGTGGTACTTACTTTGAAAGTGGTTGTTATACTACAGAAACTGTGTTTTTGTGGCTGTCATAGACTATGTTGAATTGGTTGAGATTCTATGAGATATTCATTGAAAACCTATAGCAAAACATGCTGCAGGATGTCCCGCAAAAACAGTTTTTGTAATTTAATATTTTCCATGTTTTTATGATAGAACCAATTAGAAAATGACATTTATAACCCACAAACAAAAATTGTGTTACATAGGGCTCTTCCAGACAGGCCCTACATCCCAGGATCTGATCCCAGGTTTTCCATTTATCCTTGATTATCTGACAGTGTGTACTCATATAATCCAGTTTTAAAGCAGAAAATCCTGGATCAGATCCTGGGATATAGGACCTGTCTGGAAAGGCCCATGGTGTAATTTGCTTTGGTCCAGAAAACTATTATTTAACTTAGTAATAAGAAGACAGGAATTAACTATGTTTGAGGAACAAAAGAACGTGTGAAGCCAAGGTTCTCTGAAGCAATATGCTGTTATGTTTGATACATCTCAGTAACATGTCTGTTTCTTGAGTCTGAGGGCCCTTCCACACAGCCATATCACCCAGAATATCAAGACAGAAAATCCAACAGCTTGTATCTGCTTTGAACTGGGTTATCTGAGTTCACACTGCCATATATTCCAGTTCAAAGCAGATAATGTGGGATTTTATTCAGCTGTGTGGAAGAGGCCAGAGAAAGATGCAGAACATTAGCCCTTTTGCATAATAATTTTCCAATTCTGTTTGAGAGAAGCTCTCCTGCAATTCCTCAAAAAGAAGTTAAGTAAGAGTAGTCTAGTGTCCTTGAAAGCTTTCAGTCTTTCACAGTTATAACTCAGAATCTGCTAGGTTTTCAAAACTTAAATACTTTCATGCTTATTAATAACAGATTTTAGTGTTGCTGGAAATGGAGATCCTAATTTAATTCCAAATAACAAAATGTAGGAAATGCTCACTGGCATTTGGGGGCACAGCATGTCTTGCCACCTAGGCTTGGAAGTATCTGTCAGACGACCGGATACTATTCCTTCCACAGGGTGAGATTGTTCTACCCAAACTGAAACTGATATTTCTCACAATGTTAGTTCATGGTGCCAATCTCAGGAGCAATTTTTAAACTTGACTACTGCCATTCTAAAGACATTTGCCTTTGAGGCATGATGCAGTGTATTTACAGGCAGAAGTCATTAGCACCCCCCTTCCCAGAATTACTGAAACTATATAAATAAACTCAATTTGGAACTGTGATGTATGGCAATATATTTGACCAATAAGCAGCCGCAACCCACCCCCAGATCCCCAAGTGTCCATGTGTACAATGTGCAGCACCCATGCTGAGTATTTGAGAGGGACCTTGTCCATGGCTGCATTTTAATATAAGTAATTTCAGTAATAAGCCAGTGTGGTTTAGTGGTTTGAGTGTTGGACTACGCCTCCAGGATACACACACACACACACACACACACACACACACACACACAGTAGATTCTCACTTATCCAACATAAACGGGCCGGCAGAACGTTGGATAAGTAAAAATGTTGGATAATAAGGAGGGATTAGGGAAAAGCCTATTAAACATCAAATTACATTATGATTTTACAAATTAAGCACTGAAACATCATGTTTTACAGAAAATCAACAGAAAAGGCAGTTCAATACATGGTGATGTTATGTAGTCATTACTGTATTTACAAATTTAGCACCAAAACATTGCAATGTATTGAAAACATTGACTACAAAAACATTGGCGACTAACAAATTGACTTCAAATAAAGATAGAATTGCGCAAAATGAACTGACAATAACGACATTGTCAGAAATTAAATCCTTAAAAAGTTCAGTCCTTGTGGATCATCTGTGGATCCAAGAGGGAGGCAGATTGCGTTGGATAATCCAGAACATTGGATAAGTGAATGTTGGATAAGCGAGACTCTACTGTATGTATTATTCTGGACATACTTTTTCTTTTGCATTGCCATTCTAGTTCTCTCCTCCCCCACATCATTCCATCCCCAACAGTTCTTCCCAGGGTTCTGAACTGTTAGTTAAACCATATTTCCTGTTAGACATGTTGTATAATAGTAAACATATTTCAGTGGGAGCACCATGAAGAAGGCTTTTCATATGATCTGCCATGAATCTCGAAGACGTATGAGAAAAGCTTGTGTTGTCATATATATGGGGGGAAATAGAGATGCTTATAATTAATGCCATTCTCTGTATTGATTTATCCTCATAGGTTATCACTATGAACAAATACCTATTTATGACCAGTTGGTCATGATTTGACTGATTAATTGAATGAGGCAGGGATGAATCCATGCTGAACAGTTAAAGAGTTTGATTCCACTAGAGCTTCCAAGGCTTAGTGTTAAGGAGTCCTGGGATATGTCATTTGTCAGTGAGGCACTAATAATTTTATGCTAGGGAGCCCATTGTCAGTGCAAAATGTAGAGCAATAGTTCTGTTACAAGCACCATGACAACATACCATGGGCTTCTGGTATTTGAGGTTTAGGGAGGAAAATGTATAATTTCCAGCCAGAGAACCCAAGTGCCACAGCAAACTACAAGTCCCAGGATTCTGTAGGATTTTGTCATGGCAACTGAAGTGGAATATATAATGTTTTGAGTTCTCTAGCAGATATATCTAAGAATGCCAGCAAACTATAGGTTTCTTAGGTTTCTTAGATTCGTTAGTTCTGTGTTTAAGATACCCGGACCTTCACAACTTCATTATAATTACTGCATATCAGACTAAACTCACCTGCAGCTCAAGAATTGCTTTTCATTCCCAACAGCTTAGCTTATTTTCTTTAAAATGTTCAGCCTGCCTCAGTAGCATTCTGCACTATGTTGTTTCATGCAGCCTGTAATTTCTTTTCTGGCTGACAGTGAAACATATCACCATTCTAATAATCCCTAATTTACCAGGCATGGTACCAGTTTTCCCTGTTTAATATTTGTCTCTGCTAAAATAGCACTTCTTGTTTAATGTTTGGGGTGAGATCTTGTGGATCTCTCCTTGTAATGGCGGTGGGATCTACTAAAGCAGAAGTTTTTAATGTCTCAGCCCCCTCTCCTGGATATCTCTGCATGTGGAGCTTGAAGGTAAGAAATACACATTCTATGTTAACGTACACACATGTACACCTAAATTAATAGAAGACTGACAGTTTACAAAATGCATCTATCCAGGTCCATCATGGGTTTTTTTTGTCCACATTTGGAAGCCACACCAAAATATAGTGTAGTATAATCAAAATAAGTCTGGATGCTGATGCTAGCACCCACCCTTTCCCTGGCCTCTGAAACACCTGCAAAACATTCAGAAGTTTTACCACAGCCTGATATCCATGCCATCTGTATCTACAAACTGTGGTTAAAACCAACTGTGGTCTAACAAACCAGCTTGAAATAATGAGTTATTGATCAAGGACTGCTCTTTCATGCTTTAACATAAGAATCAAAAAACAGTAAAACCCAGAAGTGAAAAATTCTGTACTCCTTTCCAGCTCTATTGTGCTTGTGTTTTGAAAACGTTGATTCTTCAGCAGCATTTTCAGGTTCAAGATGGCATACAGGCTGTAACTGATTAAAAGCACCTCTGGCCATGCTGCCATCTGAAAGGCTAGGCTGATTCATTTAATCCCCCTAAGCTGCACATCTGTCTCTACTACTCCAGAGGTACCATATTGGTAGAGCTTGAACAAGTTACTTCTCTTGACTACAACTTTCAGAACCTCTCCTTAGCCAGCTTGCCCACTGACCTCTTTCATTTTATTCAAGCCCCTTGGTTTCAATTATTTCACTATTGCATCATGCCTTGAGCCTCCCCAGTAGCATCACATCTGTCTTTCTTAGTTGAAGCTTCATTCTCTTATTTGCTGCCTACTCATTTACTACAGTGATATTTACTCTCCCATTCCCAAAGTTCATGTTTTAGAATTGGTTTTGAGTGTGTGGTATGTTGCGTCAAAAACTATGTTCACAAGACATGTCCCTATTAGCACAGTAAGCACTCTTTGGTGGCTAAGACAGAAACTCGCTACCTGGAGGCAAGCCAGAAAGGTGACCCACATAATGATTGGTTCTCCAGGCTGTGTGTGGAAACAAAAAAGTGAGTTGTGAAGTATTTATTTAAGCCGACAAATAAGCCACACTTGGCGGTAGTTGTAATAAATATGTTATGACAAATCCAGTTTGTCTGAAAAGAAGCATGTTACAAGAAAAAAAGAAAGAAAGAAAAAAGGATGGGGTTATAATTTAGAAAACAAAGCTGTGGTCTCCAGGCCTGAGCGTGTTGGAAGAAACTTGATTGGTCAGAGTAAAGAATGGAAATGTTGCAGCATGAAGCAGTCAGTCAGGTGGAAAAAAGAAGATGGAGCTGGAAGCCCAGGTCATTTCCTTTACACTGAAGTGAGCTGTCAAATGAAATAAAAAGCCCTTTAGCATTCAGCTAGAAATGTCCTCTGTAGGGGAAGGGATGAGCATTTCGAATAAGCTTGAGGGCTACTTGAAGCATATGCCAAGTCACACTTGATAATGCTAGAAAACCTTTTGTGGAGCTGGGAAAATAAAGGTGCCTTATTAAATTGAGCAAAGAGAAGCTGGAGGGCTGACTTTGGGAGGTGAATTTTATAAACAGGAGAGTTGTCGAATTCGTTTGAGAATCTCCTGCTATAAAAAGAAAGGCAGAAATTGAATCCTGTTGGCTTCAGAGGGTTTATCCCCTGCCTTAAATGGTTACAGTCAGTATTTTGACTTTGGACAGGTTCACAGTGTTTGAACTATCTGTGTTTCACATCTATAAAATTGAAAATCTATGAGAAGTCATTTTGAAGGGGAAAGAATCCAACAGTTAGGTTTCTGAATATCCGTTGCATGTCTTTTTAAAAACACGTATGCATAAGAATGAAAAAAATTGAATGTCAGAAACTTTTTTTTTCGTGTCAGGAGCAACTTGAGAAAGTGCTAGTCGCTTCTGGTGTGAGAGAATTGGCCATCTGCAAGGACATTGACCAGGCAAAGCCCAGATGATTAATGTTATACAATCCTTGTAGGAGGTTTCTCTCATGTCCCCACATGGGGAGCTGGAACTGACGAGGGAGCTTACCCACTTTCCCTGGATTCAAACCGCCGACCTGTCGGTCAGCAGTCCTGCTGGCACAAGGCTCCAATGTCAGAAATGAGTCTCCTTGTGTAGAAAAAAGTGGGCTATTAATAAACATAATAAACATCATCATCATCATTATATGGTAATAATTTTCAAAAGCCCAAGGCAGGCTGTGATTTCCTATCAGATATATACTCTATGACAAATCAGGTTTGCTGCTATTTAATGTGGTGGCCTAATCTTAAACACATTTTTGAAATTTATAACCAGAGTTTCCAATAATTACAGATGTTGGACTATAGCTACCAAAATCTGTTAGGCAGCATGACCTTTGTCCATGCAGGCTGGATGCACTGGAAGTAGCTGTTTGAAAATACAGGTTTTCCAGGTTCTGAGGGTGATCATGAAGAAGAAATAATGGTCAGAGTAGGCTTTTGTGTTCTGTACTTCAGTCACAATAGACTGTTACTGTTTTGTACTTTCTTGATAGCACTGCTAAACTATGATTGAAAGAGTTTACTACTGATTTACTTACCCCGTAGTTGCAAGCCTTCTCCACAACATGGATTGGAGATATTTAATATACCAGTAGATAAAACAAAATACCTGGGCTATACTATACAGTCAAATGGACTGGAAACATGTTTCACTGTTCAAAAAATGTAGTTCCCAAAAAGCATCCCAAAGATGTGTACTAGGGAAAGTTTACCTTGTTTTCCACTATATATGGGTCATCTTATGAGTTGTAAGATGCATAAGTCTATACTCAGTTGGGATAGCTTTCACATTGCCACCTCTGCTGAGGAATATTGACACTGAATTTTTAAAGGTTTTTTTTTCCCCAAGCCCCTTAACTTCATTTTTGTTTATACTGTCAACAGGTACAAAACCATTATCGCCACCTCCTCCAGTCGTGGATGTAGGGCAGCTGAATGAGAAACTAGAAACAGTTTCGTTTCAGCTTCGCATAGTCACTCGTGAACGGGATGAGTTGCGGAAACGCCTGGCACTCTCCTCTCCTGGGTCCACCTTTGATGACTGCAGGTAATAAAGAAGCAATTAAGGTTGTAGTCTTATTTGAATGCAGATTTGCTTAAGCCCACTTTTTTAATGTTACTGTAGCTCTACAGTTACTTAATTTTTTAACATACCTGTCTAGATTTTGTTTTAGTAGAATCAGCACTGAGGGGATACTGAATGAGGCTGAAGAGATATAGATATAGATAGCAGGTTACAACAGCATGTCTGCAGTAAACAACAAAAGAAATCTTGACCTGGGAAAGAATGGGATCCTACTCTATCTGACTCTGCTTAGTTGTGTCTGCCTCACAACAAAAGGAAAGGTAAACAGCTGCTGTCTCCAGCATCTCATCTTTTACCAGGCATGAATAGAAAACAGAAAAAGTAAGAAGCAAATACATTTGCCTCCTCAGCTACTTCTCTGCCCTCCAGCATGTTAAAATAGCATAGATGTATATGTTTGAGAATCAAAATGGAAATAATAAGAAAGGTGGAGGCTGCTGAAAGAAAGAAAAAGTGTTTGCTCTATGCCAGTTAAGCTTTAATGAATTTGATTTATCAATATACAAAACTTAATATTGCAGCCAATGGAAAAAGAACAAGAAAAATTGTTCCTTTTACTAAAATTGTACTCACCACTACAATAAGGTGAAGTTTTGTGTAATCCAGTATTTTATTCACAAGGCAGCCAACCCAACTGTATTTCAAAACTACACAAGCAAGACATGAATACAACAACACTCTCCCTCTTGTATCCCCCAGCAACTGATTCACACAAACACATTGTTCGGTACTGAAGGAATACATGGAAAGCATTACTAATAGTGACTGATAATCACATTTCCAATAGGTTTTTTTTCAGTTTCTTTTAATGCTGTCCAAGTTTAATATAACTACAAGATGTGAAAAGAAGCATATACTTTTATCTACAGTGGAACCTTGACTTACAAGCACCTTTACTTATACATTTTTTGAGATACAAGCTGTAGCTCCTTCAATTTTTAACTTCGAAATACTAGCTGAGATTTGAGTTACGAGTTCCCTGAGCTGCCTTCATTAAGCCCTCCTGAGAGGTCTAATAAACTTCTGCCACCTCCATTGCCATTTTGAGCATGAGAGGGAGGCAGTCAGCACCTGCACGCATACAGCCCTTCTCCCTAAACCCAAGTGTATGTGCCTCCCCTCGCATGCAGGAGGAGGAAGGAAGTCAGAATGGAGGGAAAGGAAGGAAGGAAATGAGAGCAAGAGGGGTAGGGAGGGGAGGAGGCAGGAGAAAGAAGGAAGGAAGACAGAATGGGAAGAATGAAAAGAGGGAAAAAGGAGGGAGGGAGGAGAAAAAAAGAGGGAAAGGGGGGGTGGAGGGAAGAAATGTAGGAGGAAGGAAACCAAGCAGCAGCTCAACATCTTTGGAGCTTTTCTGGGCTCGCCAATCACATGCCGAGCCGAGTCGTGGGTGGGTGGGGGGAATACAACGTAGAGTAGTCCCCTCCACCAGCATCTTCTCTCATCTTGAAGGTAAAGTATTTTAATTTAAAAATTGGTGTGGTTTTGGAGGGCTGGAACGGATTAATAGCATTTCAATGAGGACATTTGATTTGGCATATGAGCAAATTGAGTTACCCCATACACCCCTTTTCTAAGCTAAAGCAGACCCAAACTCTTTCACCTTTCCTCATGAAGGACTTTTGCTCCCCACATCGTTTAAGTTGCCCTCCTTATCACTTCTTCTCTACTCTGCAGTCTATTTTTTTGAAGTGCAAGGAATCGAACTATACACAGTTTCCAAATATGAATGAACGTATATAAAGGCATAACAATGATGAATGTTTTCCGTATTAATTTTGTAATTTTGTTTGGCATGGAATTTGCCATTTTAATAGCAGCCGTGCTGTGGACTGACATTTTTATTGTCCTAAAGCAACCTCTTGATCTCATTTTTGCTCACTTTTGCTCAGATATCATTAGTATGTTTGTATGTTTGTAAAGTTGGGATTATTTGCAGAATTACACATCACTTATGTCAAATCCCCCTATTATGAAACAATATTTTGGAGCTCTTCATAATCTGGTTCATTCTAACTGGCCTGAAAATTTCACTATTGTCAACATTCATTACTGCCCTAATTTTAGCAGGTCTTTTACAGGCTGTGATAACAGTGAAACCTAGAATTGACACCCCCCCCCCTTCTTGATAGTTAAATGCAATTGACTTTGTGAACCCTTTCCAGCTAGCTGTAACTTAAAGACCCTTTACTCAGAACTTGGTCAAGCTTCTGGTAAAGTTTTTATGAAATTGATATAATGGCCTAATGTCACCAGTTTATTGTCAGGACAACTTTGCAAATCTTTTGCCTGTCGAAGAAAGACAAATAGGATGAGAATTGTCTTCATTAACTAGGCTGAAAGAAAATCCGACTTTCTCATTCTTAGACCTAGCCATATCCTAATTCTCAAGCGTAAATGTATGTTTCATATTTTTGTTGGAGCTAATGTATATCTGTTGTATAAACCAGAAATTTACTGATTCGTGGCATTGTTTCAGATCTGTTGGGCTAGAATTGTTATTCAGTCTTATATATCTCTAAAATTATATGTACGAGGTACACAATTCCTAGTAGGTAAAGGCAAAGGTTTTCCCCTGACATTAAATCTAGTTCTGTCCGACTCTGGGGGTTGGTGCTCATCTCCATTTCTAAGCTGAAGAGCCGCCGTTGTTCGTAGACATCTCCAAAGTCATGTGGCTGGCATGATTGCATGGAGCGCTGTTAACTTCCCGCTGAAGCAGTACCTATTGATCTACTTACATTTGCATGTTTTCGAACTGCTAGGTTGGCAGAAGCTGGGGCTAACAGCGGGAGCTCATCCTGCTCCCCGGATTTGAACCAGTGACCTTTCGGTCAGCAAGTTCAGCAGCTCAGCTGTTTAACCTGCTGCTCCACCGGGGGCTCCACACAATACTTAACCCCTGGGATTTACTTATATCACCATCATTAATAGATTTCTCTGCCTGATGGTAGTGCAAAATTTGGTGTTTTAACTTCATGCATGAAGTAAAGAGATAGATCTTTGCAGCTTATGCTGTCTAGTTTGAATGGAGAAGAAAGGTTTTAGTTTTGAAAGGCTGGCCTTCAGGATCTTGATCTGAAAATAATATTTTTATAAGGCAGGAGCAGAGAATACATGACCCATAACCTACATGTGCACTCCTCTGCCTTCATCATCACAAATAACGACAAGCATTTTTTTTTCTTTACGTAATGTGTCCATGTTTTCAAAGGAAAGTTGTAGAAGTCCTCAAGAACTGTTACTTCTGCATTTGTGTGCGCCCTTTTAGAACAAAGAAACAATAATTTTTCCAACTTTGTAGGACTTCTTTTGTTAGTGGCAGCCAGAAATGTAGGTCCCTTCTACACTTCCATATAATCCAGATAAAAGCAGATAAACTGGATCGTATATGGCAGTGTAGAAGGGGTCTTACATTTAACTGTAAATCAATGTAGGTTGACCAACATTTGGAGTCAAGTTTTTATTTACAAATCCTGGTATAGAAGGCACTTGGCTAGTGTGAATGGTTATTGTTACAGATATATTCCGAAGCATGGTTAAGACTGGCAAGGGAAAGTATCACCATGCATGGGGAAAATCCCGTTTCTATTAAGTTGGTTTTATGAGGAACCCAGTGTTACTTGTATTGCTTCAGTTGGTGCCTTAGTAATGTTTAGAAACATACCAAACCCCTCCTTGCTATTTCACTATCTTCGGAAGGGTTTTAAAAAATCCTATGTGGACACTATTTAGTCAGGCTTCTTTTTTCTGATTGGTCCTAAAAATACAAAATAGCTCATGTTATTTTAAAGTCACAAACTTCTGTAATAACTAAGATCTCTTTCTGGTAGGCCTACTCCCAAACCAAACCATGATTACGAACGACTGAAGAAACAGTGTATGAAGGCAATGTCAGACCTACAGTCTTTGCAGAATCAACACACGAAGACACTAAAAAGATGTGAAGAAGCTGCTAAGGAGGCTGATTTCTATCAGTAAGTAAATACTACAAGGAGAAACCCAGCTGTGAATGTTGGTCCTCTCTCTACCCTATGTGCCATAGGTTACTTCAGATCTTAATATCCAGAGTTCTATAATGTTAGACTTCTTGCCCTCCAGGTCAGTATGCTGTTAAAATGCCATGATTTCAGCATCATTCAAGAGCTTTCAGCAGCAGGTTATGGATAAGTTTTTTTTTTCCATCTCTGCAGATACAGAACCATCTTTGAAAATTGTGGTGAAGTGCATGTTTAGTTTTTTTGTGGAATTAAGTGTGGTTAACAACTGTTGGTTGACCTATGGAATCTGCCAAGAAGAGATTTGAAATGGAATAAGGATTTTGCTTTCCTCATAAAAGTATTGTTACAATGTGGAATACAGTGAATAGTAATTATTGGGAAAGCATAGTCCATTTTGGGAAAAATAAACTTTTGTTGTACCTTGAAATTTTAATTTTGTTTGGCATGAACTTTCAGGGACTGCAGTACACTTCATTAAATGTACAAGATATTGCTTCAGTTGGTGGATTATTATACACATGTCTGAAGGTGAGGAAGATTTCTAACAATGCATAACAGCAAACCAAAAACAAAAAGTGCATACAGTGTTCATTATATCAGCAAATTTTGATTACACTGTGAAGACTTCAAGAGTTCACAGCAAAGTCACCACTAAAAGTGGTTTTAGTAAAGGTTTCCTATGACACTTCATATGTTAAACATCCCACAAAAGCATGAATGTCTATCTTACAGCCAGCTAATTGTTGATTAATGACCATTGCTAGGACAACGTTAATTGTAAATTTTGCAGTCGGACTCCACTAATTGCCACCTCTCCCCTAAATATGCATACATATGATAATTTAAATACTTTTGTGCATATCTATATCTATAAGTCATACCGGTAGTATGTATGTTTGTCTGTCTGTCTATTTGTACCACAAAAGCTGTTGCTAGGGGAAGTGGCCCTCTTTGGTGTCACTGGATTGGTCACTGCTAGGTGAATGTTCCTGTGATGTCACTGGAAAAGACAGGGGACACATCATGAGGGGAAGTGAGGAAGGCAGAAAGGAGCCATAAAGAGAACCATGTTGGCAAGGAGATGTGGTGATGCCCTCTCAAAACTGGAGAAGGAAGGAAGGGGATGGGAAAGACGGATGGAAGGAAGGAAGGGGAAAGAAAGCAATGGAGAAGGGAGGGAAGGAGGGGGAAAGAAATAGGAAGGAAGGCAAAAGTAAGAGGAAAAAGTATCAGAGGAGGGAAAGAGAAAGAAGGGATGAAAACGGGGTAGCATTTCCATTGATACCCAGCCCTTTTCTTGCTCTCGCCATCATCATCAGCCTTATTGGTGGTGTCCCCCCGACTTTGGACCTCGCTTCCATGGAAGATTAGGCAAGCCTACACATTGTCCTCCTTTCCTAGGGATTTGAAAACCTGGATGTTTCAGCTAGCATTTGAGAACACCTAGTCCTTAGCTATAAATGTCCAGTCCCTAGATTCCCTGATAATATTTTGTTATCTGCACTTTATCCGATACCCTGGCCCTATGTTACGCAGCTTGCACTATCCCACACCCGGCCCTTTTATAGCCCATTGTATTACTGGTTATTGATTTAGCTGAGCATGGTTTGGATTGAGTCCCAACACTGCTGTTTTATATTGATGTTGTATTTTAATTGTGTTTTTATCTGGATTGTTATTTTTTACTATATTTCTATTTTATCTTTGTCTTGCTTTAATGGATGTTTTGTATTTTTGTCTTGTGGGTATTTTGTCTCATATGTAAGCCGCCCTGAGTCCCTTCGAGGAGATGGTGGTGGGGTATAAGAATAAAATAATACTTGTTGTTGTTATTGTTGTTGTTATAGTATGTATGTTAGTATATTGTGTTTTTATATATGCACCTTTCTGGATCTAGTGCAGTAGGTTGCACTCCAGAAACGTTTGTACCAAATACAATTTGTTAGTCTTCTAAGCCATAAAATTTGTTAATTAGGACTCCCTTGAGGGCAATTAGCATCATGAAACTATCTCAGCCCTTCCTTTGTTGGTCTCAGGGTTTTATTTTTGAATAATTTGTTGGATTCAAAAACAGCTTAATAGGGCAAGTTACATGGATCACTTGTCAGCAGAATTAAGTTTACATTTTTCTGTTGGTTCAGCATAAAGTGCAAATTCAAGCAAATGCTGTATGGGATAGATTAAAAAATATTACTATTTGTGGAATAAGCCACTTCATAAGGGGGTGGCCACCTACATGTGACAAATATCTAGGTTTATAATTTGCTGTTCCCCTGGAGCATGAAGCTGGTTCTCTCAAACTAATCAATGACTTAGCTTCCTAAGCAACACAGTGATAATGCCCTGTATGGCTACCAGAATTCTAAAGCTTTTGTTTTATAAATGTAATAATACATATTCAATCTGATTTCATTTTCTGCTCAAACAAGTAAACTGACATGCAGTATAACACCGTACATTTTATATGTCTGTCCTGGACCTTTGAATAAAAGTAATAGGCATTACTGTTTCTTAAAGCTGCCAGCATTTAAAACTGTTCCTGTGTGTTTGAACATCATCTTGACATAAAACATGGACTATTTCCCCTGGAATAGGTTTAAAAGGGTGTGTTTCTGCTTTGCAAGGTTCTTCTTGTTATGTATAGATAGCAATCTTAAAGGCTTTGTTTTGGATCTTCCAGGATAACAGCTTGGAAGGGAAGAGGGGAATTTCAGATCATATGCTAAAAAACATAGTGATTTTGCCATGGGTAAACCATCCCAATATGTTTAGTATTCAGACCCTCGTTGCTGGGCTGGGGATTTTGTCACGGCAACTAAAAAGATACTCAAATGCTCCTCCTAACAGAACATTGTGACCGATTGCCCCTAAGCACCTGTGCACCATAGCGGCAGTTTACAGAAGGGAGGTAATTCTGCACAGAAGGTCCTCACAGCGGACAGATTCCAGTTTTTCATGCTCTCATGATGCTCAGCTGTGAAGGGGGGGATGGGACAAGGTCAAGTCTGAAGGACTGTGGCAACAAAATCCTTCTTTTTCCTTGCCTCGCTTCAGTTTTCTCCATGAGTTGGAATAATGGACAGTTTTCATAGTTTATAAAAGTTTATTTTTTTGACAGCAGCTCCCCAAATCTCCCTGGTTTCGTTTCAGCTTCATACAACCGTATTTACTTGATTCTAATGCTCACCTTTTTTGACTAAATTATTTCCCCAAAACTAGGGTGCAACATTAGATTTGCGTAATATGGCAAATACTTTTTGGGGGTTTCAAGGTTTTAAAAATTGAGATGCGCATTAGATTTGATGGCACATTAGACTCTAGTAAATACAGGCTATTGAATGAACAAAAGCTTCCAAGGGTGCATCTACACTGTAGATTTAATGCAGTTTGACACCAATGATTTAGTGCTATAAAATCCTGGGAGCTGTCGTTATACACCGTCTTGAGCTTTCTCTGCCAAAAAGTGCTGGTGCCTCACCAAACTTCAGCTCCCAAGATTCTGTAACATTGAGCCATGGCAGTTTAAGTGATGTCAAACTGCATTGATTCTACAGTGTAAATGCACCCTGAGTCTCGGAGATGATCTGTACTGTGCCTCTCCTTCTATGACTTGACAGAGATGTTTCATGAAACAATTGATTGTGCCTTTCTTGTGAACCTTTGTAATCTTCACCCCAGTACGTTACACAGTCGTCTGCTGAGTGACCAGTCACAACTGAAAGAGGACATGGACACTTTGAAGCGGAAGAACAGTCAGTTGGTACGAGAGCACAATCACCTCCAGCAGTCTTGCGAGGAAATGAAGAGGCTTCATGATGAGGACCAGAAAGAGATAGCAAACTTGCACAGTCAGCAGCAGCAGGTAGCCTGGATCTTTTTTTGCCTGCTGGGTTTCTCTGTTAATTTCTTTTCTTGACCCTCCCAGCCCCACTTTTGCAAACATAAGTGCTTGTATTAGTGCCATTTGTTAGGGGTACTTTGATTGTCCTTTTGCTGCATGACAGGGGGTTGGACTAGATGGCCCATGTAGTCTCTTCCAACTTTATTATTCTATGATTCTAAGTCCGACCCTTGTTGAGTGTCTTTTTCCTTTAGCATATCTAGCCATGGCTGTCCAATCAGTAATTCCCTGAACTTGTAAAAAAAAAATCCTGAAATCCAAGGTCCATGTTTGACTATATTCTTCTTTACCCTGTCCCGCAAGTACAAATTCTAGTTTGGCACCAAATTAAGAGCTACCAGTAGCTTTTCACACTATACAGATATTGTGCTGTGATACCACTGCCATTGTAATATCTATGGCATCCTGGGAATTGCAACGATGTTGTTGTTTGCTTTCAGGTTTTTTCCTTAATGTGAATCTTTTATCAAGTTTTCTTGCCAAGGTTTATTCAAAAGGGATTTGTCTTTGCCTTCTGAAACTGAGAGTGTGACTTCTCCAATAGCACCCATTGGGTTTCCCTGGCGGAACAAATATTTAAGCGATTGTCTCTTTGTAAATAATAATAGACAAAATGGAACCGTCATATATTTCTCAATTAAAATCAAAGTGTGTATGTATGTAGGTTTCTCAGTTTGTAACACAGACAAAAAAAACCCCACTGTTTTGGGCCCAGAGTTGAAGGAAAGAAAAGGAACAAAGCTTGTGTAGGTGAAGTGGCCCTCTGAGATGTCACTGGGGAAAAAAGAAGTGGCTTGGCTGCTGCCAGATGACATGTGTATAAAATAGTAAATGAAAGGAAATAAAAGAAGGGAGAAGGGAGGGAGAAGGAAAGGAGAGAGGAGGAAGAAAGAAAAAGGAATGAAGGGTATGAGCTGAGGGGAGGAAAGAAAGAGAAACAAAGGAAGAGAAATTGATAGAATAAAGAAGGGGAAGTTGTTTGAGGGAATACAAGGGAGGATGGAAAGACAGAAAGAGAGAGGGAAGATGTATGAGGGAAATGGAGGGAGAAAAGAAAGAGCCATAAAGAGTCTGTTCAAATATAGTTGCCAGAATATTGCCAGAGAGACATTGTGGGGTAGCCTTTCTCAGAGTTGGAGAAGGGAGAAAGCAGGAGGGCAGTGGCCCTCTGACACTCAGGCCGCACCAGATGTATGTGCTAGTTATTCACTAATAGGCAGCTCATGTGCTTTTGCTGTGCATGGCATAGATCTATGGGTTCCATGGAAACTGCAAAAAAAGTTCTGCTCCCCTACTCCCAAGTAGAACCATAGGTTCCATCTTGTCCCTACAGCCTTTTAATTGTGTGTTCAAGATGAGATGTTATGTATGCTAGTCAGTATTCGTTTTTCATCAGGTCCAAAACTGATGAAAAACTGCTTTATGCTAATGTTTAGACTCTTGGTACATCTACACTGCAGAATTAATGCCGTTTGACACACTGTAACTGCCATGTCTCAATGCAGTGAAATTATGAGAGATGTAGTTTGCAAGGTCTTTTGCCTACTCTGTCAAAGATATTGGTGCTTAACAAACTACAAATCACAGGATTTCATAACATTGGTTCTATAGTGTAGATGGACCCTATGCTACGATCTGCTTGAAAGTGGATTCACTAAAAATGAATCCGTTATGACAGAAGAGATCCATATAATATGAATAAGGTGATTATTCCCTTGCTGGATAGCATTACGTTCAGGTTTATAGTCTTTGTTTACCCTGATTTCCAACTCTTCTCGGAGATTCAGGTAGTAATCGTCTAGTAAAGGTTTTTATATAACAGCTGTTAAAACAGCTGTGTCCCTCTCTGCCTCCTGTCGTCTGTGCTTTGGTAAGGGATATTGCAGTGCACTTTAGATAGAACTGTCTTTGCAGTTTAAAAATTGCAGCTTGTGCAGAATTTGGTGCCCTCCTTTTCAGAAGGGTGAGATGCAGGGAATATATTGCTCCTATTCAGCTAGTAAATAAAATATAAAAGTGTGGGTTTGCTCCCACCTTAGAGTGGGATTTTAGACATGAATGCTCAAAGAAAAGAGCAAATAAGCTTTCATTTTAGTGGGTTTTGTGTCTTCTTTTCCTTTCTCCTTTTCCACACTCAGCAAACTCAGAAGAGAGAATTTGCAATATATTTCCTCAGTAGTGTGAATCACACTGTTTTGAAACAGGACCAAAGAGTGTGGTCACTTATCATCTAAATTAATCTCTTCAAAAGGATGCAGGAGGCAACAACAATCCCTACTGTCAGTCTTTGTAGGTACTGCTGATGCTCAGCAACTTTTAAGTTTGTTCAAAAGAAGCATGACAGACCAGCTGCTTGGAAAGAGAGAAGGTTTTTATCAGATTATTTCTACAGACAGAGATGGCCATTGATTTTCTGTGCAGCAGCTGAATGACTTATAAGTCTCCCCTGCTCATTTTAAGGCTTGTGGTTATCATGGCAATACCCTTTGGTTTAGCTCAGATTATTTATTCTTCCTGTCAGGGAATTGAATGGGAGGACTCTCTTCTTATTGTATTTTCTCTTCTGTTTCTCTACCATTAACCTCATGCTTTGACTTTTTTTTTCATTTATTTTCCTATACAGATCAGAACTATATAGAGGATGCTTTAACACAGGGGTTCCTGTTTTGAAAAAAAAAAGGAACAAATTCCTACACACACTACACCTATCTTATTTGTAGTGCAAAAGAACTGAAAGAATAGTCTAATAAAATGAAGAACAATTTTATCCATTACATTGTATTTCAATAGAAAGTGTATGCTTTTTGGCTGATGAGATAGTCAAGTTAATTAGGATTGCTGTTGTTGTGTGCCTTCAAGATGTCTCAAATTAAGGGCAACCCTAAGTCTAAAGTTTAGGGCGGGAGCTGAGAAAATGACCTTTGAAGGGCCACATCCGACCCATGGGCCTTTGTTTGGGGACCCCTGCTTTAACACTTCAAAGCAGAGTTTTTGGAGAGTGTCGACAGCATGAGCAGAGGTGTGCAGATATGCACTGTCATGCAACAACACTATGCCCTTGGACTTCTGAGTTTTGTCCAAATGTTAGGCTTCAGCTCTTCAGTGACATCTCACTATAATGAGCTCTGTTGATTGAACCTTTTTCATTTCACGCTTGCTCTTCTTTCGTGACAATGGTAAGGGGGGGGGGGGGCAGAAATAAACTGATTTATCAATTTCAAAACTCCACAGCAATGACTGGGGAGACAGAGACCTCATACAGAAAGTGCGAATAAATTTGGCTCCTATTTATTCAGGCCAAAATCCCATTGGCTTTTTAGCCGCCGCATGACATTGTAGGCTCATGTTTAACTTGTTGTCCACAAGGACTCCCAGATCTTTTTCACACATACTGCTGTCTAGCCAGGTGTCCCCATTCTGTATCTTTGCATTGCATTTTTTTCTGCCTAAGTGGAGTATCTTGCATTTGTCCCTGTTGACCTCTTTTTGTTAGTTTCGGCCCTTCTCTCTAATCTGTTAAGATAATTTTGGATTCTGCTCCTGTCTTCTGGAGTAATGGCTATCCCAATTTAAATCAGGTAGTTTAAAATAATCAGTGGTTCCTTTATTTCAATTTATGTTCATCTCTTGAACTTCATTTTGAGCTTTTTGTGTTTTGTGGAGCTGCAATGGACAGATATGCCACCTTGTGGTAAACTGAGTTACAATTGCATGGTGTGAAAGAAGTACATGTCAGGATTTTTATTTTGCTTTGTTTTCGTTAAATATAGCTTGCTGTATTTCCTACATTCTAGTATATAGAATATTAATTTGCTCGGATTCTAATTTTTTTACCAACATAGTTTTTTACAAACGTAAAATGGACATTGAAAATTTTATTTTCAGAGTAAATGTGGGGGTTTTTTCATAGGGGAGAAGCTCTATTGTTAGTGTGTTTTTCTTTGTAAGAATATGTAACATCTTCCTTTTTAATGGAAACACATAAGGCATCTTCTGTGCACAAAACAACTTGTATTTTTTTTACATCTTTCACTACTTGGCTGCAGGAGAAAAATGAATTTAGATACGAAAAGAAATATTCCCTTTACAAAATCCCTCTTAAATGAACAGAACATAGTTTAATCTGGGGGGTCACAGTTTATAATATAATATAGAGATCTTAGCAGACAAATAGGCAAGCTAAAGTGTAAGGATAAATAACATCTCATTGGTCTTTCCTGTGTTTGAATAAGATTGAGGGCTGTGTGCCTGGAATTTTTATTCAAAACATGCTTTGTTATTACAGGTTATGAAACAGATTGGCTCATCAGAAATGCTAAATAAACTCTATGATACAGCGATCGACAAGCTAGAGGGCATGAAGAAGGATTGTGAAACACTAAGGAAGCGGTACAATGAGAAGATATCAAGCCACAATACTGATCTAAGCCGGTTAGAACACATGGAAGAGGAGAACAGACGTCTTCAGAAACAGATTGACATGTTGATGAAACAGCGGGACACAGCAATACATTTCCAGCAACAATACTCCTCCTCTCTCAGAAGGTAGAAAATACTTTTAGGGCAGCTTATCCTATCACAGGAACAGACTATCAGAATTAATCCTCTTAATTTATTTTGTGTTGTTTTGGGGCACTCTTAAAATAATTATCCTGTCACTAAAAGGCTTTTTCACACTACTTCATAGCACTGTATTCCACTTTAATTGGCATATCAGAATGTGATGGAATTCTGGGAAATACTGGTTCAGGGAGTGGTGTTTAAGATTCACTTCCAGAGATCTCCAGTGTGTGACTAAAACAAGGATTCCACATGGTGGAGCCATGCCAGAATTATAGTACAATAGTTGTGTGGAGTGGAAGGGTTGTTAAAACCAAATGTGACATGATAAAACCAGTCACATCTTGTTTATACATTTGCCATATTCATGTACATAAAAGAGTACATATGTGTTTATATGCATGTGATAGTGAAAAAGTATTTAATGAAATTTAATGTCTAACACCATACATTTGTGTGTATTCCTGTGTACTCTTCCCTTTAGCCTAGCTCTGGCACTGTAGGTGAAGTTGATTGGAAGACAAGTATTTGAAGCAATGGAGTTTAAGAATGCAAATCAGGGAAGAATTTAGTTCTTCTCCTTTGTCCTTCTCTTTCAGCATTAAAGTTAGACTTCCAATAAGCTCCCTGCTATCTTTTACACACATACAGATTCTTATAAGAACAGGGCAGACATATGACTAAAGCAGAAGCATCAAACTCATTTTCATCAAGGGCTACATTAGCCTTATGGTTGTCTTCAAAGGGCTGTTGAATCCATGGATGAGGAATTTGTAGATACAGAGGGCTAACTATGCTCTTTAGTGTTTACCTAATTGGGTACACTCAGATTTTGCTGCATGACAGTTACAATCACTTTTAATTATTTGTCATGTGGACTAGGAATAATGGGAATTGCAACCCAACAGCACCCATGGTTCTGAGGTTGGGAAAGTTAAAAGACATCATAGCTATAAGTTTTGTATCTAATTTTAAACCACACCTCCTGATTAAACAGAACAAACTGGAGCCTTCCAAATGTTATTGTATCACAACTCCCATCCGTTCTAGTCATTACATCAAACAATGAGGAATACAGGAGTTGTAATCCAGCATCTGGAGGGCTGCTATGGGCGAAATTTGGCTCACGGGCCACAAGTGGACAAAAGAAACATGATTGACTATATTTCTTTTAATTTGATAATTTCAAACAGCTTCCTTCATGTGCATCTTAGGTAAAAAGTGAGCAAGATTTTGTACAGTCTCTCCCTTCTCCAATTTTCAAATCAGTTCTAATAACCTGCTGTTCTTTAGATTTGAATCAGTTCAGCAAGAACTCAGCAAAGCCAATTCCCAAAACAAGGAGCTGGAGAGGGAGATGGAGCGGTTGCAGACAGAAGTGACCCGGTTTAAAACTATGCAGTTGAAAGCCGTAAAGGATGCAGAGAAGTACAAGGATGAGAGGGACTCTGTGTTCAGTGAGTACCGTCTCATCATGAGCGAGAGAGATCAAGTTATCAAGGAAGTAGATAAGCTCCAAACAGAGCTGGACCTTGCAGAATCCAAACTGAAGAACACATCCTCAGAAAAAAGAGTGGCTAGTGAAGAAATGGAGGCGTTAAGACAGGTACAGTATTATAAGGGAATTTCTGTACTCAGAAAGATTAGATTATTTTGCTTGTTTCACACTGTGCAAGCTCATGGAATCTGGAGTCCAGTTCCATGCAGCATCTATTCTGTCAGCAAACCACAACTCTGTTCTGCACGGAACAGAGTTTTCAAATTACAGCCCGCTCATCTGCTATCATGGACTGGAGGCAGCAGAAGAAAAGGCTTGGTGAATTAGTTCATGATTTAGAGAATCTCAATCAATTTTCTAGATAGAACACATGAATTTAAACAGTTTGTCCATCTAGTTATCTGTCCATAAGAAATTGTTACTCATCCTGTGTGTGGTGAAAGTGATGATGATGATGGTGACGGTGATATATCCTGTATCTTACTCAGAGTACAGCTATGTTAGACGAACACTTAATTCTGAGTGCTGTCATAAATCTGTGCATGGACTGTGCTGCCACTTCAGGCCACAGAAAATGTGTAATTTAATGGAATGCTTCGTGGCAAAGCTTTTCTATGCACAGAGGAAACATGCCATGGGGAAGAATGCTAGTGTGGCCTTCTTCATGACATGCTGTTTTTCTATCTGATGGTTTGGTTTTGTATGAAGGGGCATTCCTTCATAGGGCAGACATCTTGGTAGCAATCCAACTAGATCAAATCCAGGCTCCCAATTTGTACAGAAGAGTTTTTTCCTGGCTAAACATGTGGCATTATAATCTGGGCAAAAGGTAAACTTCTGTTCTTCTGCTCACCATAACTTTTTCATGCCATATTCAGATAGTGCCCCTGCTCATTTTAGATGCATGTTCTACATCTCCCTGGTATTAGATTTTGTTATCCTTAATGTTTTGTTTCTTTCCAATTTTCTGTTCTCAGTAGATTTCTTTTGCTGTACAATACTGATTAAAAAGAATCTAAGCAATCAGTGAAGAGATCCCAGGTTTGAATCTTGCCTTTACCATTAACTCAGGCATAGGCAAACTTCAGCCCTCCAGGTGTTTTGGACTTCAGCTGCCCGAAGTCCCAGCCAGTTAACAGGCTGTTAGGAATTGTGGGAGTTGAAGTCCAAAACACCTGGAGGGCTGAAGTTTGCCCATGCCTGCATTAACTCATTTACCTGGTAATCAATAAAGGTCTCTAAAAACCCCACAACACACATGCATTCACATGGGCACACACACATACACTGATAAAATATAGTAGGTCAATATTACTGCATCATGCTACTTAGAAGACTATCAGAAGGATTATTTATATCATTGACGTTTTAGTCAAACAATGTAGATGAAAGAAAGCACTTCAAGCATATAGAAGTGGTGTATTATATGTCACAAAATATTGTCCACAGGACATCTGCATTATTATCAGTTATCTAACTGGCAGGCTAAAGATGTCTATGTTGAACTTGATTGGTTTTCCATAAATATTCAAGGATCTCACTGAGTTCCATCTTTCTATAATTATTGAAGATTTCAAGCAAACAAGCTATGTTTAGGGTGAAACCTGACTTTCAGAAGCAGATCTAGGCATGCTGCCAAACAACCACAAAGTGATGTGACATGGTATTGTTTAGCCCTGCCCCATATGACTTAAGAACAGTCAGAGTGCTACTACAAACTTTAAAGAGTGAAAGTCAAATAAAGTATAGGCAGTCCCCAAGTTATGAATAAAATAGGTTCTGTATGTTTGTTCTTAAGCTGAATTTGTATGTAAGTCAGAACAGGTACATTTTTAAAGTGTAACTCCAAAAATATATGTTTTAGCTTTGGATAGCATAAGAAGGGTTTGTGAGGGATCATTGCTCAGCCGTCTTAACAGCCTCCATGCCTTCTGACTGCTCCTGCTCATGTCGACTTCTGTTATCAGCTTTATCCACTGTTCTTTCTTGGCTTCAGAGATGGAGGACAGAATGCTCTGCACTGTCTGGAGAGTTTGCTCACTAAATAGGTCTTCACTGTGGAGCCTGTAGTAGTCTTCCAGCAAGGCAGCTGTATCAGGAGTAATGCTCTGAAGGTAGTGTGTTCTGCAGCCTTTCGGCATAGAGGCCCATGTGCAGGTTTTTGTTATACGAGTAGTGCTCGTATTCCTCAGGGATTGGGGCAACTGATATGATCTTGTCATCTAGCATATCTGAAAATTTGGACCAATCTGCCTTTCTGAAGTTGAATCTTTGTTTAAATCTAACTTCCAGAGGCCTTATGGTTGGAAACAATTGGCATACTATTGGCTGATGCTGTGTGTTTGGTATTGGTGGTCCCACTGATTTAGAGCATTGCTGCACGATGCTGTCGCTCACAAATAGGAGGTCTGGGTTATATCCTCGGTGCCATCTTCACTGTTGTAGGATGGTGGGAGCTTACTATCGTGAATAAGTGATAGTGTATGCAGTTGAGCCCAGGAAAGGACAGCCTCACCATTTTTTCCTCCTGAGCATAGCCCCATATGTGGCTATGGCTGTTAAAGTCACCACTTACTACAGTCCTTTGGTAACTATCAAAGTTCTCTGGAGAGGAGAAACAAAACTCTTCATTTGGGGGGTTTGTAGGCAGAGGTAATTGTGATGTTATTAAGTTCTACTGTTATAACCTCTATATTGTTTTCTTCGGTGTTATGGACACTGCTGACTTGGAAGCCTGGCTTGACAAAGACAGCACTTCCATACTGCGCATGTGGTCTTTCTGCCACTAAGATCATTCCTGGCACTTTTGGTTGTTTCTATTGTTTATCCCTGTGTGTTTCTTGGACACACAGCATGTCACATTTCTTATCTCGGAACAGTTCATAAAGCAGTTGTTCTTTGGCAGCTGACATGCCTTCGATGTTGATTGAGATTATTGTCATAGCTGGTCCTGAAAAGGTCCGTTGGTTGGTTGTGAGAGAATCTGCCGTCTACAAAGACGTTGCCCAAGGGACGCCCGGATGTGTCACAATCCTGCATGGAGGCTTCTCTCATGTCCCCCACTGATCTGGTAATCATGAACTCAGTGTCTGCAGCCCTGAAATCACAGTGGGGGGGGGGGGGGAGCAGGAGGAAATGTAGGAAATGTAGACGAACTGGAAAGCCTTCCATCATCTGTCTCTTCATTCCAGATCAGACACATTGCTGATTTATAATCGTTTGGCAATATCCTGTCTAGTTCATGCTCTATACACAAAAGAATAATCAATTTTATGATAATTATTATGTTTCATCACTTTTAAAGTTATGTCTGCAAATGGGTTAAGACTTTCAAGTTTCAGTGTTTGTATGTCAAGAGAAAATATTACTTCAGCACTTGATGTTTCTATCCATGATGATTCCATTTTAGGAGCTGAATTCTGCCCTAGTGGATAGAGATCGAGCAATCTGTGAAAGGAATGAACTCTTGGAAAAATACTGCCATGAAGTGAAAGACAAGGCTGAGGCCCAGAAGGAGTTGAATCAGGCATGCAAAGATATTCAGATAGTAAGGGAAGAGAGAGATGTGGCCAGGAAGGAAAGAACAGAAGCTATCATCCAGAGAGACCATTTGCTAAGAGAATACTACCAAGCTCGCCAGGTACTGCCACTCATGGCATATTTGTTCTTTCTCCTAGTCTGATTTGAAAGTTGTTCAATGTAAACAGTTATCTCAAGAAAATCCATAAATGAAATCTCTTATTTGTGTTCTACAGAAGGAAAATGCAACTGAAATAAGGGGGAAAAGCCTTTTCTAAAAGAACAGCCATTCTGTTCTAAATTAGGGAATTGGGTTCTGTTTACTAAGGATTCTTCCTTTTCCTCTCTCCAAAGGTGTATATTTTACTTTAGGATCATTATCTTGTGTCCTGATTTCAATAGGCTTATTTTCACCAAACCAGAATCTGACCAAGTACCTACTAAATTTCTTCCTTGATTGGGAGATTTTGAACCATCCAGTTTTCTCTCTGGAGCAGATTAGTAATTGACTGTAGTATTCTTTTTTTCTAATTTCTAGACATAATCTGGAATTTTGAGTGCAATATTTGCGATAGTTTCCAGTCTATGTGTCTTTTCTTTCATGTTATTTAAGAACATACGTATACCAAAAGATGAAATCAGCCTCCAAAAGTGCACCTTTATGTGTCCATAGAATTACATCATATCTCTTTACACTGATTTTTTTTCAATAGGTATATGGGATATAAGGAAAAAAACACAAAGCTATGGCTATTTATATACAAATCAGTTCTGAAAGTAATCTTAGGAATGGTCTAACATGGGAAGCAGGTAAAATAAAATCATAACCCAATGATCTACACATATCTATACAAACATGTGGCATCTCAGTTCCAGGAGTTCTTGGATAGAATGGATAATTTATACTTACAGTGTTCCCTCACTACTTCGTGGTTCGCTTTTTGCGGATTCGCTTTTTTGCGTTTTTCAATAAGCTCTAAAGAAATATTATAAATCATTAAAAATTACAATTTACAGCCTAAGGAAAGGAGGAAGGAGAAGCCAAAGGGAGAGAAAAGGAGCCCAAGCGGCAATAGGAGAAGGAGGCGATATATCAACACACGATTGGTTGATAAAGACTTAAAATAGTGTATAACTACTAAAATAATATATAAATATTAAAATAAATATAGTGTCCCTACTTCATGGATTTTCACTTATTGAGGGTGGTCCTGGAACGTAACCCCCACAATAAGTGAGGGAACACTGTATATCCATCTGGCTTTGGGCCATGGTTTGGGACTAAGTTGTCTCTTTTATGGTCTGCAATGGAATACATTATGTTGTGTCTGCTGGGTCTCCCAGTGGTGTTTAGTTCCATTGACAATGGTCTCCTGGACTGTTTGGCCAGTCCAAACATTTTGACATCTAGGATGGACCCACTGGGAGGGGGTCTTCTGGGGATTTACCATGCAACATTGTCAGGAGACAGCCAGTCACTAGAAAAGGAATTAAACCTGTTTTAAAACAAGGTCTAAAACTGCAAGTGTAGAATCAGATTCCCATTTTGAGAGTGCTTATGGCTCTGGCCGCTTAACTGGCAGCTTTGGTTAGTGCATTGATTGTAACTTCCTGACAAGATCTGATCTGACAATAGTCACACATGTCATATTGACTTTTAATCAGGATGATTGTGGTATGGCCTTCTAGTTGCGGCTTTTGAAGGATCTTCATACATTTTATTTGTTCTAGAAAGTAGCATAAATAGTGCTGACAGAACTTGCCAATTCACTGATTTCCAGTTGGTTTCCATGTTAAAAAAGAAAGGCAAAAGTATTGATTATCTTTAAATCTCTCAATGGCTTACATTCTGGATATCGTAGGGCGAGTAGTCAATGATGAGGAATACCTTGAACTTCCTGCAACATCTGTAGGGGTCTTGCCTGACCTTTCCGTGTGGATTGCCTTTTAAGATGTGACAGTGAGGCCCTTCTCTGTGGTAGAGATTTGACAATGGGGAAAAGAGAGAGAATGTTTCCATTAGCTGTACTAAATTACGGATTTTCCTGACCCAGCAAGTCCTCTCTTAACAGTATTTGCTGTGTGATGAATACTTCCTTATTTAAAGAGCATTTGTGGTATCAAACTAGTAAATTTTATTGCTTATTGTTGTTTTATCTCTAGTATCTGTCTCTTTATTACATTTTATTAAATTACTGTTGTTATTTTGTGATTTTATTTCACATTATGACTAGCTTTTATTTACATTTGCTGCCCCACTCATAGTGATGGGTTTTAATTTTGTATTATAGACAGTACCAGTATTTCTTCTACATGTACTCAGAATGCTAGTTATTTTTTCAAGCCTGTGTTAAAAGATTTGTTTTTTCAAAAATGAAGTCATTACTTTCAAATTTGATTATGTGTACTGGACATAATATTACTTTATCAGATACAAGATTCTGCTACACTGGATATAGAAAGAGCTAACAAAGAAATTGAAATGCTCCGAAAGCAATATGAGGCAATGTCACAAGAGTTAAAAGAAGCTGTGCAGGAAGCAGAAGTAGCAAAATGCAGGCGAGACTGGGCCTTCCAGGAACGCGACAAAATTGTTGCAGAACGCGAGAGTATACGGTAAAAAAAAAAAGTCTGGTGACAGAGAATCCTAGCTAAGTTGTTTGTGCTTTTGACTATTTATAAATAATATTGTAGCAAAGCAGTATAAAAGATGCAAACAAGTATAAGCCTTCCCATTATTTATAACAATGAGATACATACTGATAAATGGTTTCCATCCTACTGAAATGGAAACAGTATGCAGTGTTGCAGCCTAAATTAATGAATAAATAACATGGGGTAGAAAAGAGGATGTGATTTGTTTTGTTTTTGAAACTGAATATAATACGAGTTAAGCGAGATGTGACAGGGATGTCCTTGTTGATTCTTCGTGATTGTTCCAGTCATATATAAGTTAAGGAGTGGATAATTTTGGTATTAGGAAGTGCATGTGAGTAGAAGTTGGATGTCTCTCTTCTTTCACTTCTTTGAAACATCTCTACTTCAAAAATGAGACAGAATAAGAACAAAGATCATTTATCATTCTGCAATCCAGACTGTTAATTCTTTTTTCAGAAAGTTACTGTCTCTTAAGTGTACTTCAATTGCCAAAGCTTTTTATATGGTGCAATATATAAGGAGACATTTTCTGTCACCTGAGCATGTAACACATCCTTTAATTTTTCCAGCTTTAAAAATTAGAAAAATAACTATTCTACAGAGGAGCTTGTTTTAAGAGAATATTTTCTGAGAGTGAGAGAGATGGGGGTGGGTAGGTGGGGTGGGATTGCATGTTATGGATGAAAGTTGGGAATCAGCAATATGTAACAGGTTATTTACTGGTTATCATATTTTTAACATTTCATTTTCATTTATTTTTCATCTTGAAGGACTCTGTGTGATAACCTAAGGCGGGAGAGAGATCGAGCAGTGAGTGACCTGGCTGAGGCTCTTCGCAATCTGGATGATATGAGAAAACAGAAGAATGATGCTGTGCGTGAACTGAAAGAACTGAAGTGCGTTACAAGAAAACCTTCAATGCATAACTTTGTACTTTGATCTTATAGGCTTACCATTTCTTACTTGAACCTTAGGATGGCTACATTTCAGTCCAGGAATATGTGATCCTTTCCATATTGTGCTATTAAAATTGCAGTTATGTAGCAAATCTACAAATGAATTCAATATAAAGTTATGTAGTTAGGCTCATAGCTCAGTCAGCTATGGGATGCAAGGAATCGACTCAACCAGGAAAGAGGATGGTTATACTAGACCTAAGATAAGATATGCAGAGCTCTTCCTTTGAGGCAGTTGGACTGTGTTCTCTAGTCAGTGTTCATATGGCTTGTTCGATCTGCAGCAACAAAGTAGTCCACACAACAACTATGGGATAATGTTTCTCTCTCACACGCACGCACGCACGCACACACAATACAAACTATGATATAGAAAGAGAACTTCTTGACTACTTTTTCTACTAGGATGTTTCAGCATAAACATTGAGGGTGTGATCACATTTTATTTTAGCTATGAAGAGTTGAGTGCTCTTTAAACGTTACTCTTATGTAGAGCAGTAGGTCCCATTGAGCCCAGTGATTAGAAAAGTAATAGAGATTAATCAGTGCACTGCAGTGTAGAAAGCAGAACAGTTGATGACTGACACTTAATAATGCTAAAAGATGCATCAGGGGAATCTGCATTTTTGAAAAAGTCTGTATTTCTTTGTTCACCCAAAGTGCCAGACTCCGAATTGTATGGCATTTCAGGTCTGTACCACCAATCTCCAGTATGAAAATTAAAGAATGTAAGCAGGCTCCATTATATCACTGATGCAAAAAAAAGTTACAATTAAAAAAAAAACAAATTAAATACATGTATTTTAAAGAGCCACTTGTTGTCTTGCTTGAAATACTCAGGTGTGTCTCCCCCTCCAAATCCCTCACAGAGAGAAGATGGAGAATCAGTTGGAGAAGGAAGCAAGGTTTCGGCAGTTGATGGCCCACAGTTCTCATGATTCAGCCATTGATACAGATTCTCTAGAGTGGGAAACGGAAGTGATTGAATTTGAGAAAGATCGGGTAAGTCCTAATTTCCTAGTCTTGCACACTTTGTTAGCTTTCCCTCTTGAAGTGTCCTTCACCAACAGACAGAAACAATGAGAAATACTCTTTTTAAAATCACAGCAATATTTCATTTTGCTTGCATCCCTTCTCTGTATAAAATTATATAAGATAACATGTAGCATTTCATATCCATTAGGAAGATATGGATTTGAACGCCCTTGGATTTGACGTAGCCGAAGGGGTGAACGAGCCATATCTTCCTGGGGACCGTGGAATATTTGTGACCAAAGTGGACAAAGGAAGTATTGCAGATGGTCGATTAAGGTAAGATATACTCAATTAAAGTAAGACCATCCAGTTGTCAGTCTATAAATCTTTAGACTCACGAAAGATGGCATATCGTATGGAGAGTGGGGAAGGGAGTATGTGATCAGTGGAGGTTCCTGGCAGACGTTAAAATCAAGATGTGAAAAAAAGGACTAAGGCACATATAGATTATGTGCACAGAGCTATGGGTAGCCTGCCCTTGTTCAGCAATAGTATTAAATAGAGTAAAAGGAAATGGTTGTTAGTTTCTGGAAGATCAGCTTTTGGAGTATATTCATTTATTAATTTCTGATCACAGTTTGAGAATAGTAATTGCCATAGTTCTTTTTCTGAAGAAGAAAATTCTATGGAATTGGGAGAATCTATCAAAAGTTGGAGCAAGAACTTAGAGAAAGTATGTATGTTTTAACTCATTTGATTTGGCAGATACTTTAATATAACAACAACAACAACAACTTTATTCTTATATATCCCGCCCCATCTCTTTGGCTTACGTGGAGACCAAGCCCAGTAGGACAAAAATTAAAAGATATCAGCATAAAATACACTTGTATTACAAAGCATTAAACAGATAAAACATATTATAAAAAACATGAACTCAACAACAGCCGATAACCAGTAGCTGAGCGTAGTGGGCGTGGTCAGCACTAACAGGGCGGGCCAGGGCTTGTGCAATATACTACAGGGGCGGGGCTGGTAATAAAGTGCAAACTCAAAGGTGATATGGAAAGAGCCTGAGAGGCATATGTATTCAGCTTATTTCTAATTTTGGAAGTAATTGTGGTGTTTTGTTTGTTATAAAACAGGTCTCTTAAATTTTAAACTGTCCTCCATTTTTGTCTTTCTGACTGAATGCTCAGAAACAATATGCTTGAATCAAAATTGTACATATTTTGAGAAAGTTTTAAAGTTACTTTGTGGCTTATTTTTTTGCTGATGGGTTAGTAATAAATGTTAGCTTTTGACTTGATGCCATTTGTAGAAGCCTGTATTAACTATTGCTAAGTGCTTAAAATATAATCCAAACTGAAGGACCTTCCCATAAACATGCAGTCACTCTGTCAAGCCCCAATAATGTACTAAATCATATTAATAGCTGTAGACAACATATCAAGAGTTCTCAAAGTCTTCTTCATCCAAATGCTAACTCCAAAGAATTATCACAGTATGATAACCATGTAAGACACTGCAATACTGAAGCAAATTCGTTACAGTCCTTCTGAGAGGCAGTGAGAATAGAAGGCTGAGTTGTTTTCTGAAGCTAATAAATGAATTCAGATTTGTGATATCATAATAGTATTAGGAGTGGTTGCATTTCACTTAGGATCATTGTTTATATGCAGATGTAGATCAATTTAAAATTGACTTCCTTCCTTTGTCCTAATTAATCAGAGTGAATGATTGGCTGCTGAAGATAAATGATGTGGACCTGACCAACAAGGACAAGAAGCAAGTAATAAAAGCAGTACTTAATGGTGGAGGAGTTATTAATATGGTTGTTCGTAGAAGGAAATCTTTAGGAGGGAAGGTGATAACACCGCTGCACATCAATCTTTCTGGCCATAAAGGTAATCGCATTGTAACCTTTAAATTTAGCATTAACACATTAGTGTATTTTCCCATTTTTTATTTAAACAAAAGGCACAGAGAATATCTCTGTTAATAAAAAGTTAATTTTCAAGGTGTAGACAAATAGCTCGAGACCACAGAATGCAAAGATAGTTGCAAATAAAAATTAATTTGTCTAGACCAGCATTTTCATTGAGCTGCTTACCAAAACATTAAGACCCCTTGATCAATTACCACTAGTTCAGATCTCATCTATGTATGCGCAAAGTCCCACCATCTCATGCAGACCTAACACTTGCATTTCCTATTTTAAAGCTTATTCACCTAGTTTGGAAATATCCTTTTGGAGCTCTTGCCAATCCATTTTTATTTTAAATACTTTATATAATTTGATCCAGTATGTCAGTAAAATTCCAAAGAACTGTAAAATGTTAGCAAGACAGGACCTACAGTGCTCCCTCGCTAATCTGCGGTTTGGGTTCTGCGGATTCAGTTTGAGGCACATGACCCGGCCCGCGCTTCCTCCTCAGCCACCTGCAGGCAGCGTCAGTAGGCCCTGCCTGCGCCTCATTGCCTCAGGAACAACAAGAAAGATAGTACAGTACATTAAAAAAGGAAAAGAGGGAGGGAGGGAGGGAGACTATATTTATTGAAATAAATAGTGCCGCTACTTCGCGGTTTTTCAATTTTCGCGGTCAGGCCTGGAACCTAACCCCTGCGAAAAGTGAGGGCACACTGTAACCCTATTGAAGCTGTATTAATGCTTTTCCAGCAGGACCTGGGCTTGACAATTTGTGCCAAAACCCTGTATGCTAGCTACTACCCAGTCTTCTGGTACTGAAGCTGTCTTAGATACTTACCAAAAGATTATCAATTTCATGTTTGGATTCTTTTGAAACTCTCAGCAACATGCCATCTGGATCCAGGGATTTGTTTGTTATTTGACTTTAAAAGATCAAACTATTTTTGTCTTCATTATTTGTCTCAGTTCCACAATATTCCTGTTCTAACAGCTTTATACCTACTTCTTGTTAGCCATGATGAGAGGCTTTTGAACTTCATATTTCCTCTCCTGCCCTGTAGTGCAGATTATTCATAATATATTATGTGTAGCTCCCAAGCATAGAGTTTTTTTTTACTTTTCTTTTTAGCTTCCTTCTTACTATTTTTATTATTTTTAAATGGCTTCCTTTTGAGTAGGGAACTAAGTTGCAATTCCTTGGCACTTTCCACCTATATCTTATTTCAGTCAGTTACATCTTACTTCAGTCAATTAAATAATACATTTTAACTACACTTAATATTAAATTAAGGACCATCTCTGGACAGTTCTGGGATGAGCAGCTGTAGTACACAGGCATTCAGGATATCTAGAAATATCACCTCTATTATTATCAGAAGTGACATTTTAGTTATACTACATTTGTTAATTGTATGAGATTTTATTTTAAAAACATTTTAATAGCTTTTTGATACATTCTAAGTGCCAAGTCATGGGAATAACCTTTCAAGGCTAATGATTAAATTGAAAAATGAGTGGCAGGCAAGCAGGTGGATATAGCATAGAGAGACACTAAGACGAGAAGCCATCAAGTCGAAGCTACAGAAAGATAGAATAAGGGGGAATACCTCTCTTGTAAAATTGTAGGCCCAAGGAGCAGAATCTCTCCTCAAGTGGCAAACAGTGGTATGAGGAAATATCATCCTCCTTCATGTGAATAGCATTACCATGAGGACACAAACTAGCCATTATGACCTCAGGCTTATGCTGCCTCCTTCAAGGAGCAGCACAATAATAATAATAATAAACGGGGACTCAGGGCGGCTTACATGGGGCCATGCCCAAAACAATACAATGTAAACAGCATATAAAAAAACAGCACAGCACAAAACAATAAGCAATACAGTAAATAATATCCATTACAAAATAAAACAAGGAGACAATGAAAACAAGGGCAGACCACATGAGCATTAAGTTAAAACTCGGGGTGAGAAAGACATAAAAATAAAAACCACAGCGAACAGGGTCATAAGGGAGTGGGGTATTCTGAAGGATAGATATTAGAGGGAGCAACGGAAAAGAAATATAAAATGGTTACTCTCCAAAAGCACAGCGAAAGAGCCATGTTTTCAAGTCTTTCTTGAAGGCTGCTAGTGTGGGGGCTTGCCTAATCTCAGCGGGCAGAGAATTCCACAATCGGGGGGCCACAGCAGAAAAAGCCCTCTCCCTTGTTCCCACAAGGCGGGTCTGGGATATCGGGAGTGGGGACAGGAAAGCTTCCCCTGATGAACGAAGGGATCATGTAGGCCTGAGGTCACAAGCCTGAGGTCACAATGACTAGTCTCTGTCCTTAAGCTTGGCACAGTGCCTTTTCTCTCTTCATGAAGGCACCATCTCTCTCACTGTCTCTGCACTGTCCATACCCACATTTAGTATTCTTTTAAATCCATTTTCACCTTTTGCTTCAATTGCCTCAATGACTGGTTTTTGCTCATGATAAAGAGGTATTTATCGTTGGTTTTGCATCCTCTGTTGTCTGCTTATTTTCCTTATTCCTTCCTCACATTTGGAAAGGTCTTACAGTTCTTGAAGAAAACCTTTAAAAACTGTTGGTGACCTCTTGGATTTGCGCTAGCATTTACTGACTCATGTCATGCATTCTAGATGAAATTATATTACTGTGGTTTGGTATAGAGCAGTCATTTTCAAACCATTTTTACCCTCTCTACATTTTTTTCAATCGGTTTGCTCGGTTTTGAAATATTTCTTCTTTTGAAGACTAATATGATTATGTGGATATTTCCAGAGACTTTCCCCTTTTCCTATATATTAAACCCTATGGTCAGTGTCTTACTCTCTGCAACACTTGTTTCACTAAGTACATGCTTGTAACTTTGGACAAGTTCTTCTGGAGTCTATTTTCATTTCAAATTAAGATGGAACACATTCGGTTTACTTCTGGGCTTTTTGTTTAGAGATGTTTAAATGATAAAAATGTACTATTTTTTTCACTAGGCAGACATTTGTTAGACAGCTACTAAACGTTAATAGTCCTCTCCAGGTGAAGGGGCAAAGATGCAAAAAGTACTCCTCTTAATCCAAATTCAAAAGCAGGAGCCCCCACCCAGTGGAGAGAGCGAGGAAGGACACCACGAAAGTTGGATCTTTAAACTGCAAAAAGCTGTTTTATTGCGTGGCCATAGCAATAACGACAAAAATGCATACAGCAATGCCATCAAAGGATTTGTTGCAACCTGAAAATGGGTTGCAAGCCTTTTTATCACTTTTACAGAAAGTTGAAAACATATTCTTATTGGTTCTCAAAGATCAATCATTTCTTTGGGTTAACACTTGATTACGTCATAAGCATCTTTACTAACACACATCTTTACTGGTTTTCTTTGTTCTAACAACATGTGACTCTTTAGACAATGGTGCTTTCATGTTATTGACCCTGATCCCAGCACCTACTTATCTACTTCTCTCGCAAGCATAAGTCCAAAACCGCTGGGAACCTTAAGGAGTATTATCTATCCTGTCCAGATGTAAAAGTAACTCCCTTTCTGCAACAACTCTTTTTCCAAACATCCGTGTTTTTTCTCAAACATAGGCTTCACTCAGACATAGGTCTCACAAAAGCCTTTTGCAAATTAGGTCAAATAGCATTAAATCAGAACAGATGACTTATAGTCATTGCAAGTATCTCTGAAAATTCTCTTTTTAAACCTATGTCTCCCTCACAGGAAGTGTATTACTCATAATATGTAACAGAAGCGGCAAAAGTACTTCCTACTAGGGAACATCTATCTTCCCATTTTTAGAGTCTTTGGAACTGGAGAGAGTTGGTTATGTAATGGCATTACCTAAAAACTGAACAGCCCCGAGGAATCAGAAAAAGATTTGTCTGTTCTGGCATGATACATCCAACAGAGGCTATAAGCTGGGGCAAACCACAAGCGATGGGCAATTATCTTTCTTCCATTTTCAGTCTTCTGGCAACTACGAATAATATACACATTGTCCTTGAAGCATGAAGTTTTCACTTAACCATCATGACCCCCGAGAGAGCCAGCTACTATAAATTTGATTATTTAAAAAAGAAACCATCCAAAGCCAATTCACTCAAGAAAGTCTAATTCTAACTCATTGGGCAAATAGAAGTACTGAACCCTCCCAGGAAACAAACTACTTTTAAGTTTTAAACATTTGAGTGCAAGTTGTGGGCCCTCTATGCTAGAAATATTTGGAGGAAGGAGATTTATTTTACATAAGGAAAAGTTAGTGTGTGGCCTACCTTGAGGGGTTAGTTTGTGAGCAGCCATTTTGTAAAAAAAAAAAAGAAGAAGAACTAGGCAGACATTTTGTGTGGCTTCTTTCTAATAGAAGCCAGAGGAGGAGCTAGATTGCAGCTACTTGCATGGAGCGGCCTGATTAGCCAGATCCAAATAAGCAGATGCTAAGGCCCAAGAGAGGGGTGGGGCTAAAACATCAGTTAGAGCAGTTATTCTTGAACATTCTAGTCAGTTGAGAGTTGAGAACAGTGAAGGAGTCTGCTGGTTCCCTGGAGTTCAAATATTGTGATAACTGAGACAGTTAATTGGTTGTAGCTGGTTAGCTAAGAGCTCAGGAAGGACAGAGTGTCCTAGCTTAAGTTTAAAAGTCAGTCAGAGAGTTAACTGGGATAGTTAATAGTGTTAACTGAATAGCTATGAGCTAAAGAGAAGACAGATAGTCCTAGTTTAGGTTTGAAAAAGCAGTTTAGTCAGGACTTCAGAGTCGTTCAAGTTTTAAAAGTCAGTTTTGAAAGTAATTGTACTAAAGCCTTTTAGGAAGGAAAGGCCAAGGAATTTCATAGAAGGAAAGTTACCGTATATACTCGAGTATAAGCCAACCCGAATATAAGCCGAGGCACCTAATTTTACCACAAAAAACTGGGAAAACGTATTGAGTATAAGCCGAGGGTGGGAAATGCAGCAGCTACTGGTAAATTTCAAAAATAAAATTAGATACCAATATAATTATATTAATTGAGGCATCAGTGGGTTAAATGTTTTAAATATTTACTGTATTTCAAAGAAAAACAGTAAACTAACCCTATAAGTGGAAAAGCAACAATAACTTTATAATCATCATCATCATCAACAACAACAGCTTCATTTGTACCCTGCCCTATCTTTCTCCCCCGCTTCCAACATAGTAACAGGCAAACATATAATGCCTACATAAATAATGCAGAGCTAGATATAGATCTATCATTATATATACTAATTTCACATGTGTATTTCCCCCTGAAACCTTTGCAAATCTCAAAACAAATTCCCCCTAAAAACAACTTTGTCCTCTCTTCTCCTGCCCTTTCCCACCTCTTTTCTTTCTCTTTTTTTCAAACTCTAAAAGTAGCCAGAAAAGGCTTTTTAAAACTTCTCTCCCTCTCCCAAAAAAACCCACCTCATTTTTGTTTCCTTAGGAATAAAAAGAAATACACACCTTCTGTTGCTCTCTTTTCCCTCCTTCCCTCCCTTTGGACTCAAATGTTCTTGCAATAGTAGTAGTAGTAGTAGTAGTAATAATAATAATAATAATAATAATAATAATAATAATAGTAATGAATCGTGCAAATTTGCAAGAATATCTTTTTTCCTTCCCCTTCTACCCATGCAGTCTGGCTTGCATGGGTTAATCTCACATTCTCCTTTCGCTTTTGAAAACATTCGCTTCTTGTCTCTGTCTCTCTCTCAAAAAATAATAAGATAACCAGCCTGAGAGGAGAAGTGAAGAAGGGAGGTTTTGGAAAAGAAAACATACTGTGGCCTCCAGGCTCCGCTGCTGGCTTGACTTTGACTCGAATATAAGCCGGGGGGGGGGGGGGGGGAGGCTTTTTCAGCTCATAAATAAGGGCTGAAAAACTCGGCTTATATACGGTACACAGAAACGTTTTGAAGTGATAACCTCTTTGGAAAACATTCAAAAGCCATTTGTAATACATCAAGCATTTTGTGCCATATTTATGTTCCTGAAACTGTCAAGCATATGTGCCTCAAAAGACTCAAACAAATAAATAGTTCTTGCTTCATTACATACAGCGTTTCACTCTCTATAAGCCTCAAAGAAATAAAGTCTCCCCTCAGTGTCTCTGTGCCTTGTTAGCAGTGGCTGGGATCTTGGAATAAAGATCACCCCCTGCCTTAGTGGGTAGTCCCATATTTAATGGTGGCAGCAGTGGGATCACAAAACTCCCTCTGCCTTATTGAGAAGTTCACAGGTGCCTAGTGTATTACTTATAAAATGGTGGCAGAGGAAGGGTATTGAAATTTTTGTGCCTCTTGTGTGTGTGCGTGCATTTCACCATCCAAAGCCAATTCATTCAAGAAAGTCTAATTCTAAATCATTAGGCAAATAGATGTACTGAGCCCTCCCAGGAAACAAACTACTTTTAAGTTTTAAACATTTGAGTGCAAGTTGTGGGCCCTCTATGCTAGAAATATTTGGAGGAAGGAGATTGAAAAGTCATGGGAAAATGAACCTCTGTAATGTTGAAGCTTGGCTCCAGTGAACACAGTCCGTAATTCAATCATAAATGTGATATGAGAGAACTGGGATGCATGCAAAAAGTTACTAGGAGTTAAGCTTTCTTTCTGACTTCTCTATTTCAGATAGTGGAATTGGCCTAGAAAATGGAATATTGGTTGCTACCATAGTGCCTGGTAGCCCAGCTGCCAAAGAGGGGTCCCTCACAGTAGGAGATAGGATAATTGCCGTAAGTGATACTTTAGGTATTTCTTCGCTTATAAAGAAGAGCCCTTTCCTATTCTAACATCACAAAAATAAGCATTCTTTTTAATATTTTATGATAACATGCATACATAAAAAATGGGGGAACAGATTAAGGGATAGAAAAGAAAAATATAAGAAATTGAAAAAAAAATATTGCTAAGCATTCTTAACCCAATTTTACAGTGTCTGTAACAGGCATAGTATTTTCCAAGTGTTTTGCAATGCTTGGAAAAGTTACTGCCTCATCACACTAGAGCATGAATCCACTTTAAATGTGGTTTCCGCCTCTTGCAGAATTCTGGGGTTTGTAGTTTGGTGAGGTCCAGGACCTGTCTGGCTGAGCTGTTTAAAACCTCCTCCCTAAAGTGGATTTAAAGTTGATCCAAGCTCTAGTGTGATGAGGTCCTTCGTATTTTGGAGTATATTTTCCCAAATCCCTTAAATGACATAGCCACAAGCCAGGGAATTCTGAGAACGCAAAAAAGAGAATTCCCAAGCTGTAATATTGGGTGATATACCTGACGTTTATACTATTTATATATTCATTTATTTATATATTGATTCGTTTAAACACCAGGGAGTAAGTGTGAAGGCAAGACTTCTTGCAATTCGGCTGTGGTACGCATTTGTCAAGATTTGGTTTGTTACCCGGCTTCCCCTTCCAAAATTTAAACCAGTGCAAAAATAATCTTAGCTCCCTGAAAACCATGTTCCTATAACTTTCTATGGACCAGGTGAACCATGGCTAATAAAGAGGCACATATAACTCTGTATACCAATATGAGAAGCAATGGGTAAATCCACCTGGGGGATTGGGGGGGGGGGGGAGGTGCATAAATCCATCAAGGCAAATTCCCAAAGATTATTGTTAAAGTGTAATGGATGCCATTATTTTTGTAAAACACCTTAGTATTTTTCTTCATTGAATATCAACTAGCCAAGCTTTTACCCTTACTTGCTTTGCATTGTTGCTGTGTCATCCTTTTGTTGCAGATAAATGGCATTTCACTTGATAATAAATCACTGACTGAATGTGAAGCATTGCTGCGAAACTGCAGGGAGTCTCTTACTCTTTCATTGATGAAGGTGGGTATTGGATAATAAAATACAGTCAGCCCGCCACATTTCTAAGTCGAGCATTCTTGGATTTTGTTATTTGCTGATTACTATGTTTGCCACTGCCCTACATTAGTTTTAACAAGGACGTCGATAAACATCAGTTATGCTGCATTGGGATCACTGGGCCTAGTCACACTGTTTCTTTTGCTCACATGAGAGGGAGAAAGAAAGCGAGGAGTGCACGAGGGGTGGAAGAGAGGGAGGAGATGGGACCAGAAGACGGAAGGTGTGTATGTGTTCACTCACTTTTGTGGATCGGAAAGGGAAAGGGAATAGGACAATGGTGGGAGGGGATGTAGATTCTCTACTCTCATTACCAAATATGGGGAAAAGGAGAGAACTTTTATCCCTCCTCCCACCCCCTAATCCCATCCTCCCTTCTGCCTCTGCGAGTGAGGGAATACAGCACAGCTGTGCCTTGCCACCACACCAGTTTGCATATGTTAAATACTGTTTTGTCAGGCCGGGGGTAGGTGGGTGTGTGCTAAAGATATTAATGGATCACCCCCTGGCACCTTTACAAGAGTCCTGTGCTCCTTTCGTATCCAAAAGTTGAGGGCTGACTGTACATAAAAATGAATAGAATGACTAGAAGATAGATTAGCCACCTAAAATATTGGATTAAATGCATTAACAGCTACTGTATACATGTTACCTAAAAACCAGCATTTTGGATGAAGGATCAGGACCTCAGTTCAGAAAGAGAACACCCCGTTTGTCTTTGTTATCTCTACTCTTACAATATCCAAAGGCTACCCAATTGTACTCCCTTTCTGCACTTGCCAACTCTATTCTCTTTACTTCTGCTGAAACCAGGTGTTGAGATCTGCTCTCAGGAAGTCCTACAATCCATATGGGAGACCGGGGTGGTCAAAGCGTGGACCTTACGGCCTCAGGGTGGGGTCTTTTTGCTCCAGGATGCCTCCAAGTGTGCTCTAGGGGCATGCAGTCTGTTTTCACCAATTTTGAAACCCCCGGGCAAATAATTATTAAAAAATTACCTCAAAATGTCGAATAGGGATCAGGTGGGCACATTTACACCACATTTCACAACCCTCTGGGCCAGTTTGAGCTCAGAAGAAGCCTTTTTTGAAACAGTAAGTAAACAGGAAATTACTTCTGCTTACTTCCTTTATTTAAAAAAGCCTCTCTTGGCCTAAATATTCTAGAAAGTCCCCAAAACATGGTTAAAGTGCCCAAATACCCCTCTTGAGGGCCTTTGATAGCAATTTATTTTATTTTCAGGAGCAGGTGCAATGAATAATTGACTCCCTCCAAAGTATTCTGATGGAGTATTCTTCCATAGCTATCCAATCTTAGAAAAAGGCACATAATCTATTCCTATTTGCTATCATATCCTAATAAGTACTTCCGTAATCTTAGATGTAAAAGCCTTGCTGGATGATTTTTCCAGTACTTTGGGGTAGGAAGTGATGGCAGTATGACTTGAGCAGTTACCTTTCCATATCTATGACAAAATAGAATTATCCTAAGTAATGGAAAAAGCAGAATAAATTATGAAAAAATGTTTTGATATAATTATCATTGATAGTCTTCAGGTTTTCGAGAAACAAGATTTGACTTACCATTGTGCAGAATATTACTATGTTTATAGTGCCATATACATATTCTTTGCTCTATAGAAGTGAATAGATAGCTCAGAAATTTGTTCAGGATATTATGACATTCTAAAGTCATCTGGAGCTTCAATTCTGTACTTTACATATCATCACCAGGGTGTAAATCCTATTAATCTCTAAATTTCCGAGTAAACATGCATACATTGTGTTGTGCATGTAATTTAGTATGAAGTAATGCTTAGTGGTTATGGAATCACAGTAGGATATATCTAGGCTGGTATAAAATATAAATATAGGTTACCACTGTGATCATAATTATACTGAAAGCATGTTGTTGTTATTATGGATGTTATTTCTCCACCTAGGTTTTTCCTCCGAGCTCAAGCTCATCATGGAGTGGTCAAAACATTTTTGAAAACCTGAAGGATTCAGAGAAAATATCGAACTGTAGGGTTCATGGGACTGAGGTACAAGCCCAGAATAAGAGAAATCTAAAACTTAACAGCTCAACCCAAACTGACATTTTCAATCCTGACATAATGGATGTCAAGAAGGACCAGAGTGACCAAGAGGGCAGTGGTTTGTATTGTGATCTCAGACAGTTCTCCAGCAACGTTCTACACACAAGCTCTCACCGGAACACAGTCCACGGATGCCATAGTAGCTCTGAGCACAGCCTTGGCTCCTTTAATCCAGATGTGTATGGGGAGCCCAGCTATGGTATTGTTAACATAGACAGCAGGAGGCTACCATTCGAATCCACAGTTGCAGACTGCATTATGGTGGAGAGCACTTTAGATAAAGGGCATGGAGGGAAACACAGTGGTGGCACCTGGCCTAAAGTGGTGGTCAACATTGCTGCAATGGAAACAGAAAAGTTCTCTGTCTACAAAAAGCCGAAACAAAGGAAGTCCATCTTTGATCCTGACACTTTCAAAAGACCTCTTACCCCACCCAATACGGATTTACTGTCTCCCAGCCAGATATTGATATATTCGCCCCAGTCCTCCGAAAGTGAAGCCATATCCACCCCACCTACCCCTCCTAAGAGAAGTGATTCTATTAAGTTTAAACACAAACAGCAGGCAAGTGCTGCTTGTGAATCTATGGTCACCACAGGCTCCCCGACTCCCAGCTCTGCGACGATCCCACCTCCTGTGTCGATTGAACTCAAGCCAGATAGTGGCATTCACAAGACACAAGGAAGATCTGGACATTATTACAGGGAGGAAAGTGTGGAAGCTGCACATTTGCCTTCAAGGAAATCCTGCGAAGATGACATTGGTTTTCAAAGAATAGAAGAGCCAGAAATTAAGAGACCCAGGCCCAAATCTGCACCTGCATTGAGACATAAACTAACCCCTGTGGTCATTCCGAATGCATCTCATCAGGTAGATATGAGATCTGGAACAGGGATTCCAACCAGCATTTCTTTTAAAAATGGTTTAAATATTTACAGGTTTGTTTTTTTGTTTTTTGGGGGGGGGGGGGGGGTTGGGGTTGGGTTTTTTTTTTTTACCAAAGGGCATTTTGCACCATAGAAGAGTTAACTGGGAATTAAAGATGTATCCATTGTGCTTGTGCTAACATCCAGAAGTGGATGGATAAAATAAAGTAGTGGCTGTTCTGTAGATGATTATTCCCATATTAACATAATACACCCCTCTGTTGTTGATCTCTGATTAGAACAGGGGTCCCCAAACTTTTTAAACAGGGGGCCAGTGCACGATCCCTCAGATTGTTGGAGGGCCAGGCTATAATTTTAAAAAAAAACTATGAATAAATTCCTATGCACGCTGCACATATTTTATTTTGAAGTAAAAAAACAACGGGAACAAATATGTTAATCATAAACATAAAGAGAGTTGGAAGAGACCCCTTGGGCCATTTAGTCCAATCCCCTTCTACCTTTGTGCAACAAAAGCACAAGCAAAGCACTCCTGACAGATGGCCACCCAGCCTCAATGTTGTTAATAAATAATAATAATAATAATAATAATAATAATACATCACACAGTCCTAAACGCTTGAGAACTTGTGATTTTGTGATACGAAATCCAGCATATATCTCTCGTTTGCTGTGTTATACTGTGTCTTTGTGTCAATAATAATAATAATACCGTATATACTCGAAGATAAGCCGAGTTTTTCAGCCCTTGTCAAGGTCAAGGCTGGCAACGGAGCTTGCAGGCTATTGCTTGCAATATGTGATCTATTTCTCTCTTTACCTTCCTTATCAGTGTGTTTACTTTTGCAAATCCTCCCTCGCTCTTAATCAAGGGAATGTTTTGAAAAGAGAGACACCCTTGCAAGTCAGGAAGAAAAAAAATATATTCATTAATCTTATGAAAGCATTTCCCCCTTAAATATTTGTTAAACTCTCCAACAGATATATAGGCATTAACCCCTTGCAAGCTTTTGCAATCTCTGTCTACCTTTATATGTGTATCTATCTATATACATTAATTTTATATATGAATTTCCCCTCATATGTTTGCAAGTCTTTGCAAATCCTTTATACATATAGATCCATGTACCTGTGTATCTGTAGCCATACATACACATTATTTTATATATGAATTTACCCTCATATGTTTGCAAGTCTCTGCAAATATCTATATAAAGAGAGATGTCTGGATACATATGAATATATTCTTACCTACCTATATATAGGGCTTGGAAATATTACAGGGGGGAAATGAACACACAAATATATATAGACATATCTAGATAGATGTGTGTGTGTGTGTATTGTAGGGGAAATGCACACACACACACACACACACAGAGGGATTTGCAAATGTTTCAGGGGGCAATGCATATGTGAAATTAGTATCTATAATTATAGATCTATATCTAGCTCTGCATTGTTTATATAAGCATTGAATGTTTGCCTATTACTATGTTGGAAGCCGGCCTGAGTCCCCATGGGGAGATGGGATGGGATCCAAATGAAGTTTTATTATTATTATTATTATTATTATTATTATTATTATTATTATTATTATTATTAGATTATTGTTGATACCATATTGTTTTTGTTGCCCCTACTTATAGAGCTAGTTTATTGCTTTTCTTTGAAATACGGTAAATATTCAAAAACATTTAACCTACTGATGCCTCGATTAATGAAATTTTATTGGTATCTATTTTTATTTTGAAATTTACCCATAACTGCTGCATTTCCCACCCTCGGCTTATACTCAAGTCAATAAGTTATCCCAGTTTTTTGTGATAAAATTAGGTGCCTCGGCTTATATTCGGGTCAGCTTATACTCGAGTATATACGGTAATAATAATAATAATAATAATAATAATAATAATAATAATAATAATAATAATAATAATAAAGAGGATTGAAAGAGACCCTTTGGGCCATTTAGTCCAACCTCCTCCTGCCTTTGTGCACCAAAAGCAATACCAAAGCACCCCTTAATAATTATTTATTAATTAAATAATTAAAATACCATTATAAACAAGCAAAGCTTTGGAAGGTGTGCATCAGGCGAGGGAGGAGGTGGGAAATGTGCACGTCTTTCACTCCTCCCTTGTGCCGCATGCGCCTTCCTTGGTGGAGGAGGAGGGAGCCACTGCCGCTGAGGGGGCCGGATAAATGGCTTTGATGGTCTGCATGTGGTCCCCGGGCCTTAGTTTCGGGACCCCTGGATTATAGAAGGAACAGAACCTGCATCCCCCAAGGCTCCCATTAGCTAGTCTTTTTGATGAATTGTGGTTCGAACCTCTAAATTATTAGCCCCCAAAATAATTCTTTCTGACCTCCCTTCTGAAAATTGAGATCAAGGTCTGAATTCAAACAAGTATGTAATGAGTTCCTGAGTCCTGGATGGGCTTACATCAGTCATGTGTAATGTTGCAAATTGCTCTAAAAAGGCATGGGAGAATGGGATTTCTAAATAACCTTATCATCAGTTGAATGGATTTAAGGTTAAGACTACATGTCCAGTACCCAGTTATCTAGTAGTAAGCTCTGTTAAAATATGAAAGTTATTTCTGTGTGCATGTGTTTTGGATTGTACTTGTTATTATTCTTGATTATATAAATTATCTTTTTTATTTACTATATATTTTTCTGTTTACATATTCATAAAAATGAAACAAATCCAAAGAATCCACAAAAATGTAGTAGTGTTAATAAGATATCAAAAACTCCTTTTTAACCACTTAAAAGCAATTAAAAATAAAAAACTTGGATTAAATTTTAAATTAAATAAAAAATATCAAAAAGAATTTAAAAATATTAATAAAGGTAGCAGAAGATGCAAAAAAAGGGGGGGAATAGATAGTGGTATTAATAAGATGTTAAAAGCTCCCTTTTTAATCGCTTAAGAACAATCCAAAAAAGAAAAATAGAAAGATGCAAAACAATTTTTCTTTTAAAAATCTGTATTTTTGTTTAACACTTATCTTTTATCTGCACTGTGCAGTTAAATTAGTTTGATATTACTCTAGCTGTCATGGTTTCATTCTATGCAATCACAATATTTATACTTTGGTTAAGTAATATCATTCTTTGCTAGAGAACTTTAGTTTGAATTGCAGTCTGAAATATTATACATCTATATATATAAAAGAGTGATGGCATCACGGCAATTCACAAAACAACAAAAGTACAGGCCCCCCAACCTCAAAATTTGACAACACAACCCATCATCCACGCCTCAAGGTTGATACAACAAAAAGAAAAGAAAAATAAAGTCCTAATTAGAGGGAGAGCAATAATTTTTTTTATCCAATTGCTGCCAGTTTAGAGGGCTAATCTCTGCCCACTTGGTTGCCTAGCAACCAAGGGACAGCCAGGTTTCAGTTAGGGGACAGGCAGATTTAGGCCTCACTTAGACTTCTTCCACAGATTATCTAATTTGCACTGGATTATATGGCAGTGTAGACTCAAGGCCCTTCAACACAGCTATATTACCCATTTGTAATCTTATATTATCTGCTTTGCACTGGATTATCTTGACTCCACACTGCCATATAATCCACTTCAGTGTGCATTTTATACAGCTGTGAAGAAAAGGCCTCATATAATCCAGTTCTAAGCAGATAATTTAAGATTATCAGTATACAGTAGAGTCTCACTTATCCAACGTAAACAGGCCGGCAGGATAAGTGAGTATGTTGGATAATAAGAAGGGATTCAGGAAAAGCCAATTAAACATCAAATTAGGTAATCGTTATACAAATTAAGCACCAAAACATCATATTATACAACAAATTTGACAGAAAAAGTAGTTCCATGCGCAGTAATGCTATGTAGTATTTACAGTAGAGTCTCACTTATCCAACACTCGCTTATCCAACGTTCTGGATTATCCAACGCATTTTTGTAGTCAATGCTTTCAATATATCGTGATATTTTGGTGCTAAATTCATAAATACAGTAATTACTATATAGCATTACTGTGTACTGAACTACTTTTTCTGACAAATTTGTTGTCTAACATGATGTTTTGGTGCTTAATTTGTAAAATCATAATTTGATGTTTAATAGGGTTATCCTTAATTCCTCATTATCCAACATATTCGCTTATCCAACGTTCTGCCGGCCCGTTTATGTTGGATAAGTGAGACTCTACTGTACTGTATTTACAAATTTACCACTAAAATATCACAATGAATTTAAAACACTGACTACAAAAACATTGATTATGAAAAGGCAGACTGCGTTGGATAATCCAGAACATTGTATAAGCGAATGTTGGATAAGTGAGATTCTTCTTTAATATGAAATAATTACTGGGATAGAATAATGCAGAACAATATAATCTCTAAAACCAGGACAGTAAATAAACAGGGGAATTCCACACAGGAAACAATCAGGGCCAGCTAACACCTCCCAACAAAGTATTCCCATCATCAAAGTCTGGAAAATCCTCTGTTTTCTCAGGGCCACAAACAGTAGAAGCACATACATTATCGCAAACAACACCACTCTGAAAACAAGGGAATTCCAGACAGGAAACAATCAGGGCCAGCTAACACCTCCCAACAAAAAATTCACTCAGGGAGGAAACAGCCAGGCTTTAAAGCTGCAAGGCCATTACATCCTAATCATTTTTCCTAATTGCAGCATTCATACTTGCCTCCAACAAACAAAAAAAACCAATCAGGAATATTGTATATTCACAACCTTTAGGAAATAATATCCCCTGCTGGCGCAGCGTGTTAAAGCGCTGAGCTGCTGAACTTCTGGACCGAAAGGCCACAGGTTTGAATTGGGGGAGCGGAGAGAGCCCCCACTGTTAGCCCCAGCTTCTGCCAACCCAGAAGTTCAAAAACATGCAAATGTGAGTGCATCAATAGGTACTGCTCCGGCGGGAAGGTAACGCCGCTCCATGTAGTCATCCCACATGACCTTGGAGGAGTCTACGGACAACGCCGGCTCTTCGGCTTAGAAATGGAGATGAGCACCAACCTCCAGAGTCAGACACGACTGGACTTAATGTCTGGGGAAAACCTTTACCCTTGACCTTAACTACCACCAATTCCTCAATACTTTATTTCCCATACCACCAGACTTCGCCACAGCAACGCGTGGCCGGGCACAGCTAGTCTATAATATACTGGTGATGGCGCAGTGTGTTAAAGCACTGAGCTGCTGAACTTGCAGACCGAAAGGTCCCAGGTTCAAATCCGGGGAGCGGAATGAGCGCCCGCTGTTAGCCCCAGCTCCTGCCAACCTAGCAGTTCAAAAACATGCCAGTGTGAGTAGATAAATAGGTACCACTCCAGCAGGAAGGTAACGACGCTCAATGCAGTCATGCCGGCCACATGACCTTGGAGGTGTCTACGGACAACGCCGGCTCTTCGGCTTAGAAATGGAGATTAGCACCAACCCCCAGAGTCGGTTACGACTGGACTTAACGTCAGGGGAAAACCTTTACCTTTACTTATAATATACTAGCTTTGCCCGGCCACATGTTGCTATGGCTTATGGGAATCATTTGTTGGCCAGGTGGAATAGCAATGAATAGCCTTGCAGCCTCAAAGTCTGGCCGTTTTCTTCTTATGGGAATCCTTGTTTTGTGAGCTGGAATACAATGGAAGGCCTGCTGCTAGGAACCCTGGGTACTTGCGTTGTGGGGAATGTTTTTTTGGGCTGCTAGAATTGCAGTGAATAGCCTCGCTGCTTCAAAGCCTGGCTACTTGCTACCTAGGGGAATCTTTGGTTGGTCAGCTTCAATAGTACAGAGTATTATCGCTGCTTCAAAGCCTGGCCGCCTTCTACCAAGGTCAATCCTGGTTGAATTGCACTGAATAGCCTTGCAGTTTCAATGCTGGCTGTGTTATACCTAGGGGAATTCCTGTTTGGCAAACTGGAGTAGCACCCTCAATCAAAGAGCCGCTTTGAAGCCTGGCTACTTCCTTTGTAGGGGAATCATTGTTTGGCCAGCTTGAATTGCACTGAATATCTAGCAGCTTAAAAACCTGGCTGCTTTCTACATAGGGCATCCTTGCTAGGCCAGGTAGAATGGGACAGAGTAGCCTTGTGGCTTCAAAGCCTGGAGGTTTTTCACCTAGGAGAAATCTTGATTGGCCAGGTTGAATAGAACTGAACAACCTTGCTGATTGCAAGCCTGGCTGTTTTCTACCTTGCGGAATCCTTGGTTGGCCAGTTTGAATAGCAAAAAATAGTCTCAGTGTGGCAGGTATGAATGCTGCAATTAGGCACCTTGATTAGCATTTAACGGCCTTGCATTTTCAAAGCCTGGCTGCTTCCTGCCTGGGGGAATCCTTTGTTGGGTGGAGTTAGCTGGCCCTGATCGTTTCCTTTCTTGAATTCTCAATTTCCCTGTTTTCAGAGTCTTGCTCTTTATTTACTGTCCTGATTTTAGAGATTATATTGTTCTGTATTATTTTACCACAGCAATTATTATATATTATATTTATAATATTATATTATCTGCTTGTATTGTATTGTATTGTACTGGATTGTATGAGGCCTCTTCTACACAGCTGTATAAAATCCACACTGAACTGGATTATATGGCAGTGTGGACTGAAGATAATCCAGTTCAAAGTAACTACTGTGGATTATCTGCCTTGGCATTCTGGGTAATATAGCTGTGTGGAAGGGCCTCAAGTCTACACTGCCATATAACCCAGTTTAAATCAGATAATCTTTATTTTATAGGCAGTGTGTATGAGGCCTAAGTGTACTGTGCCTGTGCTCTGGGTGCCATCTTGGCTGAGGGAGTTGCTAGGACGTGAGGGGGGCGGGGCCTAAAGGCAGCAAGGACCTAAAGGCATTATGGCCTACCTCTCTGACTGGCAGTTAGGGGGAGAAAGGCTCTTCCTCATCCTCTGTAATTTGGGCTATTTTTCTACGGGGTTTTTTTGTTTGAAAGACATATTTTGGATGACTATGTCTTTTGTGGCCAAATTTGGTGTGATTTGGTTCAGTGGTTTTATGTTTTACTCCATAGTAAAATGCACATTACATTTTAATCATATGTTTTTATATTTTTATATTGTTTTAATTGTTTTATTGGATTTTTATTGCTGTTTTAATTATGTATAGGCATCGAATTGTTGCCAATTTTGTACGCCGCCCTGAGTCCCTTCGGGTGAGAAGGGCGGGATATAAATGTTGGAAATAAATAAATAAATAGACTAGCTGTGCCCAGCCACACGTTGCTGCGGCGTTGTCTGGTGGTGTGGTGAGAACTTGTTGAGGTAGTGGTGGTATTGAATATCTGTTGTATGGTTGTCTTTATGTTTAGTATGCATTTGGTTGTTTGTGTACTGTGAAAGTGGTGAGGGTAGAGGGGGTCTATGTCCCTGTGTAGTATTGTATAGTATTTATACATTGTCCATGTGTTGTGAATGATTGGATTGTGTCTTGCTGCATAGTAGAAAGAGTTGGGCTGGATGGCCCTTAGGGGTCTCTCCAAATTCTTGGATTCTATGCTTCTATTATTATTATTATTATTATTATTATTATTATTATTATTATTATTATCTTCATCATCATTATTATGTAGAGGCTGATCCCCTGGGCTGAGTAGGTTGCTAGGAGACCAAGTGGGCAGAGTTTAGCCTTGTAACTGGCAGCAATTGGATAAAAAACAATTATTCCTCTCCCTCTAATTAGGACTTTATTTTTCCTTTCTTTTTGTTGTATGAACGTAGAGGCATGGATGAGGGGTTGTGTTGCCAAGTTTAGTGTTTCTGGGATATGTAGTTTTGTTGTTTTGTCCTAGGCCGAAATTTTTTTCATCCTTTTATATATATAGATAGATAAATTATAGATCTCTGCCAAAGGTTTCTAAGGACCGCATCAAACTATAAATGCCTTAGAATGAAACCACAACAGTTAAAGAAAAGTATCCAGCAAATATAGAACTATGTAGTACAGATAAACAAGGGAAGTCTCCTTTGACAAAAACATGCCAAGAAAGCCACTGATGGTATGATCTTAGAGTCTCCATAAGTTAGAAATGGCTCAAAGACATGTCTTAGCTCCTAACAATAGAGGGTAAAAATCAAGTGTCTTTTATTTACCACTGGAATATGGCACTGAAAAGTTCTCTAAATGAGTTCAGCATTCATCCTGAAATATCTCCCAGGTAGTGGTGGTGGTGGAGGACCATTCAGCCCCTAATGGGTGCCACGTTATCTACATGCATTTCTTTTTTTTTACTCTTTCTTTGCTTGTTTGTTTTAGGAGTCCTTAGAGTGATAATGAGGGCAAGTGGATTCCAACTGCCCCAGGAAAAATGGCTGACCATAAAAAATAAATCCAGGGAGGCTTGAAAGATGACAAAAGAAGCTGGGGGCAACCGTTGTGGTCTGTGGTCTGTGGGATGTACCTTCCCCTCCCATTTGCCAGGCAGTGATATCAATAATAAACTTTATTTGTAGACCGCCCTATCTCCCAGAAGGAACTCACAATTCTGTTATGAAACCAGATTAATCACGAGATGCCAGATTATATACCAGAATGTATTGTTTTGTGGAAGCACTGTATCCCCCCCCCCCCTCGTAGAAGAGAGGTCTTAGCAGTCCCTGTTGGAATGAACAACCTATAATGTGTTTCAAATTAAGTTGAAGCTACACTAGAAATGCGAGAAAATTAGATGACTTTGACTTTCTCCACAGGTACAAAAATACACTCCAGCAAGCGATGAGCATCTTTCTCCTGAGCTACAGGAGTGGCCAACATATTCCCCAAAACGGTCTAGTAGACATAGTGATGGGTTCGTGCCTGCATCTTTATACCCTGGAAGCCTATCTGCGGGTTAGTATGAGAAACTGCTTTTGTTGAGAAATTGTCCTAAATGAACCAGTCACTTGACAGTGTAAAACTAAAATGTCCTAACATGATATGATAAATACCCAGCAATTATTTCGGGAAATTAATCTTTTGAGAACCAAAAAAAAAAGGTTTTATTTACTTTTTTACTGTTCTAATTGTACCAGAGAGTAAAAACCCAAAACAAGGCTGATTAATGGGTAAATGACAACAACACTAGAGTATACATTCATAATCAAGTTTCACAAAGAACAAAACAATAATGAGGGTATTTTACACCTCTAAATAGAACATATTATTGCTGGGGATATCATTACACATGTGCAAAAGTAATTAAGTTTCCCCAAACAATTTGTATTTTGATGTTTCTGAACAAAATCACTTTTTCATTAGTGCTCTAGGATTCCCTCCTTGGTATATTACCATGAAACAGTCTTATCAGGCTTAGGTATACAGCTTTTGTTGGCAGTAGCTAATTCATAACAATGTGTTCAATGGATTTACAGCATCTTCCCAAGCACTTGCTTTTCAGTTTTTTTATTCAACATCTGGTAGTGGCACTTATTTTTATGTTCAGGTATTGGAGTCCTGGTATGAGTCAGAAAAAAAAATACCAGATTCATAGAAATACATATTTTGTCTATATGAGAGGACTTTGTGTGTGAGATTTGGGTTGACATGATATTAATACTGGATGCAGACCTTTGAGGCAATTGTACAATATTTGCCATAAAACCTGCATGTCTGTGACAATTTTGTTCCATATGAAGGTTGAAGTGGACAAACAATGCATGCATATATGGAAGAGCTGTGCATTGGTTTGCAATCCAGAATTTTCATAAGTTCTAAGTAATTCTGTTGTGCACGTTGTTATTATTATTGTACGAATGTACATAAAGTGGCATCACCATACTTTCTATATGTATTGTTCCTCTTTCTCTCTATAGGTACGGTGCCAAGGAACATCACACCATGTCCTGCAGTAACTGCTGTTCTAAGGAATCCTGTTTATACTGCTCGGAGCCATAGGGTTAGCACCACCAATTGTCCTTCTGTTGCCAGCCAGTATTGCCATCAGCATCTTCATCCCAGGTACATGTGGAAGAGGACTTGAAGGATCCTCTCGAGTAGCATGGTCAACCAGATGGTTTTGGAGGCCCACAAGATGGCATTTCTCAGTGATTTCCCTACAGTAACTGTGATTCAGAGGAATGAAACACAGCTTTTTTTCTTCTTCATTTGCATTCTTGGGTTTTGGCTGATATTTGTTGATCAGAGGCTATCTCAAGCACTATTTTGCTGTTTCTAATTCCTGCCTTAAACTCATATCTGACTTATGTAATAGAATTTTCCTTGCAAGATTTATTCACAGGAGGTTTGCCATGGTCTTCCCCTGAGGCTGAGAGAGTGTGACTTGCTCAAGGTCACTCATTGAGTTTCCATGATTCAAACCATGGTCTCTTTGGATCGTGGTTCAACACTGAAACTATTAGATCACACTATCTCTATGCAAAACTTATTATACATTAATGGCATTATTTACATTGAAATTAATGACAGCTGATTTGTCTGTGTCTTGCAGTGCTCAGCACCAAGGCCGCCTGAGTCTGGACTTAAGCCACAAGCACTCCAGTGAGTGTTCTGAAAACTCACGCACAAGATCATCCCATGGCTCAAATTCACTTCCGTCTAGTGCAAGACTTGGTAAGTAGCTTTTCCAATTGGACAATCAAGACAACTTGTTTGCAGTCCTGGTTTCTAACATTAGAGAAAATAATTCTGTTGCTCCCCTATTTGTGTTTGGCTTCAAAGAATCAGAATTCAAAGACAAGGACTGCCCCAGTTCAAAACTGTTAGAGAACTTAGCCTAAAACTATCAAACCAAATCCTAGTAGTTTTAAGGGTTTGCTGATATCTTGTGGTGAACTGCCATGAGATGCAGGACTAAGTCTTTGGGCTTGTGCACCACTGTCCTGTCAAAGATCCCATGCCATCAATTACATTGTCTGTGTTATTAATAGGCCTCTCTCGTTCTTTCCTTTTTTGTAATGGATACAGTGCTTGAGCAGGATGCATGTGTCTAGTAATAAAAAAATCTTCTGAATTATGTGTATATTTGTGTCCATGGGTTACATGGGCAGCTCACATAGTATGTACATAGTATTCTAGTGTAAAATATGTACATAGTGTTCCAGTGTAAAAACCAACTTTTAGTCATGTGTTGGCATTAATAAAAGGGCACACACAATTTGATTGGTAGAGTTGAAGAACAGCAGGAAAGGGTCATATGAACAACCTGTGTGTAATGCATTGTCTGAATGAGTTTTATCTCTATGCCTAAAAATGGTAAAAACCTAGCAATCTTCAGCCATACAGGCTTCCTCGGTTTTATTCCAACTGTAGTCTACATTCTGATAAAAATCTTTGTGTATCTACTTCTGTTGTCTTTTCTGGATGAATGATATGGTGTTAGTAAATACAGATTTTCCCCAGTAATAAAAGAACTGTTTTAAAAGTGAAAGGCATAGCATACGTTCCTGCTTACCTCCCTGCAGCCTCCCCCTATGTATTTTTATCCCAGCAGAGCACACTTTCTGCATCAGAGCTCAAGTGAGGAGAAAACTGTCTTGAGAGAAAGACTGCGGGGAGGTGTGCTAGAAGGATGAGAGCTGTACTCCTCCACCTGCCATATTTTTAAAATAGGTCTTCCTCCCACTTTCTACCTGACAGAAGAAATCACGTGTTACGTGCAGAACTGCCATCAAGAATATTCCCATCAAATGGGAATTCTTTCCCAAGCCTACAGTTAGAGTTCCTTTTTAAGTGCAGTGACAAAATGTTCCCCATTCATTGCAATAGTCACTCAAACATTTAGTAAGATGTAGGTTCTAAATAATTTGATTTCTCCTATTAAGTTTGATTTTTCACCTTTTTGTACTTTTAAAGTAGGTTCTTCCAGCAACTTGCAATATAGAACGGAGCGAATAAAAATACCTTTGACGCCAAGATATCCGAGGTCCATAATTGGCTCTGATAGGGGTAAAAAATCCTTTTCTTATTGTTCTGTTGGAGATTATTGCATAAAATGAGAGTTCTGTATTCTAAATGTCTACATTTAGATTTAGTAACTGCCCCCCCCCCCCACTGGGTTTCATATCTTCCCTTTTTTTCTTTTTGCCTTGGATAACATTAGCAGATGGGCTTGTGTGTATTTCAAAAGATACTTTTTACAACTGGGTTTGTGTGGCTACTCCTAATTCCTGGACTTTTCACTGAAGCATACAATCTTGAAAGATGTAGGGTAGATATAAGAATATGCTTGTTACAGTACAACCCCAAGTATCGTTTAATATCTGTTTACCAGGAATGCATGTACAAAATACCTGGAAATTTGTCTTAGTTTTGTTCAGATGCCAACTAAACTTTGAATTTCATCTAGGGAGACATGTCAGTGGCAACCCTATTGTTCATCATATCTGGGGACAGGATACAATATCAGTCATATATATTAATAGGAAACTCATTATACAAAATGAGTCTCCTTTGGGAGAGATAAAGCAATATATAAACAAATGGAATAATAATAACAACTGTTATTATTATCATCCCAAATTTCAGGCATCATAGATCTGAAATGACAATATTTGTAGACAAGAAAAAGGCATCAGACCAAATGTCAAAGATTCAACTGGCTTGGGCAAAATCTAAAGTTTCTAAAAGTACAGATGAAATTATGACAGAAAATTGGGGGCAAGAAGGTGGAATCCAGAACAGAAACGTGCAATATTTTATTGGAAATCTACTAATAACCTTAATTCTCTTATCCAGTGCAACTCCTTTTATAGAAAAAACTATTTGTACTTATGAGAGATGAGCTGGCAGCTTGAGGGAGCTCAAAATAAAATAAACCTTTAGGTGGAAATCTAAGGGGAAACCTTTCTCTTTCCACAACCCAGTGATAACTATGAAATGCTAATAAACTTGCTTCTCTGTGCAGGTTCATTGTCACACTCTGAATGTAGCAGCCCAGGCCTGATAACTCCTCCGCAGTCACCACTAAACTTGGAGACCTCATCGTTTACTAGTAGCCAGTCACAGAATTCCCTTTCCACAATGCCCAGGATTTCAGTGAGTCCAATATCAATAGGACAACGTCGAAAAGACAAGTAAGTGGTGGTCATTTTCTCAATATGATGTGCAGGGCTATTGGTGCGCATCTTCGAGCCATTTCTTCTTATGGCGCCCTAAGGTAAACACACAATGAGATTTCCTGAATTGACAATGTCAGTTACTTATAAATTTAGTTAGCTGACTTGGAACTTTAATAAAGGTCAGAGAAAATTGTGCTGATAGCAATTTCTTCCTTCTGGAAGAATCATAGAATCAAGAATAACCTTACTGTGGAAATTCTTTATTTACTTATTTTTCAACTGGGGCTCACCTATAACTTTAATTCAATCAATCAATTTATTAATGCTCCGACCAATGGTCATATGCATTCACAGAGACAACATCAAACAAACATCTTTACAAGGATTTGTATAACTTTAATTGGTTACATAGCAACCATTTTTCAATACACATACGTAAACTCACATACATAGAGGTATCCGTCTATCAGCTCCTCATTCCCCTTCCTTCTATCTGTTTTCATCTCTGTCTGTGTCCTTGTCTTCCTGCCTTGCTTACTGTAAATAAAAAGTAGAGCCAGTGGAGCAAAAACATTGTCCCACAGTACAATTCACTTCAGGGTGGCTCTAATTTCAGCATGAGATCTGAATTCACCAGTTGAAGACCAGTATTTTAAAAGACTCCAAAACCTGTATTTCTCAAAAAAAGTATAGAAAAATTGGTAAGTGACAGATCACATGGGGTTCATAACAAACATGATTGACATGAACCCATGTGATCTGCAACTTACCGATTTGTATATATTTACCAGCTTGTATGTATTTGTTTTTTCATGAATGACTGTTCCATATCAAAGATGACTACAGGTTCAACACATGACTGCTAGGGCACAAAAGAGCAAGTAAATTGATAGGAAAAAGAGAAAGAGAAATCAGGCCAGGGGGTATGTATGGCATGTGTGGTTTGAGCTTTACTCTTACAAGCTGTGCAAGAAAGGGCTAGGAGCTTCACTAATGAAATATAAGGAGTAGAAGTGCAAACAGGCTAATCTTGCCTGTGATGGGATGGACACTAGTATTCCAGATGTAATCTTTTGCTACAAAATATATTTTCTGGTTAGTGGGGGAAAGGGGTTGCATGCAGTTGAAACAGTGTGACATGGCATTATGTGTGTGAAAGAGGCAAACCTGGCAACTCGGATCTGCTCTAGCCTATTGACTTGAAGATGTGTTTGAGGACATTTTGATGTTATGCTAAAAGTTAACCTTCCCAGAACATCCTAAAGTATTCTGTGCTTTTCATCCGTTGTTGACAAGATGCTAGAAAAACTCCTAGTCATGCCACTGGCCCCTAAAGGAGCCAGTCACATCTGGGAACATGAAGGATTGCCTCACAGAAGTGGAAACCACAAGAGCCTAGCAGTCACCTAAATGACTGAACCTGCTCAGCCTCAGAACTTGAAAGGAGCATGGAAGAATTGATATGTTTTTAGAGATCAGTGGCTGTTGTGGCATATTAATTAGCCCATAAATGGTTTGATGGAAGCACCTTCCCCTCTTGCCAACAAACTGTCCCAATTCTTTATGACTTGTCATTCATTATTTAACTTCACAGAGAGAGTCCAAAGACATGATAAAATTGACTCTCCCATTTAGTGTAATGAATGATGTAATAAAATATAGTTTAATATCTTTCAACTTGGTATGCTTTTTTTACCTTAATCATATGGCCTACCTAGTGCTTAGCCAGCAAAACACACACACAATTAATCTGAGAGGACTCCTGATTGAAGAAAGAGTGAGGAGGTGGGGAGGAGATGGGAAAAGGACGTGGAATGGATCTTGCCAGGGTAATACGAGTCCCCACTCTTCCAAATGGTTTCCCCCTCATCTTTCCCACCCATGGGATAATGTCCATAGAGGCATTTTCATGAAAATGTTGTGCAGTGTTTACAGTGTACTCTGCAGAAGATGCTTCAACTGTACTGCATAAAAAGAAAAAACAGCTTGTTTAGCAAGCCTTGCCGATGCTGATTTGTTATCAGTATAGGCAGTCCCCAAGTTATGAGCAAGATATGTTAAGTTTGCTCTTAAGTTGAATTTGTATGTAAGTCAGAACTGGTACATTCTCCCCTATGAATGGCATAGGGAAAGATTAATATCCCTGTGGTGTTTGTTTTGCTGTCCCTGCCCCTGTTAAGAAGATTTCATCTCACTTTCTGTCCCTGTGATAATTGGATTTTGAAAAATGTGGCTTGTTGTGAAAACAAGGATTAGTGAGAAAGGTTCAGCTGAAACACCTTTCCCCCTCATTAACTCTTTCAGGAAGGGAAGCCTAGCTGCTACTGTGGTGGTAAAGATTGTTATTAATAATAATAGCAATAACAATGATATACAACTCCCCTCTCCCTCAATGAACCCCATACATCCAGTTTATCAAATAAAAGATACCAGACCAGATCTAGCCAGATCAGAAGGCAATCGCATACATCAAAGTTGATTGCTTTGCCTCTAAGCTCAGATAAATGGATTCTGACTATTGAACTTATTGTAAATATATTTCTGTAGCTACTTAATGATAGTCTTTGCTGTACAGTAGAGTCTCTCTTATCCAACCTTCACTCATCCAGTGTTCTGTATTATCCAGCAGTCTGCCTTTTAGTAGTAAATGTTTCTCCATCGTGGTCAACTGTGAAATATGCACATCTCTGGCAGAAGCCCCGCCCACTCCCCCCTTAACGTATATATAGCCCGTGTGAGGGGCTGCTGCCTCAGTTCCCTTTTTTCTGCTAAGACAGCTAAGAGAATTCTTCTCTCTGATCTCTCCTCAAAGAGTACAATCTGACAAATGGCATCAACTACAGCCTTTAAAAGATGTTCCTCTTGTGGAGGAACGCTACCTGAATCTGATGGCCACTCAAAGTGCCTTTTATGCCTGGGGGAAGGGCACATAGTACAGTCCTGTGCCGTCTGCCAAGGCTTTACGCTCCAGGCCAGAAGAAATAGAGAATCACGTCTTAAAGCCATGTTATATAAACAGGCACTACTGCCTTCGTCTATTTCAGAAGGTCAAAACTCCTTACCAAATCCTGTCCCCAATCCACAAACACGAGCGGGACCTGAAAAAAGAAAGTTTAAAAAACCGAAAATTTCAACTGTCAAAACGGCTCGCCAAAATGGCGGTGGTGGTCTGAGACCTTCATCTTCACCTCAGACAAACAAAGAGGATTGGGATACTTATCCTTTATTAATGGATCAACCATCCTCAGCACCACCCCCAGGGCTGGCTGCTAATGAGGCAGAGAAAAATCAAAATCGATCCTCTCCTGTATTAACGGGGGAAGAACATAACCCCCTACATCAAAAACTAAATTCACAGGAGGCAAAAGAGACATCTCCTGAAGTAACAGCCGAACACCAAAGGCCAGTACACGCTACGGGTTCGACATCCGCAATACCTATATTGGATGGTCCTGAAGGCCCGAACACAGGCCAGGATGGAGACCTACTTCCTCCTCGCATGCCTGTCAGACATAATCCAAACTACCGCTGTCAGAGGAGGTGTAGGAGCCAAAGCCCCTCCCGATGTTTGCATCGGAGCCAGAGCCCCTCCCAACACTCCACACACTCATGTCACAGCCAGAGCCCCTCCCAACGTTCGCGTCGGCAGCGAGATGCACAACGTCGTGCCTCCTCCTCCAGCAGCTGTGTCTCGGATTCATGTGCTGCCTCCACGTCTTCCAGCTCAAGCAGTTCACAGTGAGCTCGAATCCGAGGATGGCAGCATATAAAAAGAAGGGAGAGGAGAAGGCGTTCAGTATCAAGACAATAGGGACAAATGCCCCAAAGTTATCACAGCCATCCTGCTAGTATGTTGCATATGTCTCCTCATGGCCAGTTTTATTATTTGGGCCCCCTGGATCAAGTATGCCTTTCCCACATGGGATGGTTACATCTCACCTTAAGGAGACACTATATTCTCAAGGGGTTGTTTCTTCATATATAAAGGAACAGAATGGGGCTCCATTACAGCGAACAATGGAGGTGAAGGAATTACAGACTGCTAAGGGATCTGTGGCTGTACATGCCCCTTTAGCTGGGGAGGCCAATGTAACTGCCATACCCACTCAAAATCTAAATGTTGCTACATCAGCAGCTATGGCAGGACTGGGGGTTACACAGCCCCCTTTGCAACCTTTGACTGAAACATCTCATTCACAACATAATGAAGTTTTAGACTCTGAATCTAGTGATGATACTGAATGTTTTCAAAACCCCACTGTTGACACTGAAATGTCCTTAACCACTTCTGAAGAACTGCATAGCTTCTCTGCTTTGATGATTTGGATGTCTAAGGCTTTAGCGTTACCTACTCCTAAAACACCCACTGCTGTGGAAGATGCACAATTTCCAGCAGATCAGCAGAGACCACCAGCACCTTGCCAGTTTTACCATTTTTCCTTCAACTGGCGGGTGCAGCCCTTCTCGCACCAGCAGCTGTGCCAGCCGTACCTAGATATGTTGATAGCATGTACAAACTGGATACTTCTTCAGCCGAATGGCTTGCACGCCCTCCAAAACCAAACTCAGTTGTCGCCGATGCAACACATGCCAAGCGCCTGAGAAGGCAAGTACCAACACCACCAGATAAGGAGGGACGCAAAATTGATGCACTGGGAAGGAGAGTGCATACTTCTGCTGCCCTATTTACAAGACTAGCCCACTACGGGGCTTACATGGGGAATAGCAGTCCTTTTTATGGTCTAAAATAGAACCATTGATAGACCATTTACCCCTCGATGAACAGAGAATGGCCAGAGCCTTCCATCTTGAGGCTACATCCTTAGCAAAACTACAAAAAGATTTAGGAAAACATATGGCCGATTCTGCAAGCAAGCTGTTTGCTACAGCAACTTCAATTAGACATCATGGTTGGTTACGTGGATCTTTTGCGGAAGATCTCCCAATGGACAATTCAGGCCTTTTTAACGCTAACACCGATGACAACCTTAAGCATGGCCACGAAATGAGGCAAACGATGTTTAAATATGGCTATCATCCACAGTATATATACCAACAGAGACAACACTGGCAACCATCGCATCCACCCTTTTACAGGAGATTGGACAGGTCACAAGGTGGAACTTTTAGCAAGTTTAGAAGAGCATCGCAATCAAAATACCAAATTCAAAGAAAACAACCTTACCTGCCAAGGGACCAAGGTTCCGACAAAACAAGGAATCAAGGTGGGCACAAACATCGACTTCAGCGAAACACCGGAACCAAGACCCTAGTTAATATTTCCTCTTCTTGCCCGTTGGCAAATTGTGAACATTCATCTACAAGAACTTTGGAGACAATTTTGAGTTCACCTGTTTTTGGCCTTAGGTTGGCATCCTTTATCTCAGCTTGGCGTGATATCATGTCTGATAGTTGGATGCTTAGGATTATAGAGTTTGATTATTTTATTGAGTTTTTCCACTATCCTCCACTTGGGAATATTCGTGTCACACCCCCTTCTACTGTGTTATGGGAGGAAATACAAACTCTTTTGGACAAGGGCACCATTCAACTCCTTGACCAAGAAACACTATCTAAATGTTTTTTCTCACATTCTTTTTTGGTACCCAAGTGGGGAGGGGGCCGAAGGCCAATTTTGGATTTAAGGTAAGTTAATGCATTTCTCAATCCCAGAAAGTTTAGAATGGTTAACTTGTCAGTGATTCTTCCCTTATTAAATAGAGGAGTTTGGTTTGCAACTATTGATTTGAAAGATGCTTATTTCCATATTTCTATACATTGAGAGAACTGCAGATTCTTGTCTTTTATGATTGGAAATCAAGCTTTCTGTTTTAATGTCCTTCCCTTTCATTTGGCTGCAGCCCCAAGGATATTTACTAAGTGTATGGCTGTCATTGCAGCTTCCCTTTGATTACGGGGCACTACGGTATACCCCTATATTGACAACTGGTTAATAGTTTCTGACTCCCGTTCTCAGTTGCTCATTGATATTGACACCACATTATCTCTTCTCCAGTCTTTAGGTTTGATTGTGAACATAGAAAAATCCCACCTGGAACCTACTCAATCTATCCAGTTCATTGGAGCCATTATAGATTCAGTAATGCAGAAGGCGTTTCTCCCAGAGGACCGCTTCCAAAAATTGAAGAATATTATCCAGGAGGCAATCCTACAACAGCATGTAACAGCCAAGCAGGTTCAAGTAATCCTAGGTCACATGGCTTCCACAATGAGTGTAACACTTTATACTCGTTTGCGTATGCGAGTCCTACAAGCCTGGTTCCTCAGTATTTACGACCATCTAATTACACAACCCCAATATGCGATTGTATCTTCTGTTGGAGGTTCGCCGATCTCTTTTACGGTGGACCACTTGCAACAATGTTTGTGCTGGCCTACCTTTCAAACCTCCAGACCCCACAATAATTTTGACTACAGATTCTTCCTCACAAGGTTGGGGTGCCCACACTGGAAATTTGACTGTCCCCGGAATTTGGTCAAAGGAGGAGGCCCACAATCACATAAACTACTTAAAACTCCTCGCAGTCGAAAAAGCTTTAAAAGCATTTGAACCAGCATTCACCGGACACGTCATTCAGGTTATCACAGACAACACGACTACAAAGTGTTACCTAAACAGGCAGGGAGGAACGCACTCAACTCAGCTCCTGCAGCTCTCACTCCATCTGTGGAATTGGTGTATCGACAAAAATGTGGATCTGATGGCAATACATCTGCCAAGAGAACAAAGTGTTCTTGCAGACCAACTCAGCAGGACACCCTTTGCGAATCATGAATGGTCACTTCACAAGGATGTGGTGGAACTACTATTCAAATATTGGGGAGTCCTGAACGTAGACCTCTTTGCTGCACCAGAGAATTCCAAATGCCCTCTGTACTATGCTTGCCAACCTGTGAATCGGAGACTAGGTTGTCTGGAGAGATGCCTTCCTGCAACCATGGAGCAGAGAACTTCTGTATGCATTTCCACCTATTCCTCTCCTCACGAGGGTGATATCCAAACTACAGAGGGACGGAGCGAATTGTATTCTAATAACCCCATGGTGACCTCGTCAGCTGTGGTTCTAAACTCTCTTAAAACTGTCCAAAGGGGAGTACTTTCGTCTACCGAACTGCCCCGATCTCCTAACAACCCAAGAAGGAATGGTTCAACATCCGGACACACATCTTTTAAAATTGACAGCATGGCGACTTCAATCACCACAGTGAAGTCAGCAGTATCTTCATCAGTGCAAAAAATGTTGCTTGCGGCATACAGAGCATCAACAAAGATGTCATACACATATAAGTGGAAATGATTCACATCGTTTGCGGAACAAAGAGGAGTACAACCTGAAACAGCACCATCTGCTATAGTTCTGGACTTCTTAGGCTCTCTGGCAGATGCAGGTTTGTCATTATCGTCATTGAAATGTTATCTCGCGGTGATATCTTAATATAGAAGGAAAGTTGGTCTTCCATCATGTTTTGCAGACCTTTTAATAGCTCTCTTTCTTCGAGGTTTTAGGAATCTGAGGCCATCAATAGCACCTGTGGTCCCATCCTTGAGTTTAGAGCTAGTACTTTCGTCCTTGACAAAGCCTCCGTTTGAACCACTTGCCTCAACGGAGTTGACTTACCTTTCTTGGAAAACTGCATTTTAGTCGCAATAACTTCAGCAAGGAGAGCAAGTAAATTGTATACTCTTCGTTCGGACACTCCTTAATGTGATTTCATAAAGACAAAGTGGTTTTACACACTGATGTTGCATTTCTCCCTAAGGTAGAATCTAGGTTTCATACATCATAAGAAATAGTTCTCCCAGCATTCTTCCAGAATCCAACTTCCAGTTTAGAGAAGACCCTTCACCTGTTGGACGTTCATAGAGTACTCTCCTTTCACATTAACAGAACATCTGAATTTCGTAAATCCCCAAGACTTTTTCTAAAATATCGAAAGGATGCCAGGGGTAAACCAGTCTCGACTCAGCAGCTATCGGCCTGGATTGTTGCTACGATTCGTCATGCATATAAGTCAACAGGCCAAGAATTGCCAGAACATGTGAAAGTTCATTCCACAAGATCAATGTCAACCTCCATGGCATTCATGATGGGTGTGCCCTTGGATGCGGTTTGCTGAGCAGGTGCGTGGTCCACTCCATCGACATTCATCAGGCACTATAAGGTTGATGCGGCTTCTCGGAAGGATGCTGAATTTGGGAGAGCAATACTTTTTTCCTCGGTGGCATGACACCCACCATCCAAGGTTAGTAGCTCGCTAATCTACCTTATGTGCGTATTTCACAGTTGACCACCATGGAGAAAGAGACGGTTGCTTACCTGTAACCGTGTTTCTCCAAGTGGTCACCTGTGAAATTCACACATCCCCGCCCATCCTCCCCGCGGTTGTCATGCCTTTTACCTTGCTGCTGTCGTGGCAGGGAACGGAGGCGGCAGCCCCTCACATGGGCTATATATATGTCAAGGGGGGGAGTGGGCGGGGCTTCCGCCAGAGATGTGTTAAAAGCTCTAGAAGATTCCGTAAGCTGTCAGCATAGGCTGAGGGATACCGTATGTGTGAATTTCACAGGTGACCACTCGGAAAAACACAGTTACAGGTAAGCAACCTTCTCTTTTTGTAGTCAATTTTTTCAATACATTGCAATGTTTTGATACTAAATTCGTAAATACAGTAATTACTACATAATGTTACTGTGTATTGAACTGCTTTTTCTGTCGATTTGTTGGAAAACATGATGTTTTGCTGCTTAATTTGTAAAATCATAATGTTATTTGATGTTTAATAGGCTTTTCCTTAATCCGTCATTATCCAACATTTTAGCTTATCCAACATTCTGCCGGCCCGTTTATGTTGGATAAGCGAGATTCTACTGTATTTTCATTTCAAAAATGGAACCCTCAAACAAAATAATTGATAAAACTGCCTTGTCAGGATTTCTCTTTTCTACAAAACTGTTTATGGGGCAGGAATCTCTTATGGTTTCATACAGGACGGTAATTGATTTTGTTATCTGGCTTGTTACATCCTTTTATCTAAGGTTTGCTTTCTCAACTGCATACAGGAATATTTTGGTATTCACTTCAAAACATTTAAAATCCTTTCATGGCAACTCACTTTCTTCAAGTAATCAAGGTGGGAGGTAGGAGCGAGCTTGGATATGAAGTAAAAAGGGTTCTTGGGTATGGACATACCTGGGATAGACGTTTAAGCACCACCTCTATTTTCGTTGCATACTATTCCCACTGATCAGAGGTTCCACATGAGAGGAGTCCTCTTGAACACCCTGATCACTTTAAATGCTACAGTTAAAAAATGAGCCAACGTGTAGTACATGTACTAGCATGGCTCTTTTTAGGCAGCCACTGAATGTGCTGGCAAATACAAAGAGTGTATCATAAAGAGTGTCCTGACCTACTGCATCTGCATATTGTTTGGTAACTGCACAGTGGCAGATATGAAGGCGCTCCAAGAGTTAACACTACTGCACAGAGAATCTTTGGTTGCCCTCTCGTGTCTTTGGAAAACTTTATAAGTCCCACAGCCTTAAGGAAGCTCAGAACATTCTTAAGGACCCATTTCACCTGGCATTTTTTTAATTAGTACCATCCAGCAGATGGTACAGGGTGACAAAGACAAGGACAAACAGACTTAGAGATAGCTTTTATCCTAGGGCTGTGACTATATTGAACTCCATGGTTTTGCATTGATGTGGCATTGGGGACTGTGTGGTGGTGGTTGGAGTATGGAGGGATGGGTGTGTTATTTTGTGATGTGTGTTAGGGAAAGCATTTAATTTCATTGTGCAGTAGTACAATGACAATAAAGCTATTCAGTTCTATTCTATCCACCCAGATTGATCATGAGATGGCCATCTTGTTTATATTAGCTATACATCCTCCTTATTTTTCCCATGTTTGTTTTTAGGACAACTGGTGTCCTGCTGCAGTATTTGCCGTATTGATCAATCAGTCAATTAACTGATTTCTATTCTGCCTTTCTCACAGAACTGTGGCTCAGGGCAGCTCAAGATTTGGGATCAGTTCTGATCTATAGTGTATATTGTATCTTTGGAAGGAGCAGAGTAAAAGACAAAATAGATAAATGTGAAGTTACCCTGTTCTGCTCTGACAAAATCCTTCCCTATTTCCTGCTGTTGAAAATGATCAGTTGTAAAAAGAAAAAACCATAAAGTAGGTGGTGAATGTTGCACCTTCTTTTACTACCTTCCATGGAAGTTGGTAGCCTAGTTAAGGTTTTCCTTGCACCTGTTGCCTCGGAGTCATGGCCCCCTGTATCATATGAAGGTGACTGGAGAATGAATTGTGACAACAATGCATTGCAAGCCAAGAAATCTGGACAAGCCAGGGTTGGGTTGGATTTAGGAGAAAACTTTTGACACTTTTTAAAAAGCAATAGTATTCATTCTCAATGTAGCTGTGTAGACTGTTGTTACTATATTTCTTTCTAAGTGTGTTTTCTTTCCTTTTCTGCATCCCTCTGCATCTTTCAGATATTTGTTCCGTAATAGGTCTTTTCTGAGAATCCCTGTGGCTCCTAGGCCAAGGTTCTGTTCACTAAGGAGTTTGAGGTTGGCTTGATATAAAGGTTGTCCTTCTCGAGCAGTATTTGCACACCTTCCTTGTGCTATTTACATGTTTGGGTAATCCCCTCCCCCAAAGAAAAATTGCATGGTAATTGCAATGCTACCATGCAACCTACCATCCTTAATGGCTTGAACTGCCCTCTCTTTTTTTTTTTACAACTGCTTAGCTTTCATTGACTAATGATGTGTTTCCCTGCATACAAATATTAATTATCAGTAGTGTCCTTTTCCTTCTTCATCTCTTCACTCGCAGCCTTCTCATAATTCTGTATTTATGGCCATTGGCTATTAAGGCTTCTGAGATTTTAGCAATTGATATAAGGCTTCCTTTGGGAACATTTTTCTGAACAGCATATTATATATGTTCATTTCCCAATATATAATATGGATGAAGATGTGTTTTGTTTGAAAGGATTTTTTTATTATTGTTTAACTTACAATTCATGGTATTGTTTATTTTTCTATTTCTTCTTATCCGTCCTTTCCAAATATTTGTAAAGTATTGTTCATCCAATGTCCTCTTCATTTGGCCACTATGTGTTTGCATGATGTTTGGAATGCTGCTGCTCACAAGCATTTTAGTAATTGTTTAAGATGGGAATTATTCCACTTTTAAGAGTACAAGGGTGAGCAGATGTCATGCATGTCCTTGTCCTCTGCATAATCTATTTTGTGCATTTTTAAAAATAAATTTCAGTCGATGTTTATATTTTCAACATGTGGCCCTGTGCTCTTTTCCCCCCAAAGGCCATATATGGAAGAACCACGTCATGTAAAAGTACAAAAGGGCTCTGAACCACTTGGTATCTCGATTGTGTGTGGTGAAAATGGTGGAATATTTGTATCAAAAGTGACGGGTGGCAGCATTGCCCATCAGGCTGGCCTAGAATATGGTGACCAGTTATTAGAGGTAAGATATATGATGAATTAGTTGTCTATTTCACCTAACCCACACGCGGGTAGCATATTCATTTAGAAAAGTGCCGGTGAATTTAGGTTCTACTACCCATGTATTATTTATGTTATTTGGTCATTTCACTTGTTTTCATAGACATGCCACAATACTGGTAATGCTTCATTGCTTCTAAAGCATTCCAAACTTGTCAAATGTGGGGAATGAGCCAACATTGGGCGGGGCGGGGGTGGCATTTTGGGCTGAATCTCAGAGATAAACTGTAGTTTTAGTACTGAATGTGTTAAAAATGAAGCTCCAAACAGCCATGTGTAAAGGATTTGTCTTGCCTAAGGAAAAGTTAGGGTGTGGCCTACCTTGAGCGGTTGGTTTGCAAGCAGCCATTTTGTAAAAAAAAAGAAAAAAGAACTAGGCAGACATTTTGAATAGAAGCCAGGGGGAGGAGCTAGATAGCAGCTATTTGCATGAAGTGGCCTGATTGGACAGATGCAAATAAGCAGATGCTATGGCACAAGAGAGGGGCAGAACTAAAAAGTCCGTTATAGCAGTTTTTCCTGAATATTCCAGTCAGTTGAGAATTGGGAGTTGAGTTGGGAACACTGAAGGAGTGAGCTGGTTCCTTGGAGTTCAAATATTGTGATAACTGAGACAGTTATTGGTGGTAGCTGGTTAGCAAAGAGCTCAGGAAGGACAGAGTGTCCTAGTTTAAGTTTAAAAATCAGTGTTGGAAGTACAGTAGAATCTCACTTATCCAACATAAACGGGCCGGCAGAACGTTGGATAAGCGAATATGTTGGATAATAAGGAGAGGTTAAGTAAAAGCCTATTAAACATCAAAATAGGTTATGATTTTACAAATTAAGCACCAAAACATTATGTTATACAACAAATTTGACGGGAAAAGTAGTTCATTACACATTAATGCTATGTAGTAATTACTGTATTTATGAATTTAGCACCAAAATGTCATGATATATTGAAAACATTGACTACAAAAATGTGTTGGATAATCCAGAACGTTGGATAAGTGAGACTCTACTGTAATTGTATTAAAGCCTTCAAAGAAGGAAAGGCCAAGGAATTTCATGATAGGAAAGCCTCACAGAAATGTGTTGAAGTAATAGCCTCTTAAGAAAGTATTCAAAAGTCATCTTTAACCCATCAAGCATTTTGTGCCATATTCATGTTCCTGAAACAGTCAAGCATATGTGCCTCAAAAGAGTCAAATAGTTTTTGTTTCATTACACACAGCGTTTCTTCTCTAAACCTCAAAATAATAAAGCAAAGTTCCTCAAAAAGAGTTACAGCAGAAATAAAGTCTCCCCTCAGTGTCTCTTTACATCGCATGTGCGCACGCAGTCGCATAAGTGTCCATGGAAGCAGCGGCTGGGATCTTGGAATAGAGATCACCCCCTGCCTGATCGTGAAGTGCATATTCAATGGTGGCAGTGGTGGGATCACAAAACTCTCCCTGCCTTATTGAGAAGTTCACAGGTGCCTATAAGATGGTGGCAGAGAAAGGGTATTGAAATTCCCTCCCTGTCAGAAAAGTTTTGTGCCTCTTGTGTGTGTGTGTACTTGTTACACCATGCTTTCTTAATTAGTCTGCTTGTAAGCATATTTAGAAACATGTTTGTGTTACATTCTGATGTGAGAATCCAGAAAGCTAGAAAACCATGTGAAATTACAAATCTGAAATGTTTTGCTGTGCTTAGCTGACATTATGTTAAAACTATGAAATAGGTTAAAATATGCGAAGAGTACCTTCACATTTTGTATGTGAATTGTGAAGGTTGCCTTTAAAAGCTTCTGACAAAACTTCGTTATTCAGTCAGGGGTAGTAAGTTATCCACTTACACAGTAGTCAGGTCAAACTATCAGATTTTATGATAGCATTGATTCCTCCCCCCCAAACAATTAAATTAAATAATACAGAAGCAGCAGTGCTTCTCTTATCTACACTACCTTGAACTCAGCAAATAACCTGTGCCATACATCCAGTCAATTATGGAAAATTTAATTTCAAAAACCAATATGAAGCTAAATGGAAAAATCAATACTTATTTTATCAGTAAATGTGCTTCTGAATACATCTGTCTCCTCCACCCTCCTTTCACATCTAGTTCAATGGAATAAACCTGCGGAATGCTACCGAGCAACAGGCACGGCTGATCATTGGGCAGCAGTGTGACACCATAACTATTCTGGCACAGTACAACCCACACATGTTCCAGCTGGGTAATCACTCACGATCAAGGTAAGCTTGATCAGACCTTTGTCTTGTGAAGCATTACTTTTCATTATCTCACATTAGACATTGATGCCAATTATAGTTTGTGGAAACAATTTTTAGAATCAAGCTAAACAATGCAACAACAACAAGTGTTATTTGTTACCCACCTATCCTCATTGCTCTATGCAGGATGCAACAAAGTCAAAACTCATTAACATAAAATACGTACAATAAAATACAGATATTAAAACACATAGTTCAGAGATTAAATTACAGTAATTCTAGATTTATCTTCCAAATTTGCATTACATATTTCATAGTTAAAAGTTCTTGCTGCATCTTGTCTTGTTTTTATTTTCCATCTTCCCAAACTCAGCTTCATTAATAAGTCATTAACAAATTTGGTATCGAAGATATACGTTAGTCCTCGAGGGTTGTCAGATCATCATCCAATAGTGATGACCTTTATAATGACAACAAATCTTTCAACATGGAGATTAAATAACATATTTTTGCAAGATTTAAAAAAATAGAGAATTTATAAAACAAATCAATGAATATTTCAAAATAAACAAAGATAAAAGAACAGATAGACACATTGTATGGGATACTCGAAAACAGTGGTTCTCAACCTGGGGTCCCCAGATGTTTTTGGCCTGCAACTCCCAGAAATCCCAGCCAGTTTACCAGCTGTTAGGATTTCTGGGAGTTGAAGGATAAAAATATCTGGGGATCCCAGGTTGAGAACCACTTCTCTAAAATATTATTATATTATTGCCAGAAATAAATAAACATATCAGAAGGATTCATCAATTTTTATTGAAATATGAGACAAGTGAAGAAGTAAAAGTGTATAGTAATTTGGGCAAAAGACATGGGCCATGAAATAAATATGAACGTAAGGGAAGGAATGTAGAACAAAGGCCTTAAATTTACAAAGACAAACTAATTGAAAGAAAACTTTTATAAAATGTTTCACAGGTGGTACATCACGCCAGTAAAATTTGTCAAGATGAATAAAAACAAAAGAATGGGTAATAAATATTGGAAATGTAAGAGAAAATAAGGGATTTGTTCCCACATGTGGTGGGTCTATCATAAAGCCCATGCATATTGGACAGTTGTTAGAGAAACAATCCAAAGAATTTTACAATAGACTATACCATTTTCACCAGAAATATTTTTGTTGGAACTAAAAATTATATCATAAATAAGAAAAATATTATTTTCTTTGCTCCTCCACCCCTATTTTTGATCGCCCTTATGCCTCCTAGGAGCCCTATTCAGAGTTCTACACAATTTTTACCCTCTGAATGTTTAGTTATTATTATTTCCTGTTTTTAATTCTGTGGATGTCCTTTATCATTTTATGTCGCTATAATGATTTGAATTGATTGTTCTGTGTTTTAACTTGTGTTGTTGGGCTTGTCCCCATGTGAGCCGCCCCGAGTCGCTTCAGGGAGATGGAGACGGAATACAAAAATATTATTATTATTATTATTATTATTATTATTATTATTATTATTATTATTATTGTTATTATTATTTTAAAATACTATAACAGCTGCCCACATAGTTTATGCCAGACTGGAAAGAAAGTATTATTCCATCTCTAAACAAATGGTTGACCAAATTGCTAAGCTTTGCAGAATTTTATAAACTAACTTGTCTCCTTAGAAATAAAATACTATGTTTTCAAAATAAGTGAAAGCCTTTCACAAAATATAGAGGTAGAACATTTAAAGACTGGCCCGTAATAGTGTTGTGTGTTTAAAAATACATTGGCAGAAAGAAGAGCAAGATTATGATAAATGTACAATTAGGTTACCTTTGAATACTTTATGGCACACATACATTGCTTGATAGGACAAATTATTGTAAGACTCTATCTCGGTGTATGGTTGGGAAGTTTTCTTTTAAAAATGTTTTACTATTATTAGAAAGTGTAAAATGACAACTGTTAATTGGTGGCTTTATATACCAATAGTTATGTTATAATGTGTACACTTTAAAAATCATCATCATCATCATCATGCTAAAAATAACTTCTCTCTCATATGTATAGTGTTTTGGCCTCTCTGGCCCAAGTGATAGCTATAATAATGATTGGTCCATTCAAGTATTAAGGCAAACTGTACTTCAGTTTTCATAACCATGGTTTGATTGACTGAGCTACTGTAAAGTACAGTAGAGTCTCACTTATCTAACGTAAACAGGCCGGCAGAACGTTGGATAAGCGAATATGTTGGATAATAAGGAGAGATTAAGAAAAAGCCTATTAAACATCAAATTAGGCTATGATTTTACAAATTAAGCACCAAAACATCATGTTATACAACAAATTTTAGAGAAAAAGTAGTTCAATACACAGTAATGCTATGTAGTAATTACTGTATTTACGAATTTACCACCAAAATATCATGATGTATTGAAAACATTGACTACAAAAATGTGTTGGATAATCCAGAATGTTGGATAAGCGAGTGTTGGATAAGTGAGACTCTACTGTACTTGTTTTGTTTTGTGTCCGAGGAAGCAAGAGCAGCTGGAAAGGTGCTCCAATCATGATCAACTTTTGTCTGCTTAAAACTCTGACATATCACATTTTATGTGGAAAATACATCTATTTATTCATTTACTTTTTTATATCCTGCCCTCTTTCTCTCATTGAAGTACTCAGAGCGACTTGAATCCTGTACCTGTTCTTTTGGAATCATGTGAGCAAGAGCAGACCCTCTTTCACCAGCATCTAAAACAGGATCAAAGGAAATGTTACTTTTTGGGATTACAGCTCCCAGAAGCACGCACAGCACACCCCATTGGCATGGTTTCTTCAAGAAACCTATAGAAATGGGAAGATTGGCCACATATTGATGAAGGAGAGCTGTGGTGGCATATACCAACTCATTGTTGTGCTGGTTGAGCTTGGGACTCATTCACTCTGGGGTCAGCTCTTTTTTCCTGAGAGGTGCAAAAAACTACTCATAAAATAAGCAAGACATATCTGCTTTGGGAAAACCAGTTCCATGGCTGCTTGCCAAGGCAAGGGTGGATTGGAAGGCAGCAGAACCAGCCTGCCTTCAAGTCTAGAAAGTTTTATTCTTGCTTTTTATTTTGTTATTTTTAAATAAAGACTCACTTGGAATGAGAGGATAAAGACTGGCCTCTTTGAGCTCTCTTGTAGATCCTTTTTTTCCAATAGCCTTGGAGTTACCAAAGAACAGTGTGATTTAAAATTTAGATCCTTTTCCTCCCTGTAATGTCAATCACCATTTAAAATCCTGAATTATTTGAAGATGCATTTTAATTCAATCCCCCCCCTGTTTAATTTTGCTCTTGTTATTTCACTAATATTATCGCAATTGTTATCTCTTTCAATTGAAGCTCTCGACTAGAACCTGTGAGCAGTCATTCCACTCCACAAGGCAGTGGTGCTGCCACCCCTGACAGTCATTCCATAATTGACACTGTGAGCGAACAGGATGAAGGGACCATGACGCCCCCATCCAAGCAAACCACTCCAACGACCACTCCCCCCAACTCAATGCGGTATGCTGCATTCTCATTCATTTCCTTCAAAAATATCCTTATGTTTGGCAGAATTTCTACAGTATAATCTTTAGCAGCTTTATTCAGGGTGGTGGTATTCATATATTTTGACAACTCAAATTTTACTGAGCCTTGGCCATGTTTGCTAGGCCCCTTAGGAGTTGCAATACAAAACAGAGCATCTCACTAAAGGTGTCTGATCTAGAGTGGTTGAGACAAGTGAAGCCTCTGAATATGAAAACTAGAAGGTTCACTTGCACACAGCCTCATTATAATGCCAATGCAATTAGTGAGTGAGAAGTGGGAATGAAAGTTTCTAAGCTGAACTAGAATCCAGATGAAGGAAAATGGTTTGTTCCTTTCTGCCAGATCATGTAAGGAATTCAGACAGCTGAAATACTCTTTGGGCTTCAGTACTCTTCTAAAAAACCAAAGGGTAGGAACTAGGTGGAACTTAGGGATTTGGAAGAGTAGCAGCTAGTGAGAAATGTTTTGTAAAACAGGCCTTGAGAGTCTTTGTCTCTTTGAAAGCAATTCTATGGACGCAACCAAGAAGACCCCTGAACCTAGGACTGTTACCCTTAAGAAGTCTCAAGCGGAACTTGGAATTCAAATCTGTGGTGGAAATTTATATGGCATATTTGTGTCTGATGTTGAAGAAGACAGCCCTGCCAAAGGCCCTGATGGATTGGTGCAAGGAGACATGATACTTGAGGTAATGGTAGATGCAGATGGCTGATCATTTCATGATAATTATACTGCTCAAAGTTCACATGTGGCACTTAGAGATGTACTGTGTGGACTTGAAGCTTCCCAAGCACCCAACAGACTCCTAAAAAATTTGAGATGAAATATCACTTTTTTTAGGATTCTAAAATGTATGTTCTGGCTTAAACAGGACCAGAGAGCCCATCCCTTTAGATGGGAAATTGCACTCTAGAACCTTCCTGAGCAAGATTTATGGGGAAGGGATGGTTAGAGGAGCCTTGGAAATCTTCATGCCGTTCCTTCATGCCGTTCCTGTCCCACTTTTGCTGTGTGACATTGACAGGTGCACACTTCCCATTATCCAATTTGCAGAAGACACATATCAGATTTGTGATATTATGCATTAAACATTTCTTTCACTTTTTACATTTTTTTAGTATGGTTCTGTTGACATGCGGAATAAAACAGCAGAGGAAGCGTATCTTGAAATGCTTAAGCCATGTGAAAATGTTAGAATAAAAGCTCAGTACAGAGTGGAAGAATTCAGCAAGATCAAAGATTTACCTGGAGACGGATTCTATGTCAGGTAATTAAAACTGCCTTCAGTAAACCAGAATATGTTCTTTTGAGCTAATAAGGGCTGGTTCCATCGACTTAAATATCTTGTTAGCTTTCAGGAGTAAGTAACTTGCATAAATGTATGAATGAGATCCAACAAGTTAGTTGTGCATGTTGTGTTTAAATTCACTGTAGGTAAAAGGTAAATTCTGTCTATAATTATTTAATTTTGCCTTGGTTCATTTACATATGTAAATTCAATTCATTGAATTACTATAATGATTATGTTAACAAATAAGATGTTTTATCTGAATCTTGAGCCCAAGCCATTATAGAGTCTACTGAACTATGTAAAAGCTTCTGGCAAGATAAACGAGGCATTTTGACATAGAATTACAATTCTAGGAATTGTATTTGCAAAAGAATGGCAATGTAATCAGAAGCCTAACAGAAAATAATAAATGTGAACCAATTTGAGATGATTAAATTGCCTGTTCTATGAAATACAGAATGAAAACCTATGTGTGTGTGAGAGATATCCATTGAAGGTGGTGATATTAAAGAGGTAATAAGTTTAAATTATGGGAATTTATAATTTTGCATATATTTCGAAAGAACGTATCTTTTAAGCTGCATTCAGCGGCATAAATTGGGGTTGTAAGAAATTATCTGCATTTTAAAATACTTATTTGTGTTTATAGTGTCTTTATTTCATGTGTGACATGTTTAATTGTGTCATATAATTAACATAAAAGTTATTTTCATCTCTTGTTCTTTGCAGGGCACTTTATGACCGGTTGGCAGAAGTAGAGCAGGACTTGAGCTTTAAAAAAGATGACATTTTATATGTGGATGACACTCTTCCACTGGGAAACTTCGGTGGCTGGATGGCATGGCAGCTAGATGAGAATGCCCAAAAGCTGGAAAGAGGACAGATTCCCAGCAAATACATGTAATTCCATCTCTAAGATATAAATATCATTGCTAAACGTGAGCAGTGAAGTATGTATAAAAGCCAAACACTTTACTCTTCAAAGCTTTGTAGTTAATGCTGGAGAGAGATTCAGTTTCTCAGTAAAGTTACTTGAAAGAGGTGGCACATTTTCAATAACACTCAATTAAAGGAGGTATTCCTTCATGTCATTTTTAGTGCTGTTGATAGCTGTCCCCCTCCTAAAAATGGAAAGGATTTTCTTTTTTTGATTTGTACATTTGTCAAAATGATTTCCCATGATCACGTCGGAACATTTTTAGACAGGGACGGGGCAGCAGGCCTCCATATTTAATTTTGGACCTTGAGTTTGAACACAAAACTGCACAGCATCCCTTCTAATTAATCTACTAAATTAATGCCTGCTTTTTCGTAAAGTTCAAGGAGATCAAGATCAAGGATCAGAAGTGGTCACCACCGCTTAATTAAGATTCTTATATAATTATGATGAATTAACAGCTATATTACTAGCAACTGGTAGGAAAATTTTCTCTATGTGCCCACTGTTTTATCCTTTTTGGCTCTGCTTGCTTTTTCTCTGTCTCATAGACCTTTTCATTTAATTGTTTTACAGTCACTGCTCCCTTATATTTTGCATTAGGTTCATAGCAACCTTCTGAGCTCTGTTCCCCCTTACTTTAGATACTTCTAGCATTGCCGTACTGTTTCAGAGACATGCATTACTTGAGCTTCAGCTACTCATTTAAAAAATATTCATTTTAAAGATCTCTTTACATATCATAAAGTCATGAACAGAGAAACAAGGCACAGGCCCAGTTACCAGCAATTGGTCTGCATGAGCTTAGAGACCCAAACATCTCTACATTATAACAGGGTTATTTTTTTTTTATAAGAGTAGATTTCTCCAGGAGGCTGATGTTCTTAGGATAGCAAGCAACCACATCTCATTGCTCTAACACTTCAAGCAACTATTTTGTTGTCACACAGTGTTGCAGAAGAAATGTTGAAGTCTTATGTGATATGTCTAATGAATGGGAAGGTGCTCACTCCTGTCCTGGAGTAAATATAACATCAGTGAAAATTTGTTATCTACTTCCATTATTCTTAAACTTTTGGAGTGGTTTAAAACTAGGGAACAGTTTGCACAGCATCTTGTTTGCCAAGGAACTCCTGCACCTCTGTTACAGAACAGCAAAGTATTACAAAAGATTCTGGGGTGCAAGTATGCATTGGAGATATTGGTTTGGCTCTCATTATTATCCTGAATAAGTGAACTAACAATATGTCCTGGAAGCTGCCTGAATATGATGAGCTCCCATGTAAGCAAGATATCTTCAAGAGAATTCTTGAGTTTGAAAACCAAGAGTCCTAAGGAATTCTTGAATCTGAAAACCAGTATAACTTCCAACATTTGGCATTCAGTAAAAGCAGTGGGAAATTGTATTAGCTTGGAGTAATTGAGAACACTACCGATCTTCTAGTTCACCTTGCATTGCACAGCCTGTCTATGTCAGGATATACCTCACAGAGCAACTATGTATGAATTCATAATGAAACTTATTTCAAAATTGTAGTGGCACTAGTTTGAATATCATCTATTACTATTTAAAAGTACAGAGCAATTATCAAAATAATTTTCTTGCAGGATGGAACAGGAATTCTACAGGAGGCACAGCATGTCTGAAACAAAAGATGATAACAGCTCCACAAAGACTTCGTCAGCAGCAGCTCGTAGATCGTTCTTTAGAAGAAGGCATAAACACAAACGCAGTGGGTCCAAAGATGGAAAGGATCTGCTGGCCCTTGATACTATCAGCACTGACTCAATTCCCTACTTAGATGGCAAGTGACTTTTAAATGCTGTTAGCACACCAGAAAATAATCAGCATTTATTTGTATTTTGGGAAATAAGGTATGGACAGGTAATGCAGTCTCCCATGTCCAGTGTATGTTCAGCAATTGGACTGTATTATTCTGAATAAAGGGAATGTTAGGGAGGGTCAGTTTTCAGCAAACTTGGATGAAAATTGTGTCACTCTATTTCTTTCTGAGTAGCTAAGAAACACTGATTTGGGATTACAGAATATAGAATATAATTGCCTGGATTATTCTTAATAATCTGCTCCATATCTTGCACATGTTAAACTAATGTTTTCTACTGTCAGAAAATTAAGATTCACAGATAATTTACCATATTTCATCACATAATATCACTACTATGTAATAGTCATACCCCCATTTTTTGGGTTGCAAAATCATTATTTATGTGTTTCACATTCTTGATTCATCACCCCAATGATCTGTTGGCTAAGGAGATGACCAGCTTCCCCACTATAAACAGTTTACTAGCAGCAAAGCTTCCCTTCCACATGCCTTGCTGCCCTAAATAGATTTACCAGCTTGCCTGCCTCCTTTCAGCAAGGCCACTTCATTCACTCACTCACTTATCCACCCTCTCCCCTTAATTCAATTGCATGAAGCCCCATGCCTGAAAGGTGAGTGGGCGCATGGGTGAGTGGATGAATGAAGTATCACTTCACTAATTTACCTGTGTGCCCACCCTCTGAATGAAGTGTTGTGTCTGAAATGGGGTGGTGAGTGAGTAAATGAAGTGCTGGCCATAGCTGAAAGGTGGGGAGAGTGAGCGAGTGAAGCATCCTTGCAGAAGGGGTGGGCAAGCAGCTAAAGCTTTTTAGGGCAGAATGATTTCTAGTAGTCTGTTTATAGCCTGGAGGTTATCTTCCTCCAAATTGTGTGCTGGTCATCTTGTCTGCTAGCAGTACATTGTCCTTCACAGAACTGATTTCTGATCATGAATAAGGGTAGATATAAAATCGTTTTTTTTCCATTGCATAATAGCTATACCCCCCCCCCTTTTTTTTTTTAGTTTAAAAAAGGAATAAAAAGAGTGATTATTATGCGAAGAAGTTTGGTAAATCTAGTCCTTATTATCTTTCAGGAGCAAGTGATTGGGTGCTAGGTGTCTAGGAAGATTAAATATAGAATGTAACAATATCTCCCTTTCTTTCCAGACACCGTAAGTCTTGCTTATCAACGAGTTCAGAAAGTGGATTGTACTTCTCCCAGGCCTGTGCTCATACTTGGGCCATTATTGGATGCTGTGAAGGACATGTTGGTCAAGGAATCTCCAGGAAAATTCTGCAGGTGTCCTCTTGGTCAGTACATTGGCAACAAAAGTTATATTCTTTGGGATTACCCTAAAGCAATACAACAGCAGTGGTTGCTTGTATCTTGTTGCTTCAGTTTTCTTTGTCCAGGATACTACTTTAACTCTTTGTGTACTCTAATGTCCAGGCCTTTGAACTGCAATCTGTACACACCACAAAATGAGACTTCCTGTTGCCCCTTTCTACATGTCTCCATTCCCTGAATTGTCTAAACCCCAAAGCTTAGTTTGTTCCTCCAGTTGTTGCTCATTTTCTCCCTTGGTCATTTCTTTTGTCTGCCCTCTCTTGCTGAACTGTGTGGTGGAAATTTATTTCCTTTCTGTAAAAAGATCATTCGTGCTCCTTATTTATTGTTAACTAAGGCTTTGGGTTGTTGTATGTCTTTCGGGCTGAGTGGCCATGTTCCAGAAGTACTCTCTCCTGACGTTTCGCCCACATCTATGGCAGGCATCCTCAGAGGTTGTGAGGTATGGAAAAACCAAGCAAGGAATTTTTATATATATCTCTGGGAAATCCAAGGTGAGGGAAGAACCCTTGCTAGCGTAAATGTTCCAGTTAATCACCCTAATTTGCATTGAATGGCTACAGCTACTAGCTACTTTCTGCCTGGGGGCATTCTTTGTTAGCTGCCCCTAGTTTGTTTGCAGAGTGGACTCTGTCTCTTCTGACTGCAGGAGGCAAAAGTGTCTTCTGACATTTAAAAAAATATTGGTTTGGGATGTCTGTCACAGTCCATTTCTCATAGTGTAATTTAAAACTGCAAGGAATAAGTATTTTAAAAGGTCCACCTGCAGGATGGAGTGGTTCATCTCTCTGCCCATCTTGTTTCTACCTACTACATGTGTTGCTCAGGTGTAGAAGATAATCAAATACCTGTTTCTGATCTTGAGCTAGTTGGGTATTTTTAAAATACAAGTCAATAACTGAGGACAGTGTAGGGCAAAATAGTCTCCTTCCAATTTTTGGCATAATTTGACCCCCAAAACAATGAAGAAAGCCCTCCAAATACATGAAAACATACAAAAATGCCTATACATTTCCTTTACTAGCTTTTCAGAACTATATACTACTCTCAAATACCTCCATTTTCCTCTGCGGTCCTTCTCAAAATGGCGACAGTACCACATGCTGTCACCATTTTAAAAGGCACTGCAGAGAAAAACAGCAGTGTTTGGAGGGCTGTGGCCTGTGGAGTGTCTTTAAAGAAATTGACTCCTAGCCCCCAGACATTTGTCCACCTGTAACTTAAGTGCTTAGGAACGTGACAACAATGACAGTGTTGATCACAACAATAGTGGTGTACCAGGCACCTCTTGGGAGTACAGAATGCTTTTTGTTGCTGCTATGTTGTAACAAAAAAAAAACTTCATCACATTTACTGTCATGTCCCCACAGAGACTTTACTATTTTATCTAATTAAGCCTACCCTAGTTAGAAGAGACTCAGTTCTTTATTGTATAGTTTATGGGAGGGAACCATAGGTAGGCTCTTTTCCTTTAAGATGCCCCATCCACCCCCCCCCCCCCAAGGCGGAGTCTCATAGCCAGATCCAGCAGCTGCCTTGAAGTCAGCCACTTAGAAAAAGGTGCTGAGAGAAGCTAGGAAGCTGAACGCATTTCACATTAGAAGTTGGTGCTAGAGGTTGGCATTACAAGTTGAAGAAACCCTGCCACAGGTGTATGGAAGACAAGGATTAGGTTAGCCCTCACTCTCCAAACCTTTCAATCTACCTTAAAAACATGGCTTTTTAAACAAGTCTTTGACTCCGATTAGACTGAAATGGGTGCATATGAGGACATTACTCACATTGGCACTTTAATTTGTTAATTGATGGCAGCCATTTTATCCGCTGGTATTTTCTACATTTTTCTAGGTTTTAACAATTTTATTGACATGTGATGTTATGTGCATCTGTTGTGGTTGTTGCTATAATTTCATGTGTTATTGTTTTATGTTTATGTACTGTTTATTATTCTGGAGTACTTTTGAGCCGCCTTGAGTCCCTTTGGGGAGATGGTGGCGGGGTATAAATAAAGATGATGATGATGATGATTATTATTATTATTATGGCAAGAAAAGACACAAAAAGAAGGCAAAAAGTAAGCAAGAAATACAGTTGAGTCAAGCCTCCAACTTCTACAAATTTTAGTTCCTAGTCTTGGGAGGAGCTAGAATTTTGACTTTGATTACTTTATTAAATAAATTCTTTGTTAACTGTTCACCTGGGTAAATCCAACTCTGCTCCTGGTGAGATTAGATCACCTTCAAGAATTCGCTCTGAGGACAGAACAGTTACCATATTTCACCAAAATTAAGATACCATCAATTCCAAGATGCACCTTTCCTTTTTGGAACCTCAGTTTTAGGGGGAAAAAATCCCTAAAGCAGTGATTCCCAACCTTTGGGTCTCCAGGTGTTTTGGACTTCAGCTCTCATAGTTCCTAACAGCTGGTAAGCTGGCTGGGATTTCTGGGAGTTGGAAGTCCAAAACACCTGGAGGCCCAAAGGTTGGGAACCACTGCTCTAAAGAAACATAGATTCCACAGAGATTCAGCTAGGCAGCTGAAGGAAATGGAAAACCAGCTGAAAGATCCAGATAAAACTTGATGACTACCACTTGCTTCCCACTGGCTTCACTCCCATTCTCTCAGGCACTGCTGCCACTCCTTATCCTCTTTTTTTTTTTTTTTAAAGCAACTGCAACTGCAAATCTAGGATTCCAGCGATTCTGAGTCAATCCCTCTTTTTTAGCCTCAATTTCTTTTTTGGGTGGGAAGGGGTGCAACACACTCTTCATAATCAGGCAGGGGGAAATCTTGTTATCCTACCACTGCCACCATTAAATATGAGACGTGCGCACGCACACACAAGAGGCACAAAACTTTTCTGACAGGGAGGGAATTTCAATACCCTTCCTCTGCCACCATCTTATGTGTAACACAGTAGGCACCAGTGAACTTCTCAATAAGGCAGGGGGAGTTTTGTGGTCCCACCGCTGCCACCATTAAATATGCAACACACATCCATTTCACGATCAATCAAGATCCCAGCCGCTGCTTCCATGGACACTTATGCGAGTGCGTGCGCACATGCGATGCAAAGAGACACTGAGGGGAGACTATTTCTGCTGTAACTCTTTTTGAGGAACTTTGCTTTATTTGAGGTTTGGAGAAGAAACACTGTGTGTAATGAAACAAGAACTATTGATTTATTTCACTCTTTTGAGGCACATGTTTGACTGTTTCAGGAACAGGAATATGGCACAAAATGCTTGATGGGTTATAGATGATTTTTGAATACTTTCTTAAGACACTATTACTTCAACACATTTTTGTGAGGCTTTCCTATCATGAAATTTCTTGGCCTTTCCTTCCTTGATGGCTTTATTATAATTACTTCCAACACTGACTTTTAAACTTAACCTAGGACACACTGTCCTTCCTGAGCTCTTAGCTAACCAGCTATCACTAATAACTGTCTCAGTTATCACAATATTTAAACTCTAGGGAACCAGCTTACTCCTTCAGTGTTCCCAACTCAATTCCCAACTCTCAACTGACTGGAATGTTCAGGAAAAACTCCTCTAACGGACGTTTTAGCTCCGCCCCTCTCTTGTCCCTTAGCATCTGCTTATTTGCATCTGGCCAATCAGGACGCTTCATGCAAATAGCTGCAATCTAACTCCTCTCCCTGGCCTCTGTTAGAAAGGAGCCACACAAAATGTCTGCCTAGTTCTTCTTCTTTTCTTTTCTTTTTTTTTTTTTACAAAATGGCTGCTTGCAAACCAATCCCTCAAGGTAGGCCACGCACTAACTTTTCCTTAGGCAAGACAAATCCGTTACAGGGAGTCTTAGAATTGATATAATCTTCAATCAAGGTATTGCTGGATATTATCATTTTTGCTAATATTTTTCTTCCATCCTGTACAGCTATTTGAATGTTTGCTCTGTTAATTCTGCATTCCTTTTGAGAGGTTTGCTGCCCTGAAGCCATAACCGCAGTGTGGAAGTGCATTTCTAGCACATGGATTTTTACATGGGTTCACTGCCACATAATGGGACTTTGTCATTCATCAGAATCAGCTGAGTGATTGCTTCAACAACATCTTAGCTGACCCCCCTTCCAGGTTTCTCTGTGTATGAACCTACCTTTAATAAAATGGAAATGAAAGGTGAAATGCCATCCCTCTGTATGTTCACGCATGGGGACACCCACACAACCTGAGATATATTTCCTGTGAGAGTTATATATTCCTCCTCCTGTTTTATATAATACTGCTTACATTAATCTTGTGTTATCCATAAGTCCATTTCTTGATTGTCTAGGGAAGATCTGTAGTATTTACATGGCCTCTAATGCATTTAACTTCTTTGAACATCAATGTGGTATGTGTCTTCATGCACAGTTCAAAAAATTGGTTCAGAATCTTCTTAATACCTTATACTAAATTAATGTTCTTTATCTAAAAATGAATAAACTCCTGTTTGTTTTTGTCCTTTTTAAACAGAGGTGATGAAAGCTTCTCAACAAGCCATCGAGCGGGGCGTGAAAGACTGTCTATTCATAGATTATAAACGTAGGAGTGGACATTTTGACGTGACAACTGTTGCCTCAATAAAGGAGATAACAGAGAAGGTGCTGCTTTCTTTGTCTAGCCCTATCTTCATTGATTTTTATCCTGCAGGAAAAAAAAGTCACACAGTGTCAACCATTCAGCTGTAGCTGTACCACCTTGTTCCTGCCATCTTTGTAGATGAGAGACCATCTGAAAACCATATACAATAACACTGAATTGTTTGCAGTTAGTGCACGGTCAAAGTGTTAAGATAAATCAAATCCTTCTCATAAAAATATTTACTCAAGTATAAGGTGCCATCGAATGTCATGTGCATCACAAAAAAGGATTTGCTGTCAAATGTAATGTACACACTTCTTCTATTTTCATGCAGTTCCCAACTGGTCTCAGTCACATGGCCTTCAAAACCAAGGACGTGTTTTTGAGGGTCTCATGAATGAGGACAGTTGGGAGACACATGCTCCCCGCTCTTTTCACTCGCTTGCCACTGTGATCAAGCTGAGGGATACAGGCACCTTGTAGTTGCTGCTGTCTCCTCCTCCCATCCCATCGGGTCAGCCTCTCACAAAGTAGCCGTCCCATTTCCTCACTGCGATCCAGTAACCCAAGCACTCGGCCAAAAGGCAAGGGGAAGCTGTGTCTGTCAGTATTAACAGACACAGATTACAAGCCAATGTACTTGTTCCCTCACATGTAGTGTGGCCCAAGAAACTGGAAAGATGATAGAGATGGGTGAATTTAAAAACATGAGAGCACAAAATGGGTTGTTTGTTGTTAATCAGGTGATTAAAAATGCCAGCAGAAGGCACCAAGCAGATTCCAGAACATACCAAGTCCCAATGGAACAATAAAAAGGAAATAAGGAGTATTGTGGAAGATGTCATTCTTTGGAATTTTACAGGAATCATAAGTAAGATAGGAAGAAGTGGGAAAGAGTCAGCAAGGGAAGGAGGAGAAAGGGAGATTTCATCATGTGTTGGTTGGAACCAGAGGACAAAGTGAGGAAACCACCAGAAAGAGGAATTAATATAATCTCACTAGTGACTGAAATGGACTACAGTCACAACTTTGTTTATAGCCTTATGCAAGCTGCTATTCCGGGCACATTTCTTCTGTACCAAAGCGCTAATAATACTGCTTTGAACATTCCACAAGCCGAATGTAATGAATTAATTCTTCATTTTCAGGACTGTCACTGTCTCTTGGATATCGCTCCTCATGCTATTGAGCGGCTCCACAGCATTCACATTTATCCTATTGTCATCTTCATTCGATACAAAAATGCCAAGCAGATCAAGTAAGTGTGAAATGTGGCTTATGGTTGTATGGGGGATCTCACCCATCCATATCCTGCTCTTTAAGCGAGATGTAGCGAGAGCACCTGCTTGTCCAATTTTGTGCAACCCGAGGATATGATAATAACTAACACAGATGTCTATTCTGAACAATGTGCCAAAATATATAGAGAACAATAATGGTTCAAAACATATGATATACACAATATGTATATTAGAACACCATATACATTTCACGTAAACTAAATCAATGCCAAATCCTCTGAAATCATATGAGATTAAAAATGAAAAAAAAAAAAATTCTAAATATATTAAACAAAACAATTAGATGTAAGTCTCTGCGGTCCTGGAAGAATTTCCTATGGACTTCAATTAGATTAAACACGGATTAGAGCCAAACAGACTCAGTCTCTCTGCAATCCTGGAAGGATTTACTCTGGACTCCAACTGAGTAAAACACAGGATTAGAGTAGAACAGTCTAGGTCTTCAACCAAATGTGGTAAAAGTCTTATAAGTGTTCCAACTCCTGTGCTGATGGTGTCAAAGATGTAAGGTATCTCCAAAGATTCAGTATAACAGAAGTAATTTCAGTATAACGAGAGTAAATTCAAAAACAAGGGAAACAGATATGACATTAATGCAGATCCTGAGTAGCTGGTTGTTGGCTGGAATAGGTTCAGTCATGGAAAATAGAGGTAATATAGTCTCACAACTGGTTTTCCCGGGTATCTCCAGTTTCAGAAACTCTTCTTCTGGTAAGCGACAATATATTTCTAAATTCTTTTTATTATGATGATATATGTTGGAGGCTCTGCTTCAGGTATTCTTTGTGGAGATAAAAATAAAAGGAAAACTATCTAATATTGTGCTCTTCATGAGATATAAATTATAAATTAAATAGCCCTTGTAAAAATAGACATGTCGGAACGCCCCAAAGTATGCAATATTTTAAGTCAAACACATCCAGCCCCATTTTGTCAGGTATTTTTGAAACATCTACTCACATGTCCGCAGTATTAGTATACTGTTGTTGATCTTGTGTTGCGAGCAGCCGTTCATGGTCTAATGGTGATTTAAATACCTTAATCTAATTACAGGAAGCAGGTGAGGTCCAATTTGTTGTTCAGACCATGAGGGGTAATAGTACTTAATTTATGAATCCAAAAGGCTTCCCTCTGGAGGAGAGTTCTTTTGATATCTGTGTTGCTAGTCACATGTAATTTCTCTAAAGCAAAAAAATTAAAGCTATTGTAAGGGTGAGATTTCTCACTGAAGTGTGTGTATAAGGTGGAATCCATACTGTTTCTTCTGATTTTAGAACGATGTTCCTGTATTCTGATTCTCAAGGATCTGGTGGTCATGCCAATATATAATAGATTGTTCCACAGCCAGGTTACTAAAAGGAGTGCCATTCAGGGAGCATATAACTCCTCTGTTGAAGCAGCTCCACTGGCTGCCTATTAGCTTCCGGGCACAATTCAAAGTGCTGGCTTTGGCCTACAAAACCTTAAACAGCTCTGGTCCAACTTACCTCCCCAAACGTATCTCCTCCTACGAGCTATCCCACAGATTAAGATCTTTGAGTGAGACCCTGCTCTCGGTCCCGCCGCCGTCACAGATGCGGTTGGCAGGGATGAGAGACAGGGCTTTTTCAGTGGTGGCTCCACAGCTGTGCCACTCCTTGCCAAGTGAGATTAGCTAAGCCCCCCCTCACTCATATCTTTTAGGAAGCAGCTGAAGACCTGGATGTGGGACCATGCTTTTGGCCCATCCTAGTATATGGATTGGTACGACCTGATGGATTCTTGGATTAATATGAAGTTGAACACAGACTGGCTCTGATTTTTGGCTCAATTCTACTTCCCCTGATGTAACGGTCACATGGTTTTTATTAATCTTAATTGGATTTGGATCCCGGTTTGTAATTGTGTTTTATGACTGTTTGGTTTTATTACATTTTGTATTATATGCGGCATCTATTGTGGCATTGTGTAAAACCGCTCTGGGTCCCCCTGGGGGAGAAGAGCGGTATATAAATTAAATAAATAATAATAAATAATCATAATTTAAAGAAGATTCAAGTACTTGTTGACCTCTTGAGTTTGCCCACAATACAGATGCAAGATTAGTTACTATGTATGCTTTGAACATAGGTGAAGACAAGTAAGCACCATTAAATTTGGTTTGATTTTGTTTTAGCGAAATAATATAATTAGATCTTCAGTAATGTGCCTTAGTGGCAAAATGGATAAAACCAGCGCCCCCTCATCAAGGTATGATCAATTCTATGATAAACTGAAGCCATTAGAAAGGCCAGTGGGCATAAAAGGATGGAGGAATATGTCAAAAGCTTTATAGAAGAGAAAGGTCTTCCAATATTATTCTAAATGCTTATAAGGGCTGTGAAGGAAAAGTTAGACAAAAACAGAAGAAATTGAAGAAGCAACTTCAAACAGCTTCCACGCGGAAACAGGAGTGATTAAGTGTTACAGCTGGAGTTTTGAAAAGGTTGCTTTCGTACATAACTACTCCCATAATCCCTATTGGCCCTGCTTATTGGAGGATTCTGAGTGCTGTAGACCTATAGAGTAAATTTATTCTGGTTATATCCTATGATCAGAAACAAACCAGATCTAGGGAGGGCAGGGAGTTGTGGGAGCAGAACAACTGTACTTGAGCTTGAGGTGGGCACTGGAGTGCATCTAAGGTATTAGCAGTCTGGGATTGTATGATAAGTGAATGTATCACAGTTGTCCATGTAGAAATAATTTGCACAGCCGCCAAACTTCATAAGAAAACCAATACCGGCAGATCTTGTTGCCTGTTGCAGCAGTTCAAAGGCTGATTCACTTCTGTTTCTGCATTGCTATACCAGCTTGCCTTTTCATTCTGGACACCAGAGGGCATATCCAACCCACAATTGTATTTGTTCAAAACTCATGTTTGGATGCAGGTTTTGTTAAGCTGCTTATGGTCTTTCCCATAAAAATTAAGGATCATTTCTATTTGTTTGTTACAGAGAGCAAAAGGATCCTATCTTCCTGAGGGACAAAGTTACACAGAAACATTCCAAAGAACAATTTGAAGCAGCTCAAAAAATAGAGCAGGAATATAGCAAGTATTTTACAGGTTTGTATTTAATTCCAGTTAAATGAACCAGAGAAGACACTGTCACAGTGTGTTGATTTATGTGATATGCACCTGTTTTAAGGAACTGACTTTCTTTTCTTAGAAGCCACTCCTAGAGATTTAAATTGCAGATATAATTTAATTATGTGCAACATCCAAAAGACGGAAAGAAATCTAAATCTCTACTATTTGACAGTGTTTCCTGAATGATAACCTCAGAGGCAGAAGTAACTTGCAGTTTCTGAAGTAGCTCCCATCACGGAAAAAAAAAATCCTCAGAAGCCAGAAAATAATTTGTTTGTGACATCATAGATCTGGACCACCAGTGTAGTTGTCTGGATTCAGTTGTTTACATTAGAATATCATCTGTACTCCTTTTAAATGCCTTATCCTTTTAAAAATATCTATTTTTATTCAATGAAACAAACCTACAATCAATAATAACAACAACAACAACTTTATTTTTATACCCTTCCAACCATCTCCCTGCAGGGACTTGGGGTGGCTTACAGTTGGGATCAAGCCCAGAACATACAACAAAATACAGCAACTAAAACACAGTTAAAAACATAATAGCACATAAACAATCCAATTAAAACAATTAAAATCACATCAGGGTATAAAAACATCATTAAAAGTAAAACAAATCGAACTCAACAACCACAACCATGACTGAAGACATATACAGAAAGACAGATTTTAACAAAACAAAAGGGCCATAACCCCCTTACAAAAACACAACAGACATTTTTTTGATAATTTCTCCAGTTTATCAATGTTACCTGTGAATACTTTTTTTTTTTTGTTAAAAACATGGATTTCTCTAACCAACTTAAGATTTGTTTCAGTCTGTTTGTTAAAATTTCTGCAAATAATTTGTAATCATAATTTACTTGGTCTGAAATTCTTAATTTGCTTTCTTTTTAAAGGGGTTGTCCAGGGCGGTCCACTTTCAACCATTTGCACTCAGATCATGACGATGGTTGATCAAGAACAAAACAAAGTCCTGTGGATTCCAGCTGGGTCTCTATTCACACACACATAAACCATTGATCGGGTTTTCTGGTCCCTGGCTGCCTGTACGTTGGGTGAAAAGGAGAGTTCCTCATGAGCAAGGTGGGCCTGGAAACCAACAAGCATATCGCTGACAGGAATTGCTTGCAGTACAAAAATGGACAAATATAGAATTTCCTTTTTCCCTGAGAAGACTTTTTGATGCTGCAAAAACAGAGAGGGAGAAAAAGAAAGGAAGGAAGGAAGAAGAGAAAACCTTTTAGGATACGTTTACACCCCCCCACCCCAAATATTTGGTGGTTCTTGTTTACTTGAATATATTTTTTTAACTATCTGGGTTCTTTCCTTTCCCTCCCACCTTTTTCTTTTCTGATACAAAAACAAGAGTAGAGTTTCTACATGCTGAGTGAGAATGACTTTTACATGAAGTGTGATTCTATCCTTTGGTGTTCAGAAAAAACACATGAATTGTGAATGGTTTTCTCATAGGTACTTGTGTCTTGGAGTGAATTTGGGGGCAAGGGGGATGGAGGGAGAAGCACTTCTCCAGCACATGGGTCAGGCCACTGTTTGTGTTGCATAAACTCTTTTGTCACTTAAAAGTTGTTGCTTCTTTTGTGCATGAATTTAATACTTAAATGTCACGATGTATCCAATCAAACTGTGCTACTTTGTGTATTCAAAATACTACTAATAATAATTTTGAGTTGCTGGGCCTGCATTTAGCAGGAAATCAGAAGGGGTTCATAGCGGGGCCTAGATTGCTTTATTTTATCACATGTAGACAGTCTATGTAATTGGAAGCTTATGTTGCTCAAGCTTTGTTCTTTGGAGTGTAATAGCCATAGGGTTTTTAATAATAATAATAATAATAATAATAATAATTAGAAGCACAGCCTAGGTTCTTGGAACTGGGCAACATATAGAGTAATCTCATAACTGTTAGTCATGTCATTGTTCTATAGATGATAGTATGCATTTGTTTTGGTTTATATATATTTTATTACCATTTGTATTTCCTGCTGTACCAAATTCCATTGTATGTTTTCCTTTTTTGCACTTCTGGTTTCATTTTTCCAACTGTATGTTTTTTTATTTTCCCTTTAAAAATGCATGTCATGTTTTGTAGGTACTGTAACCTTATTGTTAAAACATTTGAATAGGGTTGCATTTGCGATAATTTCCTAACATTTCATTATACAGATATTTTTCCTTTGGCCCTTCAGTTTTTATTTTGTCTTCTTTTTTTATTTGCATTAATTAAAAAAGGGATTCTTCTTGCACAGTTGTTCTATGAAAAAAATGGTTGGAAATGTTAATCTCTGTTTTGCAGATACTATTTTATAGTTCAAAATATGGGAGAGAGAAGAAAAATGTAGAAAGGCTATTGATAAATTCTTAGTTGAAATACTGTTTATAAGTTGAGGAACAGCAGTTATATATTTTTTTTAAAGAGGGAGGCCAGAGTGGGACTTCAGCGGTACAATTGAAACAAGCTGGTACTGTTGCAACATTAAATTTTCTGTACTAAAAAAAGTCACTTTGTATCAAAAACAAAAAAATGTTAAAGAAACTGAGTATTGTGTTAAATAAAGGTCAATTTCTAATACTTGACTTTGTGTAGAACAATTCAAACAAATCCCAAATCAAAAGAAAATACAATTAAAACATGAAAAGTTAAATTAAAGTGTACTGATAAAAAGAAAATAAACATTGAAAGTCTCGCAATACAACTGTTGCCAAACGCCTGTCTGCAGAAAATAAAATTACTTATTTTATCCCACCTTTCTCCCCAGAAAGACTCAAGGAGGCTAACAGTGACATGACATAATATGATACTAATTTAAGACAAAGTTAATGCAGATACATCTAAAAATACTTTGTATGTATGTATGTTAATGGAGGAAGGAAAGAAATAGCCACAAAGAGACCCTGCCCACCGTTGCCAGAGCATTGCCATTGAGACATTATGCGGTAGGCCTTTTCAGAGTTGGAGAAGAGAGAAAGCAAATGGGCAGTGGAGCGTCCAACTCCCAGGCAACGCTGGGTATATTCCCTGGTATGAATATAAATATTAAAAAAAACTCTTAAATCTTTGTCATGTGTGAAAGTTGAAATTAAAAAATGCAGTTAACATTACAGTAAAAAGAAATAGACAGTCCCCCACCCCACCCCCCATGTTTCACAGCCTTTCCAGCATCATGCCGCTATTCCATTCGCTAAAAGCCTGATAGCGGAGGCATGTTTTCACCTTTTTATGAAAGGCAACAGATTTGGGTTCCCCAAATCTGGGTGGCAGCTATCTTGTCTGCCATCCCATGTTCCCCAGGCTCAGGTGGCCACAGACCACAGTACATGATTTAAAGTATAACTGGATAATACGATGGACAGCTTTCAAATAGTATTCATCATGACAAATTCCAGTGGCTCAACAGAAGACATGTCTAGAATTTAGATATCGTATATGTTATATGTGAGCCACTTTGGGTCTCAAACAAGAGAGGAAAGCAGGGTATAAATAAATATACATGTCTTATAAGATAAAAACATAAAATGATGTTGGAGAGGATCAAAGAGAGATGAAAAGAATTAATAAGGAAATACAGATTTTTCTTAGCTGAATTACATGTCTGCACTGCCTATCCTAAAAGAGATAAAAGGATCTGAGTTCAAAACCTAAAGCATATACCCCATCTTTGCAAATGAAGAGTCCTAATGCACAGGCCTACCCAAAGCTCCAGGTTTTAAAAAAATATATTGATAATGTTTATATTTATCCCACTTTTTATCTTCAGAAGGAGATTTAAAGCTGCTAACATTAAAAGCATTAAAATATCATTTAAAGTGTACACATATACCAACGTTAAAACAGTATTAAACATCATTAGTGTTAAAAACAATTCAGATCAAATCCATAAAAACATTTCAAAAAACCACAGCAGTCCCTGATATGTTCTTAAAAACCACCTCCTTTACGAGCCTGCCTAAATAAAAAGGTTTTGGCCTGCTGCAGGAAGGGGGCATTCTGGCTTACCTGGGCAGGAGTTCCAGCCACTGAGAGAAATGGCCCGCTCTCTCGTTCCCACCAAGCAAGCTTGAGGTGGAGGTGGGACTGAGAGAAGAGCCTCTCCTGAAGATTTCAGGGCCTAGGCAGATTCATACAAGGAGACTAAATGTGCGTTGATTTGCTGCAATGGCCAAAGAACACTGGATAAAAAGTTCCTCTTTTATCCCAATTCTAGCCAAAAATGTGCATATTCACATCACTGTGTAACCTTGCACTCAACAAAAACACGTGATTTCCTTCCCTCCCCCCCCCCCCCCATGGAGACTGTTCCAGCACATGTCCACTTAAAAAAACCCGAAACAGCTGATCAGATGGTTCGACTGTCAAACAGACACACAGCTGATTTAAAGGAAGCATGAATAGAGAGCAATTAGAACTCTCTGAAACTCTTTATTTTAAATTATATATTAAACAGATCTTGAATGAAGAATTAGGAGAAGGGAGTTTTAAAAAATTCACTCTGGTATGCGCTGAACTGTATATGTGCAAATGTAAATTTGCTTATATGTATATATTAACTAGCTTGGGGATGTGGCGGTGCCCGGGTCATTTGAGAAAGGCATTGTTTGCCTGTGTTCCAAGTGTAGTCTAGATCCAGTGTGAGCTGGGTTCTGTTGTTGTGGGGAACTAAAACCCCCATGTGCAAGTCCCATCATCCATGGTATATCCTCCTCCAAACTGCACCAGGATGTAGAGTGGGCCATTGGGGCTCTGTGTGCCAAGTTTGGTGTTGATCAGTCATTGGTGTGGGTTGCAGTGGTCTCAGGACATTAGTGAAGGTACTGGAAGTCCCATCATCCATGGTCCATCCTTTCCCACACCACAGCAGAGCGTAAAGTGGGCCACGTTGCATCTGTGTTCCAAGTTTGGTCCAATTGTGTCATTCGTGGGGGTCGCAATGGTCTGTGGGAGGCGAATTGGGTGAAGGTACTGCAAATCCCATAATCCTTGGTCCATCCTCCCCCAAACTGCTGCAGTGTGTAATGTGTATCATTTGGGATATGGGTGCCAAGTTTGGTCCAGTTCTGTCATTTGTGGCAGCTGCAGTGTTGTCAAGAAATGAATGAAGGTACTGGAAGTCCTATCATCCTTGGTCCGTCCTCCCCCAATCTGTCTCAGGACAGAAAGAGGGTCATGGGGATTCTGCCTACTAAGTTTGGTGCAGTTCCGTCACTGGTGGGCATCGCAGTGGTCTGTGGGAGCCGGAGTGATTTAAAGTACTGCAAATCTCATCATCCATGGTCCGTCCTCTGCCAAATGGTAGCAGGACATAAAACGGGTCATGGGGGTTAAGTGTGCCAAGTTTGGTCCATGTCAGTCCTTCGTGGCGGTCGCAGTGGCCTGTGAAAGTGGCGGCCAGTCAGAAAGCTGCCACATACACACATACATACAAACAAACATAGTAAAGGTAAAGGTTTTCCCCTGACGTTAAGTCCAGTCGTGACCAACGTGTCTGTAGACACCTCCAAGGTCATGTGGCCGACATGACTGCATGGAGCGCCGTTACCTTCCCGCCGGAGCAGTACCTATTGATCTACTCACATTGGCATGTTTTCGAACTGCTAGGTTGGCAGGAGTTGGGGCTAACAGCGGGTACTCATTCCACTCCCGGGATTTGAACCTGGCACCTTTTGGTCCGCAAGTTCAGCAGCTGAGCGCTTTAACGCACTGTGCCACCAGGGGCCACAAACATACATACATACATACAAACACTGATTTTTATTCTATAGATAGATATAGATAGATATATTCACGTGCACATATATGGTTCGGCGCATAAAGGAGTGATTTAAAAAAAAACAATAAACTTCTGCCGGATATCCCTTGTCAATCTTCCTTCAGTGTATAACTACCGTAAATAAATAAATAATAAGATATTCTGGATGAGGGTGGAAATGAGTACTACAACTAAATGTCACCTTTCGCCCACTGAGCTAGTCCCCCCTCTGCCCTGTGTAATAAGCCAGGAGGGACAAGTGTCTACACCACATGGGGTGGCTTTCACCTCTCCAAGTAATCTGTCCCTAGGGTTTACAAAGTAAAAGTACCCAATAACACTGGACAAGTAGGAGCCAAGATTACACCCACTGGTTCTCTATCAACTAAGGCACCTAAATCAGAGAAGAATGGAAATCATTGTTCTTCAGATGAGTGGTCTGTATGATTGGATTTCCACAGTTCTGTAATGTTTCTTGCTCTTATGAGCTCATCAGATAGTTGCTAGGCTCCATTTGTATGCGCTTAGGAAACAGAGCCCCATGGAGTCACACTGGAAGTGCCCTTACGTCATGGGGCTCTGTTTCCTAAGCACATGGAAATGGACCCCAGCAGTCATCTTCAGGAGTCAGATGTTACCTAACTCCAAGCATCAGAAAGTGGGAAGAAGCTGGGGAAAGGTGCAGTAAGTACATGGGATGGCTGGCCATTCCAGAAGATGGCGAAAGACGGGGGGGCGGGGGGGGGGGGGCGGGCAGGTTCAGACTGTTCCTTCTGCTGTTCCCCACTCCTCTGATGAAATTCATAACATCTAATGGAATTAGAATGGGAAGCATTAATTTTGTCCACATATCCAGTTGAAAGAGCTCAACAGTACATGGATGAGACCATAAGGACCCGGAACTCTTAGAACCCCAAAGCATTCTAGAAGGGCCAGCCTGCAACTCCCATAGTGAAGTCATGTTTCCTGATAGGACTGCATAGAATGTAGGACAGGAAATCACATCTTACATGGTGAGGTAAAAGTAAAGGTTTCCCCTGACGTTAAGTCCAGTTGTGTCCGACTCTAGGGGTTGGTGCTCATCTCCATTTCTAAGCCAAAGAGCCAGCATTGTCCGTAGACACCTCCATGTGGCCGGCATGACTGCATGGAGCACCGCTACATTCCCGCCAGAGTGGTACCTATTATTCTACTCACATTTGCATGTTTTCGAACTGCTAGGTTGCAGAAGCTGGAGCTAACAGCGGGCGCTCACTCCGCTCCCTGCGATTTCTCAGTCTGCAAGTTCAGCAGCTCAGTGCTTTAACACACTGTGCCACCGGGGGCTCCTCTTACATGGTGAAGCCTTACTCATATTTGTTTTCTTTTGGTGGCCAACTATCACCAACATTGTAAGCATTCTCACTTGAGACCATTAGGTGGCAAACATCTCAAAGCAGATCCTTAGGTCTGTGCAGTGCAGCTTTTCAGAAGCGCAACAAATATAAGTAAATTTCTGATTAGTAATGAGTAATCCTTGCTGTATTTACTAAAAATAAAAACTAATATTTTGCAATACCAAGATGTCATACAATATGTAATTTGAAATTCCTAGGCCAATGATGGGCAAGCTTTTGCGCTTGGTGTGTCAAAATTCACCAAAAAACCTAGCATGACTTGGCTGGTGTGTCACTTCGAGAAAAAAACTGTAATTTCGCAATATGTATAGTTTAAACAACAAAAATATATAATTGTAATATATAACTGTATTCAATAAATCAAAAACTATTTACTACCATTATTTCCATGTACAACAATCTATTGTACCTCTTGCAGTTTCCACGCTGATTTCTCTCTATTCTAATTTCAATGTAGTCATAAATAATGAATAATATAATATAATAGTAATAATATGATAATATACTACGATAATAATAGAGTAATAATAGAATGATTATATACACACATACACACACACACACACACACACATACATACACACACACACACATATAATTCCCATGGAGTAAACAACAAAACCACTGGACCAAATCACACCAAATTTGGCCACAAAATACATGGTCATCCAATCAATCTGCATGCCGCAGTGTGTCAGCAAAAATGGCTAGGCATGTCAGTGCTGACACGCGTGTCATAGGTTGGCCATCACTGTCCTAGGCAATAGATATAAAACAAAGAAATAGGCAACAACTATAGTTCCATTCTCTCCTCCTAGAAAAAAATGTTAGGCCCTTAATGCAAAGTTCATGCTATGCCATAATTCTACAAGCCCAGAAATAGCATACTGTGAAAAATGGAACTTCTTAAAGATCTCAGGTAATGTTTAAAAATGCCTAGTGCTTGTGTTTCTGAAATGTCTGCTCAAGAAATGCTTGAGGAAATATATGAGACCAAAAGTGTTACCAATTGAGATTTATAGTTATCAGGAAGAGGATTTAAAATGCCCTGTAAAACTCCTTATTCTTTCTTGCAAATAGCAGAAACTGAATAAATTATTCAAACCAGCAATGAAACCATTCCCATTCATCTCATTTGATGCATTCACCACAGTTACAGATTTGGATCATTATTACTGTTTTGTGTGGGCAACGTTTTCTGAGTTGAAATCACTCTTGATCTGTAAAATTTAGTAATGCTACGCCTGTTCTAAGATGATAAATATTCTTTCGGAATTTCAGTGCAATCCCATAACTATCAAAACATAAAAGCTGTGCTCTCTAAAAGATACTGGAACTTATGCCATTGTATATACAGCTATGACTTCCAGTATCACCAGAATAATTGAAAAACTCTATAGAAGTCTGTGGTTTTTAGCAATAACAAATGCTGGTGTTTGATGCTAAATTCCAAACGACAAGTGTTATGCCTGTAAGTACTTGCACACTGCAGAACACTTTCCTTAAATTTAATTTCATTTTCCTAAAAGGCACCCTGTTTTTTCCATGATGAACTGGATGTTTGAGTGAATATTGTTGATATGATCCAAGAACCTTTGCTCTTCTTCTCCATGGCTCCAAATAGTGAACATATCGTTCACATAATAGAACCATATAGTGAGCTTTTTTGTTTCTGTTTTCAGGGCTTGTTTCGAAAAATGTTTCTCCAAAAGGAAATGACGTAAAAATACTATTACTAGATGTCCTAGTCACCCACAAACCAAATCAACAATTGGGCCACACAGTATACAGAAAACCCATGCACAGATATATGTCTACATTAAAAACTACAATCATCATCCAGGACAAAAAAGGAAGACAATAAAAACTACTGGAAACAGATTCATGTATATCTCGAAAAGAAGTTAAACACAAATTTCAAAATGACACCACAAATGTACCTTTTCAACATGTCTGATGAAGAACTAGAAAGAAAATTCAGGAAAAAATAGTTTTACATGACAGTGGCAGCTCGAATAGTATATGCTAGATACTGGAAAACCTTAGAAGTACCTCCCTTAGAAGAATGAGAAAATACATTACAGATTTGCTGATAATGGATAAAATAACTGTACTCTTAAGAAGATAACTTTTGGAGAACTTTGTTAAGGAATGGCAACCAATGATCCAACATCTCAATGTAAAATTAAACTAAAAATGTACATAGGGGAACCCATAAGTCTGTAGACAAGGTGGAAACGGATATTAATTTAGAGCCTATGATACCTTTATATGTACTATTTAAATAGAAGACTGTGACTCCTTAAAGAAGATATATTACCTGAGAAATGATTATGGGACACTAATAGCTGGAAAGTATTGCACTGTATGCAACAAACAGAAATGTATGTCTATTTGAATAAGTAAAAAAAAGTAGAAGAAAAACCTCTGATGAACCTCTGGAATGAGCTTCATGTATTCCAAGTAGACTGGAAGGTACTTAGTCCTAATCTTTTTTTTATACTGGTTTTAACCCACTTCATTGGATGTGTTGCAATATCAGATTCCCAGATTAGTTTAGTGTTTACACCTTATTTTATTTTTTGGTTATTTAATATTTAATATTTATTTTACTTAAGTGATATTTGTCTTTACTGTTCCAATGCAGCACAAATCCTATGTAAAATCATACTACGTATTTTTGACCTTAATATTGAAATCTGAAATATATACAGAAAGTCTTTACTTTGTCTGAGAACTAAATGTACAGAAAAAGAATATAGTCTCAGCCAATTTAAAATCTGCTGTAACAATATGTGGCCATTTACTTCAGGATTTATTACATATTACGTTTTTGTTTTATATCTTGATCACCAGAGGCACTTCTGGCACATTAAAATCTTGTAGCAGATTCTTTATTGCCCTCTCCTGGGATAGTAAAATGGTAATTGCACTCCTTCAACTGAAAAAAGCAAGGCTAGGGTTCTATCTTGTGGCTCATCCTCACAATGTGGAGTGAGGGTTTCAGTGAGATGTTATCTTAATATGTGAAAATACCTTGACTGGCTTTGCATATTCTTTAATCCACTTCTACTGTCAACTAATATATTGTTTTTGCTCTCAGACTGTTAAATATTGCATCTCGGGGAAAGCATAGTGCCAGATGGCATTAGGAAATGGTAGAAATCATGTTCCAGAGCTTGGGAAATGGTTCTTTAAAAAGCAATTTATGATTTAGCTACACTGTGGTTGCAATGTCTTTAATTATTTCATGTTGGCTGAAAGAAACTAACACGGTTACTTTAGGTACTTCTGAATAAAGTGACTTGAGATGCAAACATACTTTCTTTCTATTTTTTGTTTTGTTTCTACAACACCCAAAAGAGAGCATGAGGCAGCAATGCAAGGCAATCCTTGAACTATGGAATATTCCTCCTTCATTGTTCAGTGAGGGCACACTTTCATAACTATAAAGATAAAATGACAGTTACACCATGAAAGATGTAACATTATCCTTCCTCGAATTACCATGGGCATTTATTGTAGATATACATTAATTACTGGGAGAAAGAATGTTATTCATATCTAGTGGAAATAATGATCTAGTGGAAATAATATTTGATGATATATGGATAATGGTTAGAAGGCATGCATATGGAGCATCAGGAAACCCTGACAAGAACCCTATATTAAAGAGAGGTTTTGCATATATTCTGGACCAAATTTGTAGGTAGTTTCTTGTGTGGAAAAAGGGTTTTCTGCATAGAAAAAAAATGCCGTTTTCTGCACAAAAATCCCATTTGTGCATTTTGTACAGAATAAAACGTGGAGGCAGTGACAGACTTTATATTTCTAGGCGCGAGGATCACTGCAGATGCAGACTGCAGCCAGGAAATCAGAAGACATCTACTTCTTGGGAGGAGAGCAATGGCCAACCTTGATAAAATAGAGAAAAGCAGAGACATCACACTGGCAATGAAGATCCGCATAGTTAAAGCAATGGTATTCCCCATCGTAACCTATGGATGTGAGAGCTGGACCATAAGGAAGGCTGAGCGAAGGAAGATAGATGCTTTTGAGCTTTGGTGCTGGAGGAAAATCCTGAGAGTGCCTTTGACTGCAAGAAGATCCAACCAGTCCATCCTCCAGGAAATAATACCCGGCTGCTCACTGGAGGGGAGGATATTAGAGGCAATGATGAAGTATTTTGGCCACATCATGAGAAAACATGAAAGCTTGGAAAAATCATGATGCTGGGGAAAATGGAAGGAAAAAGGAAGAGAGGCCGACCAAGGGCGAGATGAATGGAAGGCATCCTTGAAGTGACTGGCTTGACCTTGAAGGAACTGGGGGCGGCGATGGCTTACAGGGAACTCTTGCATGGACTGGTCTATGAAGTCACGAAGAGTCGGAAGTGATTAAGTGAATGAAGAAGAAGAAGGACATTATCAGAGCAATGGTGCAACGGATTAAAACGCTGAGCTGTTGAACTTGCTGACTGAAAGGGGAGCGGAGTGAGTGCCTGCTGTAATGCCGGCCACATGACCTTGGAGGTGTCTATGGACAACACTGGCTCTTCACCTTAGAAATGGAGATGAGCACCTACCCCCAGAGTCGGACACGACTAGACACAAGGAAATCTTTACCTAAGGACATTATCCCATGGGCAGGAGAGAAGCAGGGGAAAGCATTTGGAGGAAGGTATAAGGTCTGTCTTTGGGGATGGCCAGCCACCCCACATGCTTCCTCCATCCTCTTTCCCCCACGTTCCTCCTACTCTCAGTTTTTGTGTGCTGGCAAGACAGACAAGGAGGCCACTGGAAGTGGATGTGCCTCCATGGAACTCTGTTTTGCTAGCATACAAAAACAGAGAGAAAATGGGTGAAACCATATGTGATAAGGTCCTAAATCCCAAATTGCAAAGAGTGCTTGAAAACTACACAATTCTCTCTACATCACCATTTCTGTTGCCCTCTACTCTTCCAAGATGGTCTTCTGCATGGGATGAATCTTCTCCTTTAACAAAAACTGCAAATGTAATTTGAAGTGTGGGAAATCACTCCACCAACAAAGAGTCAGTACCAATTGTTGATTTTAATGTCACTAAAGCAATTAATCTGCTTTAGGTTTCTTGTTGAATTTTAAAGGAGCCATCCAGACTATTGAATCCAATTTCTGAAATTGGTTCAACACCCTAAGTAGCTCCTTTGGACTAAAACCCAGAATGGAGACACTGAATCCACAGAAGACAAGAGGGAGGGAGGTCAAGGATGCATTAAAAACCTCATTTCAAAGGACAGAATTTGGCGGCATGCACTTGTTTAGCCCAGATCATCCACAGAGCCCACCGGCTCCCATCAAATGATGTCAGTGGGTTCGTGCATGAAGGAGGGTGGAGTCTTCTATGGGAGAAGCCATGTGATTGACACTTCCTCCCAATGAGATTGCCCTTAACTGAAGCTAGATGATGTGGGGCATGGGGCGCTGGGTTCCCCATGCCCTCCGACGACACTGATCAATTCTGGCAGCCGTGTGACAAGGTTGTGACAAGGGCTCAGATTGAAATTAGTCTGGGTAGGGATTTGGTCCTGTTACAGACACTTTTCATGCTCTTCCTTAGCTGGGAACTAGAAATAAGCGGCCTTGGAGTTGACTGTTTTTCACATAAACACAAAAAGAAAAGCAGAAACAGGCTAGCCTGCTGTTCACGGTGTAACCTTCAGCCATCCACTGACAAAATTATCTTCCACCTGAATAATGCAGAATGCATTCACATTTTAAGCACCTGCTATGCTTCCCTTGACAAAGAACCTTCTCTAATGGGTGCAATTACAGGTCAAGATAGGAAAAATTGTTCTGACTTGATAAGCCCTTCAAATATTTATATCTCATTTATCTGAACTGTTAGGATACTTAATAATTTTTGCTTCCCAAAGTCCTGCAGTAAAAAAAAACACTCTCTGGAACTGATTCTGCATTTTCTTATAGTGATAATATTTCAGTTGAAATGACTAACATTGTACTTTTTTAAAATCCTTTTGAACTCCAGTCCCCTTTTGCCCTGCCATGAGTTTGCCATAGGGATTGCCCAGCTGCCCACAAACTTCCCTTTCTGTGATCTATCTCCATTAAAGAAAGTTTTCTCTCTATTGATTTTGCAGTTCTTAAATTTCAGTTTCATTCTGAGCAACATTTATACTGTAGGATCCCCATGTTGAAGAATGCAGTAGAGTTTCACTTATCCAAGCTTCTGAATTATCCAAGCCATTTTTGTAGTCAATGTTTTCAATATATCATGATATTTTGGTGCTAAATTCGTAAATACAGTAATTACAACATAACATTACTGCGTACTGAACTACTTTTTCTGTCAAATTTGTTGTATAACATGATGTTTTGGTGCTTAATTTGTAAAATCATAACCTAATTTGATGTTTAATAGGCTTTTCCTTAATCCCTCCTCATTATCCAAGATATTCACTTATCCAAGCTTCTGCCGGCCCATTTAGCTTGGATAAGTGAGATTCTACTGTATTAGAGATTTTCAGGAATGAACTCACCCTAGAGTTTTCCAGTCAACAATGGCTCTACTATTTCTTCATTAGTCTTTGCTGAGAGCGGATGGGTCAGGAGCCAGGAACAAGTCTCTTTGTCCATTCCTAGTGTCACCTCCCCCATGTGGTCTCCTCCACTTTTTAGATGGGTATATGTGTGGCAAAGGTAAGGAAGTGGAGCCAGCAGTTTATTCAGCAATTCAGTTTATTTAGGATCTTCCATCCAGAGCTCACAAAATGTGGAGACAAGGCTGAGCAAAGGCCCAAAGTATGACATGGAAAGCAGATCCATAAAGCATAGGAAATATACTGGTACTTCTTTATCCCCACAACTATTGGACTGACTAGAGATTGGGTTTCATTTCCCTCCTGCTCACTCTTTTGGTTTAATGTGGGGTGTGAAGGCACACTGAGGGAAATGGCTATCTAGAGGTCTGGCTACCCAAGCGGCGTTCGGTTTACCCTTTAATTATACCTCAAATCCCAAAGTAAACACTCTTGAAGCTGGTTAAAGATAACCAAAAATATGTTTATTGAACACAGGAAATAGTCCTTTTATTGTACTAGAAATAATATGAGGTAAAATCGCTGAAATTATAAAGAAATAAAACTATGTTGCTAGAGAAGGAAGGTTATGAAGACTATAAGGGATAAGCACACAAGCTATGAGGAAACTATAAGGACTATAGGGTACGTACAAGGCTATGATAAGCACTATCTATAATGACTCTGAGGTAAACTATGAGGTAAGTACAAGGCTATGATAAGCACTATCTATAATGACTATAACGACTATGAGGTGAACTATCAGCTTTACTATCTTTGAGGTAAGTACCTAAACTATGACCTATGTGGTAAGTACATAATGATGTACACCAGATGAACCAGTGAGGGTGATGGGACCGAAAGAAGGGACTCCCCATAAAAGTTCATACAGTCCATCAAATAATTTGGATGAGGGATGTAAAAAGTAAAGGTAAAGGTTTCCCCCTGACGTTAAGTCCAGTCATGTCTGACTCTGGGGGTTGGTGCTCATCTCCATTTCTAAGGCGAAGAACCGGCGTTGTCTGTAGACACCTCCAAGGTCATGTGGCCGGCATGACTGCATGGAGCGCCATTACCTTCCCGCCAGAGCGGTACCTATTGATCTACTCACATTGGCATGTTTTCGAACTGCTAGGTTGTCAGGAGCTGGAGCTAACAGCAGCCGCTCCCGGGGATTGAACCTGGGACCTTTCGGTCTCCAGCTCAGTGCTTTAACGCATTTCGCCACCGGGGCTATGAGGTAAACTATAAGGTATAATAACTATGGTAAGTACATAAGCTATGAGGTAAACTATGACGTATAATAACTATATGGTAAGTACCAGCTATGGTGAACTCTATAATGACTATGAGGTAAGTACATAAGCTATGAGGTAAACTATCAGCTTTGCTATCTTTGAGGTAAGTACCTAAACTATGACCTATGTGGTAAGTACCAGCTATGGTGAACTATCTATAATGACTATGAGGTATAATAACTACATGGTAAGTACGTGATTTATGTTGCCTGTTTGAATTTGCCAGGTCAAAGAACCCAGACCAAATTCTAAAACCTATCTCTAAGAGGTTTTACTCAGGAATGCCAAAGGAGGGGGGAAAGCTTCTAGAGCAGGGGTCCCCAAACTAAGGCCCGGGGGCCGGATGCGGCCCAGCTAAGCTACTTATCCGGCCTCCATGGCACAAGGGCAGAAGGGGGTTGGACTAAATGACCCAAGGGGTCTCTTCTTCTCTCACAACCCTTATTATTATTATTATTATTATTATTATTATTATTATTATTATTATTATTATTATATTGTATGACACAGCAAACAAGATAGATATGCTGGATTTTGTATCACAAAGTCACATTATTATTATTATTATTAATATTGAGGCTGGGTGGCCATCTGTCAGGGGTGCTTTGCTTGTGCTTTTGGTGCACAAAGGCAAAAGGGGGTTGGACTTAATGGCCCAAGAGGTCTCTTCCAACCCTCTTTATTATTATTATTATTATTATTATTATTATTAATAATAATAATAATAAACATTGAGGCTGGGTGGCCATCTGTCAGGGGTGCTTTTGCTAGTGCTTTTGATGCACAAAGGCAGAAGGGGATTGGACTCAATGGCCCAAAGGGTCTCTTCCAACCATTATTATTATTATTATTATTATTATTATTATTATTATTATTATTATTATTAACATTGAGGCTGGGTGGCCATCTGTCAGGGGTGCTTTGCTTGTGCTTTTGGTGCACAAAGGCAAAAGGGGGTTGGACTTAATGGCCCAAGAGGTCTCTTCCAACCCTCTTTATTATTATTAATAATAATAATAATAATAATAATAATAATAATAATAATAATAGTAATAATAATAATAAACATTGAGGCTGGGTGGCCATCTGTCAGGGGTGCTTTGCTTGTGCTTTTGGTGCACAAAGGCAAAAGGGGGTTGGACTTAATGGCCCAAGGGGTCTCTTCCAACCCTCTTTATTATTATTATTATTATTATTATTAATAATAATAATAATAATAATAATAATAATAATAATAATAATAAACATTGAGGCTGGGTGGCCATCTGTCAGGGGTGCTTTGCTTGTCCTTTCAGTGCACAAAGGCAGAAGGGGATTGGACTCAATGACCCAAAGGGTCTTCCAACCCTCTTTTTTATTGTTGTTGTTGTTGTTGTTATTGCTCGGTGGCCAACTATAGTCCGGCCCTCCAACGGTCCGAAGGATCATGAACCGGCCCCCTGTTTAAAAAGTTTGGGGACCCCTGTTCTAGGGCAGGGGTCCCCAAACCTTTTAAACAGGGGGCCAGTTCACGGTCCCTCCAACCGTTGTAGGGCTGGATTATAGTTGGAAAAAACCCTATAAACAAATTCCTATGTACACTGCACATCTCTTATTTTGAAGTAAAAAAAAAAACCCAAACGGGAACAAATACAGCCTCAATGTTAATCATAATCATAATAAAAATAATCAAGAGGGTTGGAAGATACCCCTTAGGCCATTGAGTCCAACCCTCTTCTATCTTTGTGCACCAAAAGCACAAGCAAAGCACCCCTGACAGATGGCCACCCAGCCTCAATGTTGTTAATAATGATAATAATAATGCATCACACGGCCCTAAATGCTTGGGAACTTGTGATTTGTGATACGAAATCCGGCATATATATCTCGTTTGCTGTGTTATACTGTGTCTTTGTGTCAATAATAATAATAATAAAGAGGATTGGAAGAGACCCCTTGTGCCATTTAGTCCAGCCCCCTTCCGCCTTTGTGCACCAAAAGCACTAGCAAAGCACCCCCTTGATAATTAATTAATTATTAAATAATAATTAAAATACCATTAGAAACAAGCAAAGCTCCGGAAGGCGCGCACCGGGCAAGGGAGGAGGCGGGGGCCGGATAAATGGCTTCAATGGGCCGCATGTGGCCCCCGGGCCTTAGTTTGGGGACCCCTGCTCTAGAGCCTAGCTCACAGGCTGAACCATCTCATCCAAACCTACAGGGGAGTCCCAAGCTCCACCCCCAAAACAAGAACCAATGGAACATTCCACCCAAGAACAGCAACCAGGAAATAAGCAGGGGATAGGAAACCAAGCAAGATATCACATGGGGAGGTAAACCAACTCTTTTCTTATCTCCAATAATTGCTTTCTGGGGCTTTGGACCCTTTCACACTAAACAATTATGATGCTATGATTTCACTTGAACTTACCTGGTAGCAGAGGCGGTCCAACAATGAGGCGAATTAGGCAGTCGCCTGTGGCGCAAAACATACGGGGGGTGCAGTCGAGACTGCTTTTTCTGTTGATTTGTTGTAAAACATGATATTTTGGTGCTTAGTTTGTAAAATCTTAATGTAATTTGATGTTTAATAGGCTTTCCCTTAATCCCTCCTTATTATCCAACATTTTCACTTATCCAACGCTTTTATTTTTCAGTGATTGGTTTGGGGGGGGGGGCACCAAAATTCTGTTCGCCTACACTTGAAAAATACCTAGGGCCGGCTCTGCCTGGTAGCTTCCAATAGAATCCTGGTTGAAAGGGGAGCAATTTTAATCTCCAATCTAAGAACTCTTCTCAAGCCTCTCAGCAACCTATAAACCCCAGAATTGTGTATGTTGCAGCTATGGCAGTCAAGATAGCATCATTGCACTATATTTGTATAATATATAGGACCTTGGACAAAATGGTACCAATGACGGTTGCTGTTTCTAAAATAAATAAAAGGCAATGGGAAAAATGTCAATGTAGTATCCAACTGAAGGTTAATGAACTCAGAAGATGTATTGTATGTGTCTATTTGTGGCTGAGTGTAGTTACTTTTAAAATGTACTTTTAAAATGTTGTTATAAGAAGTAAGCAGTGCTCATTTGTATATATAAAGATAAAATGATGGAAAGCTGTGCGTCTTTTCGTGCATAAGCTGACTGTTTAAATTTTAATACAATTAATTAGGGTACCGGTGCATGAAAAAGGCGCAAACCAGAAGCTGATTCCTATGGGCTGCTCTGAAAGGGAATAGATCATCCTAGCAAAACTATCAATGGAGCAGAGCAACTTTGTGGAAAGAAAGCTTTTGAAGCCATAGGTAAGAATATAATGTGCAGTTAAGGTTCCCAAGTAAGAATATGGTGTGCTTGATCTGGTTTTGTACAGGAAGAAAAGATTTGTAAAATCCCTCAATCTGTTTCCCTCCTATGCTACATTGTGGTTAAAGCTGGGTACTTTTTTACATTCCCAGATGGGAAGTAATTGAGCAAGGAATCAACTTAGTGGCGAGAAGGGTGGGGTATAAATATAGCAAATAAATAAATAAATAAATAAATAATACATTTGATACAGTTTATACACTTCATAGCAGTAAGAATTGACACAGTACAAAAAATATACAAGTTATACAAAAATCATCAAACTAACACGTTTTATTAAAGGGTTAGATTTGATAGAGGATGTAGGGTATAGCTGCTAGGTCTGTTCTGGAACCTCTAACACTTAGGCATATTGCAACTCCAATAAAAATCATATTATTTGCTTGAAGTTTTATGATGTTCTATAAATCTTTGGGGGTGTGTGCCGTGGATCGACAACACCTTCAGTTCAAGCAATCAGTGGTGTTCCTTGAGCTGTGAACCACTGAGAGATTAAGGCATTATTAGGCACAGCAGATAATGAAAAACAAAGATGTTTATGTGAGGAGAGAGTGGGGAGAGGAACCCCGAGGTTTACAAAGTAACCTGAAACTGAAAAGCAGCATCACTGGCTGCTGAATGTTGTGGTGCAGAAAGCTTTTCTAATGATAGCAATTAGGTGCTGAGGCTGTGAAGCATTTCTATATGCATTCAGGAAGCACACATATTGCATTTGGGTGGAAAATTAATGAGCTGCTATTCAGAAGTAAGGGGAAAGGCATTAGGGAGCTGAATTAAAAGATAAAGTGGTGAGCAGCTTCAACTGAGTTTTGGTTGTGCTCACAATCTCCTTTAATTAGAAGCAGGCAGCCATAGAAGAAAGGCATCGGCACCTTATAACTTTAATAACTGGAGTGTAGCTGAGAAAAAGTCCACAGGACGTGGCTTTAAGGCAGCCAGGCTCTAAATTACAGCCACTTACTATTTCATTGCACTGAGATATCAGTGGGTTTGACTTCAGTGTTATGGATAGCATTGACTTGAAGCCAGTAATTACTCCCCCCTTCTCTCCTTCTTCCTCCTCTCCTCCCCTACTTTTTTAAAATCAGAAAATGATAAGAATTTCATGAAGAAGTTTGAATGGCACTGTTTGGCATCTGAAGGGCTCTCCCCCTCCAAGCTTTCCCTCCTCCTTCCTCCCCCTGCCCTGCCTCCCTTGCCACCAAAAGCCTTTTTCCTCACCTTCCTTGCTTTCAAAACCCTATTTCCCTCCCACTATTCAGGGAGTGCTTTGATTGTGTTTTTCCTGCATGGCAGAAGGGGGTGGGATTGGATGGCCTCTGGGGTCTTCCATCTAAATACTGTTAAGGTTTATGTTGGTTAAAATTGTACTTCATTTAAAATATTGTATTGTTCTTTCTTTCCTTTTTTGGCACTACAAGCAAGATATGTCCATTGTGCATAGGAATTTGTTCATGTTTTTTTTTTTCAATTAGTTCACACAAGGGCTCTCCATCCAACAAAAAGTTTGTCCATGCCTGACATATATACATTATATATAATATAATATATAATATATAAACATTTATTGAGGATCATAAGAAACTTTTGGTTCAAAAAGGACTCCGCAGCTGAAAAGGTTTGAGAACCCCTGATCTAGCTCATCAGGATGTGTCTTGTTTGAAATCATTTGTCCTCACCCACCACTGATTTTGTTAATTACAGGCTCTTGCTCTCACTTGGCCTTGAGAAGCACTGCTTTCCGAATATCATGACAATACCAAGTTTAAATAACTGAGTCAAGCATTCGTAATGGTGGTCGTGGGTACTAGTTACCACTATATGGTTCTTCCCACTAATTTTCCATAAATCAATGGGTGGGAAACGCTAACACCTCTACCATAGATAGAATGATTTGTTGTCCAAAATTTAGAAAATAGCAAGCTAGTTCTCATAACATTGATAGGACTTGATGACAATTCTGCTATTTTGTGTATTTATGATGGGGTGGGGGGCAGAGGCGGTCCAACCGTAAAGTGAACTAGGCACTTGCCTGTGGCGCCATCATCCCAGGGGCGCCATCGTCCCTGAGCCTCCCAGCACCAGCACTGGGCCTTCCGACGGCTGCGGTAAGCCTCTCTGTGCCCACGCTGGGCCTCCCAGTGCCCTCACCAAGCCTCCCGGTGCCCGCGCTGGGCCTTCCGGCCAGCGCAGACCCACCTTCCCACCGTGCAGGCCCACCTTTGGGGCCATCAGAGATTGTGAGGTCTGTGGGAACTTGGAAGCTAGGTAAGTAGGGTTTATATATCTGTAGAAGGTCCAGGGTGGGAGTAAGAACTCTTCTTTGAAGCAGCTGTGAATGTTGTAATTAATCACCTTGATTAGCATTTAATGGCTTCAAGGCCTGGTTTCTTCTTGCCTGAGAGAATCTTTTTTTGGAAGGTGTTAGCTGTCCCTGATTGATTACTGTCTGGGTTTCTCCTGTTTTCAGAGTGCTGTTCTTTATTTATTGTCCTGATTGCTGAGGGCTATCTGGGTTACCTAAGTCCACACTGCCCTATATCCCTGTTCAATGTTTGGTGCTAAATTCGCAAATATAGTAATTCCTACATAACATTACCATGTATTGAACTGCTTTTTCTGTTGATTTGTTGTAAAACATGATGTTTTGGTGCTTAATTTGTAAAATCTTAATGTAATTTGATGTTTAATAGGCTATTCCTTAATCCCTCCTTATTATCCAACATTTTCGTTTATCCAACGCTTTTATTTTTCAGTGATTGGTTTGGGTGGGGGGCGTCAAAATTCTGTCCGCCTACACTTGAAAATTACCTAGGGCCGGCTCTCGTGGGGGGAATCCTACCAGGCTGAAATGGGAGTTGACTTTGTTACTAAATTCTTTATCAATCATAACTTTATAAGAATACAATTGACACTGTCCATTTAACGTTATGACCTTTTGGTCACTGTGAATATTTTAGTAATCACATTGATTTCACTTGCTCAGGTCTTTTGCCATATAAGGATTGGTATGCCTCAGTTCCCTCTTCCTTCACTTCTCTGTTTTCTTTTCTTTCTTTTATTTTCATTACTCTTTAAGATCCTTGACTTCCAAACAACCCATATCTGGTAATTTGTTGACCGGTAGCACTTGAAATAATGGACATTCACATAAACAGTGTCATGAGTTGTGTGTATGTATGTGTTACAATCTTGTTTAAAAGTTGTTGGACTTCTGGCCTCGGTCTTATTTTACTTTAAACAAGGGGTTTAACAAGCATTGCTCCATTCCATTTGGGCGATTGACTTCCTAACCAACTCACCAGGAAGATTTCTAAGGGGATGCTGGACAAATAAGTTTCTGAAATCTGTTTGCTGATCATTTTAGCTCAGGTTGCAACTTCCTGGTGTAAAATGAAAACGTGTGTGCCATCAATAGCTTGGTGGGAAATGTAATTTCTCTTGAGAGACAAGCAACTCTGCAGGAATGCACCAATCCTGTTGAACGTTTGCAAAAGAGGGCTGAAGTCCACCTATTAAACCTTTCCATTGATGATAAGAAATGAGATCTGGACTGCATGCTCCTGTTTGCTGGTTGCTGCTCTTTGCTGATATGAACTCCATATATATCCTCAGTTGGTGGACAGCAACAGCAGTGTACCACAGGACAAAGAAAGCCAAAGAAGAGTTTGCTGCTCATGAAAGAGCATAGAGCTAATTTAGATCATATGCATATCAGTTACAGTCGATGCACGGCTTCTATCTCTTGGTTAAAGCTGCAGAAACAACTCTTTAATAAGAAAGTATTAATTGCTAAATACAGCACTTGGGCAATGTTCAAAGAAAAACAACAGCATCTATCATCCAGTGTGTGTTTGTGGAAAGATTCCTTCAGCTCTCAAGTTAGAACTGTTTACAGCCAACTGTGATAGAAGAAACGTTTTGTTTGACTATGTTGATTTCTTAAATGCTACCAGGAAATAAAAGGCTGCTAAAGGACGTTTGAATGGGTCTTTGAGCTGGCTGCCTCACTGTCAGGCATCTAAATGGGGTCAGAGGAGTATGTTCTGTACCCTAAAAAGCGATGAGTACATTGTCCCATGGGGTTTGGGGTGTGCCTTTAAACAGATGTTGAAATAGATACAGCTTAAAAAACTAAACTGTGAAAAGTTAAATATTACAACATCTATCACATTAAAAGCAATTAAAATCATAACCATTAAAAAGAACAACAAATATAAATAATGCAGCATGTTCTGAATGGTTCTTTTTTCTGAGCAGTCAGTCCTCAAAGGCCTGTCAAAACAACGAGCCCATCCACATTGCAGAATTACGGCAGTTTGACTCCACTTTCACTGTCATAGTGCCACCCTATTGCAGTTAAAGGGTTTAAATTGTTGTGGGGGCGGAGCTTTCTTAGAGAAAGGCAAATATCCATGGCATTGAGCCATAATGGTGAATGTAGCACCAAACTGCTAAAATTCTGCAGTGTAGATACAGTCGAAAAGTTCCTTGGCATATCTATAAAAGGAAAGCAAGGAGCACACTAGTCTATTATCTGCAGGAAGGGCATTCTTACATCCTTGGAGCTACCAACTATTGTCGAACAACGCACCCCTCACCCTGAGATTTATAGTTCTACATGGGCACCAAACTAAAATGGGATTTTAAAATGGGATTTTCCCCTCTTTTCCATTGAACTCCTGCAATTCTGGCAAAGGACAACATTGGCAGATGGACCAGCAGCTACCAACCTTCCTCAAAAGTTCATTCTTGATATCTTTTTATAAAAGGTCTGTAAGGTAACGGTTTCCCCTGACGTTAAGTCCAGTCATGTCTGACTCTGGGGGTTGGTGCTCATCTCCATTTCTAAGCCGAAGAGCCGGCGTTGTTCGTAGACACCTCCAAGGTCATGTGGCCGGCATGACTGCATGGAGCACCGTTACCTTCCCGCCAGAGTGGTACCTATTGATCTACTCACATTGGCATGTTTTCGAACTGCTAGGTTGACAGGAGCTGGAGCTAACAGGAGCCGCTCCCACGGATTTGAACCTGGGACCTTTTGGTCTGCAAGTTCAGCAGCTCAGTGCTTTAACACACTTCGCCACTGGGGCTCCATAAAAGGTCTGTACACATACATATCAGCATACATGCAGCAGCAAACCTCTTGTAAAAATTATTTTGCTCTACAATCTTTTGATAAAATGTATTCTTCTTTGCAACTTTTGCCTATATTGTATCCTTTACTCCCTATCCTGCTTTTCCATGTATATTATTATTATTATTATTATTATTATTATTATTATTATTATTATTATTATTATACACTTTATTTATATCCCGCTGTATCTCCCCATAGGGATTCAGAGCGGATTACAGTATACACATACAAGGACAATATTTAATGCCTTTTACACAGTGAACAACAGCGACATACAATACACAGACAAAGGAAAGGGCCTTCCCCTTTCATCTCCAGTGTCTGGAGGCAATGCGCAACTCTGACCATGGGGAGGTGCTCTTGTTTCATTTTTTCATGCTGAGGAGCCTGTTGTTCATAGACATCTCAGATCATGTTGTCTGCATGTCTGCATGGGGTGCTTTTTTTACCTTCCCGCCGAGGTGGTCTACTCGCATTGCATGCTTTCAAACTGCTAGGTTGGCAGAAGCTAAGGCTAACAGCAGGAGCTCACCCTGGCTCGCAACTTCAAACTGCCAACCCTCTGGTCATATATATCTGATTTTTGCCAGAACAAGCCACAAGGGTCTTCGCCTCTTAGCTGACCCCTTTAAGGAATTTCCTGGGCATCTGGGGTTGGGAAAATCTCCTAGACAAAGGTGACAATCAAAGACTCATTGTGTGTGTGTGTGTAGACCAGCAGGCAATCCCCACTCTAGCTCTGATATCATCATGTGATACTTACTTAGCTGATTGCCTCAACCAAGCTGGCCATAAAAACATAGACTCAAATTGTGTACACTCATTTGAATTTCTTTATTTGACATCCAAGGCATAATTATGGAAGATCATCACCTTTTGTTTCAAGATCCCTCACCCCTGTGTTTCTCAGAACATTTCCTCATCACCAAGAACTCACAATATACATCTAAGTCTGGACTCTAATGGTAGAGATCACCACCCTTTGTTTCAGGGACCCCAGGCACTTGACTATCATAAGCCCACCTTTATCACCCAAAGCTGGACTATTATGCTAGTTGGACGCCCTCCAAGCCCTCCAAATATGGAACTTCCTGGAATGTCTCCTCCCAGATCGGTATCCCCACACAGCTGGTTAAGCTGTCAGAAACCAAACATGGCCATCCCCTCCTGGCTGGGAGAGAATCCCTGCCTGGAACCAGTGACAACAGTGGAGTCCAGCCAATCCGAGGCTGGACTCGGGTTGGCACCTTCTCTTAGCCAATCCAAGGTGGGAGTGGACAGCTTGAATGGAAATTAGACTGCTTTAAAATCCATGCTGTCTGTATTCATGATTATACTTGTACATTTTTGGTGCTAACCATACTTACATCTTTTCTGGCCAGATCGGAATTAAAACCTCTGTGGCTATCTTCATCTGGTGAGTGTATTCTCTAATCTGAAACTTTGAGCTGTTAGCACAATGCTTGCCAGGCAGGACCCCCATATACACAGTCATAATCTAAATTCGACCTCACAACCATTCTTTTGTTCTCACCAGATGAACCAGTGAGGGTGATGGGACTGAAAGAAGGGACTCCCCATAAGAGTTCATACAGTCCATCAAATAATTTGGATGAGGGATGTAAAAAGTAAAGGTAAAGGTTTCCCCTGACGTTAAGTCTAGTCATGCCTGACTCTGGGGGTTGGTGCTCATTTTCATTTCTAAGCCGAAGAGCTGGCGCTGTCCGTGGACACCTCCAAGGTCATGTGGCCGGCATGACTGCATGGAGCGCCGTTACCTTCCTGCCGGAGCGGTACCTATTGATCTACTCACATTGGCATGTTTTCGAACTGCTAGGTTGGCAGAAGCTGGAGCTAACAGCGGCTGCTCCTGCCGCTCCCAGGGTTTGAACCTGGGACCTTTCGGTCTGCAAGTTCAGCAGCTCAGTGCTTTAACACATTTTGCCACCGGGGTTGTACATGAGTAATTTCTAGTATGCATAAATACATTAGGATATGGACTGATGCCAGAAAAGTGACAGTGTCCACTGACCTGTTCTGCAAGGTAGCCCTCTGAATGAGGCATTTGTCTGTATCATTTAAAGATGGCTGTAGGCCTCTGTGTACCCGATTTCCATAAAGAAATAAATGTATACTCTGAATTGAGTAGCCTGGCTTAGAAGAGAAATAGGAACCATATGTCTTTCTGACAGTGTATATCTTTTTCCGTGTGCTATCGCTGATTGGTATTTGGTACCATACACCTACACCTTAAAAGCCAGGCTCATTTCAGGATCAGAAAATGCACAGCAGTGGTTATTATACTATGTTGTGAATGGCAAAGTTCTAACATCTCCAAATATTTACACTGGAACTAAAAAGAGACACTGACATATGATAAAGGTTAGATAAACAAGATGTACCCTACAAAAGAAACCCAGATTGCAATATCTTTCTATTTTTAAACTTGTGAAAGTACAAGTTAATTTTTACATGAAGGCTTTCCTCCTTTTCGATGGACAGCAGGGAGATAGTTCTACGAGATCTATTACAAATGACAGAGCACAGTCAGCCAAGGTTGTCTTTTTGAAATTCCACCATTCTGATATTTTTAGCTTTGCTTATAATAATCAGTTTCTCACGTTGCACATAATGATCACTGTAGTTATTAAGAGCGTATGTTGTGATAAAGAAGCAAATACATTCTATTTTAAGAAGATTTTAAAACATGTGGATCATTCTGAGGGCCACCTCTGAAACTCTCATAGGAATCAAGAGTCACTCATTCTGAGACATAACAATTATTTCTTGCTTCCCTGTTAGCTAATGGAACCCATGTTAGAACCTTTTCGGTAACTGAGGCAGGGCCAGCATCAGTGTCTGAGTGTGGAGATTCTCATGTGCAGTTCAATGCTATACTATACATAGTGGCCAGAATACAATATAAGGAACATGTATGCATTAGCACTACAGTGGAACCTCTATTTAAGAGTATCCCAACTTATAAGCATTTTGACTTAAGAGCTGTCACTCAGCTCACGTTTTACTTTGACATAAGAGCAGCATTTTGAGTTAAGAAGTAGGGCTAGAGGAAATACTAGCGTGAGAGTTCAGGGCTTTAGGGCTTCGAGGGAGCAGCCTCCATGCCTCATGCTCTTGTCCACTTTAAGGAACTTTGGCTTAGTTGATTTTGTGTGGTTTTAATTCCTGGTATGTTTGGCTTCATGAAGAGAGAGAGAAAGAGAGAACAAGAGAGGGAGGAAGGCAGGAATGAGTACAATATGAAGAAAATGATGCTTCTGCCTCTTCACTTTGTCCTTGTCACAACTTTGTGCTTCTGCCATTTTAAAGTTGAATTTTCTTTTTTTATTGTTGCATGTGAATGTGCAGGTTTTGCTTTGCTGTTACACTGAACCAACACACATTTTGTTGCCTCAAATGTGTTTCCTTGCCACAACTTTGTGCTTCTACTATTTTAAAGTTGATCTTTTTATTGTTCCATGTGAATGTGCATTTATACATTGTTATTTGTTATTTATAAATCACATTTTTAAAATTTAAAAACACATAACAAAAATGGAGGGAGGGTTTGATGGACTGGAATGGATCAAAAGTATTTCAATAGGAAAATTTGCTTTGAGATATGAGCATTTTGAGTTAAGAGCTCAGTCACGGAATGAATTAAATTCTTAAGTCAAGGTATCACTGTATATTACAGTGCTTATTAGTGGATCTCATCCTACCTATCTGTATCCTGACTTAAGACCTTATCCATGTAAATTTCCCCTATTTTATCTCCCTTTTGCATGCTGGCAAAATGGAGTCCCATGGGGGCCATCCTTTAGCACCCCAAGGCAGCGTGAACACTGGAAACCAGTCAGAGACCAATAATCATATAATATATTTATTAAAACAATTATAAATTCAGGAAAGAATAAGTGGAAAGGTTGAGTGGATAATAGTCCTTTGTAAAAAGGTATGAAATAGTCCAAAGAGTTAAAGAGAAATATCCAATATTATTGTCCAAAGTCCAGAAACCGAAACACGCTCAAAACTGTTGGAAAGTTTTTGAGCGGGGAACAACAAAGAAGCAAGACTGAAGTACAAAGTACAAAGTCACTTGGAAGTCTTTGATATCAAGGCAGGAACGAAACAAGGCTGAGGCCAAACTTGATTCAGGAACAAGGCAAGGAAGTAGACTTACTCCGGGTCTACTCAGAAATTGTAGCTCGGCTTGGCTGCCAGGATCAGGAAACTTGGCTTGGAGAAACAGGAACTGGAGTCAGTGAACCTTACTCAGGAAATCGCTACGTTAACACCACAAAGTGTTCACGGTGCAAGACACTTTTATGGAACTTAGATCTGATCACAAGAAGGAAAGCCAAACTCCCTAAAGGTTCCCAAGGGAATATCTTCTATCCATTATCCCCTCGAGATGCCAAGCGGTTACTCCTGCAGAGCTCTTGTTTTTCAGATCTCTGGCGATGCAGAAACTCCCTTCTGTTGAAGGACACATTCTCTGGGGAACTAAGAACATCTGGTTCAGCCATGGGAGTAATATTTCCAGTATCTCTCCCAATTAAGGAAGCATCCAAGCTATCAAACAGCTGGGAGCTGTAATTGGAAGGAGCTCTGCGGACTAGGTAAAAAGTCAGAATAAGCTTCATCCTGGTCAAAGTTCATTTCTGAATCAGGTTCAGAAACCAAAGGTGGCTGGGGTATGACACAATCCCATGATGCACAGCTACTTCTGGTGGCCACCCGTTGGAATCCGTCTTGCCAGCATGTGAAAATAGAGAGAATATTCCATTTTCAGGAGTTGGGTGTTGCAGCTTGTAAAGTACAGACTGGAGGACTTCAATGGTCTTTATGTAGCCCCTAAACTTGAGGTTTTGTAGAAATCTTGAATACAAAACAGTCACGTGTATGTAACTCTGGGCGACAAATTTGCAGCTGCCATAGAAAATCCTAATCATGGTTGGTTCTGCACAATTTTTGTTAAGTAAATAGAACCTGTAGGATGCCTGAACAACCTGAGGACCACAAAAGGTCGGGAAGCAGAGTCAACTATTTCTGTTCCTAGTATAACAATTACAAAAAATGTCTCTCTAAAGCTTCTCCTTGAGAAGTCTCATTGTGTGCCAGGAAGAATTTTGCTTGAAAAGCAAAGAGAAACTTCAGAAAGGCCTGGCTTTGGGAGGGGGGGGGGGTACTTCAAGTTAGGGCTGTAATTTGAGGCTGCTCTTTTATATTATATTTATGTCTTTTATATGACATAAATACAATTATTACATCAAATTTGGCTTTTAACGCATTCTGTTATTACGTATGTTGTAAAAGGTATGGGATATTAAATGCTAGATACATTCTCAGGACTCCAAAAGGGATCTAGGAAGCCTCCTGTCCTTGACTTTTTAAAAATCTCATTGGTCTTAGCAATAACAGCTCTGGACACTCTCTTCTGTTTTCTATCACTTAAAAATCCTGATGGATATCTGGAGGTACCTCTTGTTTTGCTTTTAAGGAACCCTCTGTTTGGAATTTTGACTTGAAGCTGCATATAAAAAAACCAAAATAGTGTCAAATTTCCTGATCATTCATGGGAGCTCCCCCCCTTTTAATTCTGTGGAGAAAAATTCACTTAAATTTTACTTTTTGACTTAAAACTGGCCATGTGTGTGTATACATATACATATACATACATACAAACATACATACATGTATAGCATTGTGTGCTTACTGAGTGGCTGTGCAAGTAATCAATTAATCAAGTCTGCGTGGTTGATGAGGACAGTTAATAAAGTATATTTGTACTTAATGCCCATAATTGTACTTGATATTTAGCCAATTAAAAATAACACTCCAGGTGCTTTGGGGAAGTGGAACAGAAATCCAAATACATTTCCCAACTAAGCAGACCAAAGTTTTAGATACGAAGCTGCAGAAAATTGACTAATGAAATAAATCTAATGTGCTTAGTGAGAATTTTCTAGCACACAAAACAATTACTTAACCATCTCTCTTCCCTCTTTTCCAGTCTCTCTACGCTTGTATACTATTAAGAAACTTATACGGATGGTAGAAAAATTGCTGATACATTCTCCCACCCTTCTTAATCAAATAAATAGCAGCTTTTTTTCTCCAGGACAAATGGTTAATCAGGGATCAAAGACTAATGCAGCTCACCTTGTGCCGCAATCGCTTCATATCCAATAAATTAAGTACCACTTGGACAGATTAATATTTGCACAGAAGCCTTTGCAAAAGAGACTCTGCAGAGCTCTTAAATCAGAACGTGACCTCTCTGATTTCCTGAAGAATTGATGTCTTAAGTGGCTGCCCCAGGTTTACAGGGCAGAGAGGAAGATACTTGCCTTTTGGCAGACTCTCTCTTTTTGTGTTTTTGTGCAGATGGGTTGCACACAGATCCCACAAAGCCTTCCAGGCATCACAGCCAGAGTCCAAGCATGATTTGACTGGGAAATCAAACAGTCTTCTCACCCTCTCTCCTCTCAGATATCTGCGGGAATGTTTCCTAAATTCTTAACTGCGGCTTCATTACTGATATTTTAGAACCCTTTTAAAGTGGTCCATCTGATATTTGCTTTTGTCTTATTCACATGAAACTTGTATAGTTACAGCAGTTAGGTAACTCTGGAGAAATTAAATTACAATACACTTCGCCCAAGTTGTGCTGTTTCTAATAGACAAGTGACATGAGTTTAAAAGGACTCATTGGACATTACCTTTCAGAACCAATCTGCCAATTCTAATAATGAAGTCTTGCCAAAGCAGATCGGCTGCAGATTAAGAAGTGGACAACTTATTTGGGGCCGGGCTGTGGCGCAGGCGCAGGCTGGTGAGCAGCTGCAATAAATCACTCTGACCATGAGGTCATGAGTTTGAGGCCAGCCTGTGGCGGGGTGAGCACCCGTCAATTAAAAATAAAAAATAGCCCCTGCTCGTTGCTGACCTAGCAACCCGAAAGATAGTTGCATCTTTCAAGTAGGAAATAAGGTACCACTTATAAAAGTGGGGAGGCAAGTTTAACTAATTTACGATGTTGGAATGAGGAAGTGCCATCAGAGTGGATGATGAAGCAGCTGCTCCCCCCTGTGGCCAGAATTGAACATCCCCTCAGGAGAAGGTTAAATTGCCTCTGCGTCTGTCTGTCTCGGTCTCTGTTTGATGTGTTTATGGGCATTGAATGTTTGCCCTATGTGTGTATAATGTGATCCGCCCTGAGTCCCCTTCGGGGTGAGAAGGGCGGAATATACTGTAAATAAATAAATAAATAAATAATACATTTTCTAAAGGCACACACATGGGTGCCATTGGGCCAGGTTGTCTGGAAATCATGCTCTATCGTGATTGTTAGTCTTGTATGTAGTTGGTTGTAACTCTGAGAACAACAGTTACAGTATTGTGGTAAATCTAGCTGTTACTAGATTTTGCCTTGAATTTCTTTTTATGGTATAAGGCTTGGTTAATGCTTATAGTGACCTATATCATTCAAACCTCCAATGAGTGCACGCTCTAATCCCCCTTTTTGTATTCTCAAACAACATCTAGCAAATGTTCAATGTGTTGTTGAAGGCTTTCATGGCCTGGATCACAGGGCTGTTGTAGGTTTTCGGGCTGTATGGCCATGTTCCAGAAGTATTCTCTCCTGACGTTTCATCCACATCTATGGCAGGCATCCTCAGAGCCATACCTCACAACCTCTGAGGATGCCTGCCATAGATGTGGGCGAAATGTCAGGAGAGAATACTTCTGGAACATGGCCATACAGCCCGGAAAACATATAACAACCCAACATCTAACAAAGCTCTCCTTCCATAGATGGTCCACCCTTACTTTTTTCATGTCAGGAGCAACTTTAGAAACTGCAAGTCACTTCTGGTGTGAGAGAATTGGCTGTCTGCAAGGACAGGGGACACCTGGATGTTTTGATTTTTTTACCATCCTTGTGGGAGGCTTCTCTCATGTCCCCACATGGAGCTGGAGCTGATAGAGGGAGCTCATCTACACTCTGTCCAGGTTGGATTCGAACTGGCAACCTTCAGGTCAGCAACCCAGCCTTCAAGTCATCAATCCTACTGCACCACCGATTCTGAGACATCTCCCTCTCGATCTGTGAGGAGACCTGAGCTTAAAGAATAAGCATGCTGCAAGACAGGCACTGAGGCAGGCAAGAGGCAACAAGCAGCAGGCAGGCAGGCAGAGGAATGAACAGCGGCAAAACCAACGTCATCCGTTTGGGGGGCTCTGCCGTACCGTACAATACGAATTAACGGTACGGTACAGAAGCATGGATGAAACACATGAGACAAATACCGGTGGCGAAGTGCGTTAAAGCACTGAGCTGCTGAACTTGCAGACTGAAAGGTGCCAGGTTCAAATCCCAGGAGCAGCTTGAGCGCCCGCTGTTAACTCCAGCTCCTGCCAACCTAGCAGTTCGAAAACATGTAAATGTGAGTAGATCAATAGGTATCGCTCTGGCGGGAAGGTAACGGCGCTCCATGCCGGCCACATGACCTTGGAGGTGTCTACGGACAACACCGGCTCTTCGGCTTAGAAATGGAGATGAGCACCAACCCCCAGAGTCAGACATGACTGGACTTAACGTCAGGGGAAACCTTTACCGTTACCTTTTATTCTAGTGTATATATGAGTTTAAGAGAAAGAGACATTTTCCCATAATTTATTATTTTTTCCAAGACTGAAGATCTATAAAGAAAGGGTTTTTTAAGAATTTAAATCTAAATTTAATATTTTGAAAATTGAAGTATAAATTAATGTTTAAGTACTTCAATTGCATTCAAAATATTTTATCTTTGTTTTGCTGCTAGTATTATTTTATCTTTGTTTTGGCATGAAGAGTGCCAAAGAAGTAGTACGTGTGGCTTGAGAATGCTAATGCATCAGCATTTTATGGAAAAGATCAGGAATCAAGCTCTTTGTCATTAATCTCGTAGTTCTTCCATAGCAACTGTACCTCTTTTCCAAGAGTAGCATCCTGGGAAATCACTCTCCTGTTTTGCCTTTTTGGAAATGTTTGAGGTGTGATTTTAGAAGCTTTTAAAGATTAAACACACTAGAACCTATAACTGTTATTGCGGGGAGTTTTTAGCCCTTTCAGGAGTTAAATCTTGGGGAATGAAGGAGAGGCACCTCATCCCCAGTGCTTGTTGTGTCTGTGAAAACATACACAATCAAAAGTATTGCATGCCATTTCACCACACAGCTGCAACAGAAAAGACTTGTTCTGAACTATAAAACAAGACGTATGTTTTTCTAGTATAAAACTGTCTGGTTGTTAAACAAAGCTGCCAAAGTGTTTCATTACTGGGTTCAAAAGAATGTAGGTGCTTTGAGACAGTTCTCAGCACTACCAAGGAAAAGACACTATAATTATTTTGTCTTTCCCCTTCCTAACAGTTTCACTGTAGAAAGAAAAAAGATGAGGAAGCTATTGAAAACATGGAATTCTTTTCTTCTAATTCCTCATCTTGAAAGGAAAATGAAATTTTGCAATTGTGTTCAGTACTTGGGCTGGCTGTGAAGTTGTGTAGGCACATGCACAAACTTTCTTTAGACCACTCCTTGACTGCTTTAAAGTACATGGCCAGACCACTCAGCTAACCCGCTTTTTGTCCTGTGAACAGGTTCTTCATTTCAACCAGTATGCTCTACATGTTTCTACAAAGACCTTTATGTTTATTCTGATCTAAACACATGTTCTTTTGCCATGACAGTGGAGTAGAGGTTCTGGTGGTCTGCATCAATAGTCAGTACTGGGAGCTACATTTCTCAAGAAACAAAGTATGAATCTTTATGCATGCAATCCCATTGGATGGCCCTTTTTTTATACTACTTCAAAGGATTTATGACAAAATTCCTACACTTCCTTCTGTTTTTTTTATAACAAAAATGTGATTATGTGTTATGGTTGGCCTGTTTGGGGTTATCTAAACAACTTTCATGGATCCCCTTCTACATCCTTTCCTGCTTGTCCATTACACATTCTCCAAACAATATAACTGTTTAAATTGTAATTGTTCTATGATATATTTTCTTGCCAGATTAAAATCCTTTAAATGTGGAACTTGTGGCATGCTAACTAGGCTTGCACACAGATTCAGAGTGGTCGGTTCCCTTCGGCCAATCCAGCTTGTTCAGATAACCGTAATGGCAAGGGCTCAGCCTCCATGTTTTTTCAGCCACAACAGAACAGTGGCTGTTGAAAACTAGCTGCCTTTGGTTACAAGTGGAGTGTGGGAGGGAGGCATCCGCTAGAAGAAAAAGCATTGGGGGGGGGGGGAGGCACCACTTCAGGGCCTGCAAATCAAGAGAAAAGAGAAGGTTTTTCTAAGGAAACCCAGAGTAGCATACTTCCAGGTCAATTGCTCTTCCCTGGAAAGTGGGGAAGCCATCTTAAAATGCCTTGGAAAGCTGCATGCTGCAGGAAGAGAGCACTGTATGCACCTGCAATGCTTGTCTCCTCTAGAGTAGAACAGCTTTAACTACTAGCAAGCAGCATTAAATCCAAAGCAGAAAGGACATTGAAGCATAAGGAAGGAAAGGGCATCACCCTGTTATGGGTTTGTTGAAAAACAAACAGCGTGCAGTCCTGTCCAGACTTATCCAGCCCTTTTGTGCATCCACAATGAGCAAAAGAAAACAAGCCAGGGAAATGGGGAAAAAATCAAAAATTTACTCTTAAGTAGCAGGGTAAAAAAACTACTACTTTGAGAAGGACTTATAAAGATGATACATTAATTACTAAACTGTTTTTTCTACACTCCAGCAACACTTGAGAACACTATCAAGAGGGCAGTAGATTCTGCTTGTTTTTCATTTATTTGATTTGACAAGATTGTAATCAATCTAGAGACTACAACAGTTTTATGTTAAGACCTATGTGAAGGGTTGCCTTTATGTACATATGCATGTTAAGAACTGTTTATTTACCTCGATTCAATGCTGCAATAGCAATTTTGATTGTTATTAAGTCAACAATAAGACTTTATTTGGTTTTGATTTCTATTTGACATAACTGACACTTAAACTATAAATAGGAATAGTTTTTCCATAATACCTTTGTAAGTGTTGCTAAGTGTGTTCCTTGATGTTAAGAACTATACTAATGTAGTGAAAGAGAATATAAGTAGTGGATACCTAAAGTAAAGTATTAATTGCAATATATACTATTAGTAAATGTAAGAGTTTCCAGAGGGCTATGAGCTACCACTGTTTCTAGTCAAATCCAGTTGAGATTGTTGTTCATACGACACCATCATCCCCTCTTTTGCAGTTTGTATAACAAGTGCCATTAAAATTGTTTATATAGAAGATTATATTACATTACCAACGTAGCACCCACACATTATATACCATACTTACCTTTTTACGTTTCACTGTAGATTATAGACATCTGCGTTTTGAGTTCAAAAAACAAAACCTCCAACTTCAAAAATAACTCAGTCTCTTTGAAGCAACAAAACTCACATAAAGTTCCTTGCATTAAACTCATGCATCTTCATAGTAGGCTCTCAGCAAATATTCAATAAGTCCCCAAAAAACATTACAAACATTTCCCAAAGTTATACCCCATTCAGGGAGTGATTCAAGCTTGTTAGCCTTGATTGTTCTAATTACTCAACTATGAGTTGTAATTGACCAGGTGTTTTTCCCTTAACACACACATACACAAGTAGTGATCCCACAGAAATTTAGTCAAATACATGCATCTACAGTAATACACACCAGAGCCTGCAAATCAAGAAAAAAGGGAGTGCTTTTAAAAGGAAGCCCAAGGTAGGATAGCCCCAGGTTGATCACTCTTCCTTTCCTGGGAAGTGCAGAAGCCTCCTTAAAATGCCTTGGAAAGCTGCATGTTGCAAGTAGAGTGTGCCTACAGTGCCTGTTTCCTCTAGAGTAGAAAGTTTTAACGAAGTATTAAACTCAGTATCTTCTACTGACAGAGGGGAAAGAATTGCAAAAAGAGTGGTATCTTAATTTCAATGCTTTTAATTCAGGTCTTAATGAAGGATATAAGGACAAATGATGCCTAAAACGACAAGAAGGGGAGCCTGGGAAGTCCCCTCCCCCATAATGGGCCGGATAGAAAATGAATATTTTGGCTTCCCGGATCAAAAATGGATTTCTGTCCTCCCGAATTCGGGAGGCTCTCAAAAAATAGATCAAGACCCCCACTGAAATCCAGGACATCGAAATGGATCACAGTTTACTCAGATTGCACAAGCTTAATGCTAACTCAGGTTCCATCAGAAGTGAATGCAGGGAATTATACTTCAAAGTAAATGGAAATAACATTTGACTATAAATACTCAGAAGACAAGAATATCCCACTATGGACTGGAAATTTAATTGTTATAACTCAAGAGTGTTCCATCTGTTTCTACCTCCAAAATATCAGCGGGGAGTGCTGTTGAATTGTACCGGATCCTCATTTGAGGGTTAGGCCCAGAAAAGCTGATTCAGCACCTCAAAGTTATAAGAAATTAACTGGACTAGCAGCACATCATTTTTTTTTTACTATTGTGAATAACTAAGCAACTCTCCACTGTTTTAAGTTAGTATAGCAGGCTACTTGAAGGCACAAACAACTCAGCTATACATTTGTTAGCTGCTATACTTGATATCGGTGACAGTTTCCTATGCTAATATTCTGCTCTATGACTTCACTGCCAAGCATCTATGATATCAGCAGTGATGTCAGTAAAACTGAATTGGGCAGAGTAAGTGAAATACCCATTGGGATTTTATATATACAGGGTATTTGAAAAAGAACTCCCTATTTACCGTTTAATTTCAATGGTAAATAGGGAGTTCTTTTTCAAACACCTGTATATCAATGCTTTCTTTCCATGAGGTTGAGATAACACAGCATGAGTATTAGTATGAAGATGATATCCAGCTGTATTTATTACATATGTGTCAGGTGAGGACTTACATGACCTGAATTGATTGTTGAACTCTGAGGTGTCTGAACAAGTGCTAATGAAAGGAGATTGAATCCCAAAAGGTTGGAGATCCTATGAGTAGTTGACTCTGGGAGTTACATAAAATAGTTGTTTTGGATGGGCTGGATTACCCCTACAGGGGTGGATGCATTGTGTGACTATGCTCTTGGATACGTCTTGGATTCAAATATGTCTTCAGTGGCAAATAGTGTCTGCTGCCAGTTATACCTGGCACAGCAGCTCATGTAGATAGATACCAAGCCAGGTTTAGAATACTATTTCTCACTTATAAAAGCGAATACAGTTCAAAACATGTTTGTCTCGGTGGCTGTCTTACCTTAGAGAGGATGACTTGGTAGTCACACTTTAGAGGAGGGAGGTTGGTTTGCTGCACCTCAACTATTAGAGACTTGTTTGGCTGTGGTGCAAAGGAGAATATCCCTTTTCATGGTGCTCATCTTGTAGACTTATGTCTCATTGAGAAAAGTTGGGTCACATGTACCTTCACCCATTCTTAAAGCAACCATACTGCTGAAGATTTGGGCTATCAAAAGTTGATGTTGTAGCAGCAAATGAAGACTTTCATTTATACACCACATTTTACGTAAACAGTGGAACTATTAGGTTGTTGTATGTTTTCTGGGCTGTATGGCCATGTTCTAGAAGTATTCTCTCCTGATGTTTCGCCCACATCTATGGCAGGCATCCTCAGAGGTTGTGAGGTATGGAGAAACTCAGCAAGGAAGGTTTATATATATCTGTGGGAAGTCCAGGGTGAGGGAAGAACTCTTGTCAGTTGGAGGCCAGTGTTAATGTTGCAGTTAATCACCCTAATTTGCATTGAATGGCTTCATCTATTGGCTACTTTCTGCCTGGGGACATCCTTTGTTAGCTGCCCCTAGTTCCCATGTCTCAGAGTGTTGCTTCTTATTTACTGTTCTGATTTTTTAGTTTTTTAATATTGGTAGCCAGATTTTGTTCATTTTCATGGTTTCCTCCTTTCTGTTGAAGTTGTCCACATGCTTGTGAATTTCAATGGCTTCTCTGTGTAGTCTGACATGATAGCTTTTGGAGTGGTCAAGCATTTCTGTGTTCTCAAATAATATACTGTGTCCAGGTTGGTTCATCAGGTGCTCTGCTATGGCTGATTTCTCTGGTTGAGTTCGTCTGCAGTGGAACCACTGTTTACAAATGGATTGGAGATTTCCAGGAGCCAAAATAGAGCATATACAGTATATGCTCATATTTAAATCGTAGGAGTTCCTTTTCTTGTTACTGTGCGGCACAGCCTTCCTGCTCAGATTCTGGAGAGAAGCAGTCCCCTACCATGTGGTAGTTGACAGCCACATCATATATAAAAGATATTTTGAAACATATTTGGCATCCTGTGTTAGCAATACTATGTATTTGTAAATGTCAAATAATAAATGTTGCCTCTGGACTATGTTAGGTTATGACGTATTGAAATAGCTAAGGAGGAATCATAATATACCCTAAATAATAATAATAATAATAATAATAATAATAATAATAATAATAATAATAATAACAACAACAACAACAACAACTCATTACCATTCATCATTCACTGCACCCTCACAGTGATGTTGTCCTGGCAGAATATGTAAAGCAAAGTGAAGAACCTGCTTTGATTGAAGTCAAAAATCAGAAACTCCTCAAAGCACAACAGACAAAAAACCAGTACAAGAAAAAGGCACTACAAGCTAGAGCTGACAGCTGGCACAACAAAACATTGCATGGAAAGTTCCTTGACAAAATTGAAGGAAAAGCTGATAAAGAGAAGACCTGGCTATGGCTCATGAATGGGACCCTGAGGAGGGAGACAGAAGGCCTGATCCTTGCAGCCCAGGAGCAAGCCATCAGAACAAATGCAATTAAGGCCAAGATCGAAAAATCAGCTGATGACCCAAAATGCAGACTCTGCAAGGAAACTGGCAAAACCATTGATCATATCCTCAGCTGCTGTAAGAAAATCGTACAGACAGACTACAAACAGAGGCACAACTATGTGGCCCAAATGATTCATTGGAATTTATGCCTCAAGTATCACCTCCCAGCAGCAAAGAACTGGTGGGATAACAAACCTGCAGAAGTATTGGAAAATGAGCACACAAAGATACTGTGGGACTTCCGAATCCAGACTGACAAAGTTCTGGAACACAACACACCAGACATCACAGTTGTGGAAAAGAAAAAGGTTTGGATCATTGATGTCGCCATCCCAGGTGACAGTCGCATTGATGAAAAACAACAGAAAAAACTCAGCCGCTATCAGGACCTCAAGATTGAACTTCAAAGACTCTGGCAGAAACCAGTGCAGGTGGTCCCGGTGGTGATGGGCACACTGGGTGCCGTGCCAAAAGATCTCTGCTGGCATTTGGAAACAATAGACATTGACAAAATTATGATCTGTCAACTACAAAAGACCACCCTACTGGGATCTGCGCACATCATCTGAAAATACATCACACAGTCCTAGACACTTGGGAAGTGTTCAACTTGTGATTTTGTGAAACGAAATCCAGCATATCTATCTTGTTTGCTGTGTCATACAATAAAATATTATAATAATAATAATAATAATAATAATAATAATAATAATAATAATAATAATAATAAAATATTTATTTATATCCTGCTTTTCTCCCTCATGAGACTCAAAATGGCAGAATATTGACAAACTGGAATATGTCCAGAAAAAGGCTACCAAAATGTTAAAATGTCTGGAGGCCATGTCCTATGTGGAGCAGCTTAAGGAGCTGAGAATCTTTGTCTTGGAGAAAAGAAAATTGAGATGGAACACAATAGCCATGTTTAAATATTTGAGAGGATGTCATATCGAGGAGGAGCAAGCTTCTTTTCTGCTGCTCTGGAGACAAGAACCAAGAACAAGTGATTCAAACTACAGGAAAAGAGATTACACCCAAACATTAGGAGGAGCAGATTTTGGTTTTTGAAGGATTATGCAGGTGAAAGAGAATTTTTATTTAGGTAATAACAATGGAATGCAAATACCTCCCTGGGGTGATTTTGTATTTCATTAGTGATCATTATGTATGCTTATGAGGCTTCTTGAAATAAGTAACTGCATGATTAATAGAACAAAATAGCTCCTACAGCAAAATATTAAAACTGGATAACTCCATGTTTTGAAGCAAATTTAGCATGATTGCCACAGATGCTACCAATGTAAGGTTGGGATTCTACAGAAGACATGTGTAACTATGTGAATATAAGTTTACATTACATAAACATTTGTCCATTATTTTCTGGATTTTCCATCTATCTTCTAAATAGTTATAGAAGGCTTGACAGTGTACTATAAACAAACTAACTTCTGTCCGTGTCTGTGTGGGATCAGGCTGATCACCCCTGTGGATATTTAATGCAGGGATGAGAAATCTTCAGCTCTCAAAATGTTTTTGAACAAAAATCCTTTGTCATTGGCTATCCTAACTGATGGGAGCCCCGGTGGTGAAGTGTGTTAAAGCGCTGAGCTGGTCAACTTGCAGACCAAAAGGTCCCAGGTTCAAATCCCGGGAGCAGAGTGAGCACTCGCTGTTAGCTCCAGCTTCTGCCAACCTAGCAGTTTGAAAACATGCCAATGTGAGTAGATCAATAGGTACCGCTTCGGCGGGAAGGTAACGGCGCTCCATGCAGTCATGCTGGCCACATGACCTTGGAGGTGTCTATGGACAACGCCGGCTCTTCGGCTTAGAAATGGAGATGAGCACCAACTCCCAGAGTCAGACATGACTGGACTTAATGTCAGGGGAAACCTTTACCTTTACCTATCCTAACTGAAGGTCACAACAGTAGAGGTCCAAAACATCTGGAGGACTAAATATTCCCCATGTCTTCAAAGAAAGGATTTTCTAAATGTTATTTGTTTTATTTGAGATAAAAGTTATAGCCCAGATGAAAATATTTGAATGGTATTTAAAAAACACATCATAACAGGGAAGAATTATGATGTGTTTTTAAAATACCATTCAGAGCATCTTCCATAAAATAGCTTTCAAAACCTGGTTTTGTCATTATCAATTATCATAGATGGAAGAGCCAAAAGAACAATGGCCTACATTGTTATTTGTTTCTCAAATACCGGAAAGTGACCAAAATAATAAAATCACACAGACCAGTCTTTCATTTTCTCTGTCCTGATTTAGAGTTTTTAAATATAATGGCTTTTTAATGACTCTAAAATCAGGACAGTAAATAAAGAGCAATTTATTTATTTAAAACATTTATATTCCTCCCTTCTCACCCTGAAGGGGATTCAGGTCGGAGCATAATATATATGCGGCAAACATTCAATCCTGGAAGATAAAATAAACCATAAAAATATACAAACACTACAATCAGTTATCTTCACATTAAAACCATTATTTAAAACCATCACAAGTTGCCTATTGACTTAATCACTTTCAACAACACTCAGAAAACAGGGGAACCCCAGACAAGAAACAATCAGGACCAGCTAACATTTCCCAACAAAGGATTCCCCCAGGCAGGAAGCAGCCAGGCTTTGAAGCTGCATGGCTATTAAATGCTAATCAAGGTGGCCAATTGTAACATTCACGCTTGCCTCAAACAGACAAGAGTTATTTATCCCACTCTAGACATTATTCCATAGATATATAAACCCCAACTGCCTAGTTTCCATCTGAGGATGACTGCAATAGATGTTGGTGAAACGTCAGGAGAGAATGCTTCTGGAACATGGCCATACAGCCTGGAAAACTCACAGCAACCCAGTGATTCCGGCCATGAAAGCCTTCGACAACACATTAATCAACAATGTTTAATCTCCATTTCTAGAGGGCTCAAAGAAGATAGACAAATAAATAAACTTACCACATTGAAGTAAAAAACCCCAAAAACAAACCGAAAACAAATTAAAAAACAAAACAAAAAACGCAGCAGTGGGCGAAGCCAGATATGAAAACCAGGACTTATTTTTGCTTTCATTTTGAGGTGGGTGGCTTGCCCTCCATTCGTTACCGTCTTAGATGAAGTGTGATGAATTCACAATATATTTTAAGATGCCATTTAGAGTAGTATAGCTGCAAGTAAATATCAAATTCTCAAATTGGTAGATCTCTGTAAATTTACTCTGTTGAAACACTGAGACAAAGAAATGAGAAACTGCTTCTGCACTAAAGGTCACGTCACATATTGTGAAACAATTAATACCTATGTCAATGGAGAATATAAATATTGTAGAATAAAGACAAATTATCTTCTGACTGTAGCTATCTTTAATTAAGGAGATTTGCATATTTCCATTAACCTGGCAGGTGCCAAAATACTGCTAGTAGACATTTTTTTTCTTTTATTCTCCAACAGTATTTTAACATTTTAGAGCAGTGAATGAAATATACTGTATAATATGAGTTGGTGACAGTAAATGTCGGCGCATTGGATAAACTTCCCGGTTTCTAAATCATTAATAATTATTGTCAGGATAATGCTTCATCTCTCTACTTTCTTGGGGCAGTACTACCTGGTAAAGGTAGCAAATGTAGTATGCCTATACTCAGTAGTCATTTGTTTGCATGGCTCTCTAAGCATGTATGCATAATATGCATTCACATCATATTCTATTTATTACTTTTAGCCACCTTCTCTCTCTTCCTGCATGTTAGCTTGAGGTTAATCTTTTGATCACATCTCATTAATGAAAGCACATGGAGCAATTCACCAACCTCCATGGTGAATCAGTGGGGCAGCGGGGAAATCCCAGTGCCCGCTTGCAGCGATGCTTCCCCATCACATGTGGGAAAGCATTACCATGCACCCCCCCCCCCACACACACACTGGCCCCATGTTCCTTATGGAACATGGGAAGTCTCCTGCGTTCTGGGTGTAGCGTCATAGAATGCTTGTGCCCCAATTCATTTGTTAGATCCCAGCCACCCATAGCACCAGGGCCTGCAGTGTTTCAGGACATGCACTTTGACACAGATAATGCTGAGGATTATACTAACATTTCACCCTTCACGGAGGGGCCTTTGCAGCTGCAGGTGCCCGAAGATATTGACTTTAGAGACTTACTAATTGGGGAAGATTCTTCTCCTCCTCCCTCGCAGATAGAGCCAGATGTTGCTGAGACGCCTAAAAATGTGGTTTTTAATCATAGAGATTTTGTGACCAGAGAGAGAAGTGCAAAACAAGGGGTTCGCCAGAGCCAGAGACTGGCAAATAGATGGGATAATGGGTAGTGTTCCCATGAGAAAGTTTTGGGAGTTCATATTCCCTAAATTGTGAACGGTCTGGAATCTGTTAAAAGTGTTTCGATCAGTAGATTTGTTGCGGTGTCAATGTTGCTCTTCCTTGAGAGAGGTTTTCTCCATCTCCCGCTCTTGATTGTTTCCAAGCCAAGTTTTCCGGTTCCAGTCGGGCCGTGCCGTGACTCTCGAGTAGACCTTGACTTTACTTCAGTTGATTCCTTGTTCCTGATTCAAGTTTGCCTCAGACTTGACAACCTTGCTGCCTTGATTGTGACAAAGTTTTTCCAGTGGATTGAACTCTGTTTCTGCCAGCCTTGTTTCTCTGTTTCAACTCATGGATTCCTTGATTTCTTTGGAGAGCTATCGAGTTCTCATTATCGGACCTTTTCCTTTACCCATTTGGAACTACCATTGACTTGCTAAAAAGAACTATTCCTTACTCAGATTCTATACCTGACTTCCTTTAGATATATAATTGCTTTAATAAATATATAGTGTGTTATATTGGCTCTTGTCTGGTTTTCGAGTGCTCATGCTGCCTTGGGGTGCTGCATCATCAATGGAGCACTACCAGAAATCAGTGTGCATTATGTGATAGGTGGAATGGGGATCGGTGGATCAACTGGGGTGCAGGCATCCTATGATGCTTGCAGCCCCCGTGTGATGAAGTCCTGTGTTCATCTTCCCTTTTATAGTCTGTGGTTCTTTGTTTTCTCCATGTTTGAAGAGCACATGTTACAGAGCCTCCACCATAACAAGTTCTGAAACTTTTAATATTTGTAAATAAATTTACATATGTTACATACATATGAACTTCTGTGGGGGATGGATGGGACTGGATGTTGTTCACCTTCCTCTTGCAAATACTGCTTATCTGACATTATCTCTCATAATCCTCAAACACTACCAACTTTTATTAATCTTCCATTTGATGCACCGATAAACTCTTGCAAGATAGCAGACTTGCCATGGCATGCAGGATGACCTGCTGTGCAACTTCAAACTGTTACACCTAACATCTAAAACATCACTTTTAGAAATACTTTTGAACTTTGAGAAGGGCTCTTTGTGTGGGTACATTTGTGCACAAAACCATAAAACAAGCCAATAGTTGCAGCCTAAGCACAGTGGCAAGACAACATGATTTCCATCTCTGCTACAAGCACTTGTGTACAATTAAGATAATGGAATTCAATGGTACTCTCTTTTGTGTGGAGCCGTCAGTGGTGCAGCAGATTAAACCACTGAGCTGCTGAACTTGCTGACCAAAAAGTTCACAGTTCGAATCCAGGGAGAGGGGTGAGCTCCTGCTGTTAGTCCCAGCTTCTGCCAACCTAGCAGTTCGAAAACATGCAAATGTGGATAGATCAATAGTGGGAAGGTAATGCCGCTCCTTGCAGTCATGCCAGCCACATGATCTTTGAGGTGTCTACAGACAATGCTGGCTCTTCAGCTTAGAAATGGAGATGAGCACCAATCCCCAGAGTCAGACACAACTAGACTTAATGTCAGGGGGAAACCTTTACCTTTACCTCTTTTGTAGATATATACGGGATTACACGGAGCCCTGGTGGCAAAGTGTGTTAAAGCACTGAGCTGCTGAACTTGCAGACCGAAAGGTTCCAGGTTCAAATCCCGGGAGCGGAGTGAGCACCCGCTGTTGCTCCAGCTTCTGCCAATCTAGCAGTTTGAAAACATTTCAATGTGAGTAGATCAATAGGTACTGCTCCGGCGGGAAGGTAACGGTGCTCTATGCAGTCATGCCGGCCACATGACCTTGGAGGTGTCTACGGACAATGCCGGCTCTTTGGCTTAGAAATGGAGATGAGCACCAACCCCCAGAGTCAGACATGACTGGACTTAACGTCAGGGGAAACCTTTACCTTCACCTTTTTTATGGGATTACACCTCTTTTGTAAAATGTATTATTTATTTGTTGCACTTATTCATTTCATATTTCTGTTTCTTCAGACACATATACACATCTGCCTCCTACCCTCAAATGTGCCTCAAGCAGGGGTCCTGTCCGGGGTTAGATGTTTATCTCATTCAAATGCATGGAGCGTTCACCATCTATTTTGTACCCTTTAGCTCCCACTGAGTAAGGGAATATACACACTATTTCCAGTGCTACTTGTCCATCCATGGAGGGATACAGAACCTTCTGTGATGGAAAACAAAACAAAACCAATAGTCTCAGAGGATGTCTGTCCCCCAGATTAACAAGGAGATCAGTGGGAAATTAACACACACCCTTTGTGAAGGTTCCTGTGATGCTTGTCATCCCCCAGCCCCCATGTAATCATTGCCATCAAAATAGACTATTTTGCTCCTCATTACTTACAGGACCCCAGGGAAATGGAGAGAAAGTCTAAAGTGATGCTGATTTTCCTAGAGCCGGCTTAGATGCCACGATCATTCATTTAATAGTTGAGATTTTCCTCCTCACCCTTTTCCACACAGACAACAATCTCATTTAGGTTTGCCTACCTGGCAGCAGCTCTCTTTAAAGACAAAATCTCCCTGCCTTTGCTCAAAATCACAGCTCCACGCAGCCCTTGTTGTCAAGGCAACTGGGCAATGCTCATTCGCAGAAGTACCAACTGAAAACATAAATGGGTTTCCCAGAATACTGGATTTATTCCTGCTTTACCATATCTTGCTCATTGAGATGATGAAGAGGGGGAATGATTTCATTTAAAAACTCATGGTTCTGCAATGGCCATCTTTGATTCTGTTCTTCAATAATATTTACTCGACACGTGAGGGATGACTATAAATAGCAAGGCACATGGACTGTATTTATAATTCACCAGTCTCATCAGGGGCTCAGAAATAATTTGACCATGTTGTAAAGCAAGTTTTCAAATATTTACCTTACAGATATCTTTTTTCTCCTGTAGTCTTATGGATTATGTGGTCCCTGGGAACTGTAGAGTATTGTGAAGCCAGTGCTTCTCACCTTATCCGAGATTTTCCTCCCACTGTGCCAGAAACCAGGACCATTTTACCCATTGGCTGCAATTATTTCTTCTTTTCCTGCAAATTCTACAGGGACCAGCAGCTAATGCATGGTCAAGCATAGCCCTGGCAAAGTCTGATCAAGTCCACCGTTGCCTTGCAAAAACCAAGAATACACCCCTACAGACACACGGCACTCACTTACAAACAATAGTAGCAGGTACCATGGCTAACTAGGGAAATGCCAGAAGAACCAACCCTATCTATATACAGAGTGAAAATGTGGGAGGTGGCCCTCCAGCCTGTCTTGTCCTGCTTAAACCAGGCTGCTAACATGTACAGTGACAAATGTTCTCCCATTGCCAATGCTAAGGAAAGATTCAGGCCCAAATCTACTGTTGAATGGTGATTCAACATATAGATAAGGGCAGTTCAACAATGGAATCTGCTTCCTTGCAGTGTGGCGAAGTCCCTTTCCCTGGAGGTTTTGAAATAGAGGCCAAATTGATATTTGTCGTAAGTGCTTTGATTCTGCATTCCTGCATGGCAGAATAGGCATGCGGTCCCTTCCAACTCAATTCTATGATAAGTTCCATTGATTCAGTGAGTCTGCTCTGGTTGGGACTTCAGACTTAACTTCTATTTCAGCCCCACTTGTTATGGAAGGGGAACAGAGGCTGGGAGGAATCAATACCTTTAATGCAGTCTTTAACAGGGTACTTCCTCCTTTTTTTTGGTAAGAGAATATAGCATCTTATAATATCCGGTGGCGAAGTGCGTTAAAGCGCTGAGCTGCTGAACTTGCAGACCGAAAGGTCCCAGGTTCAAATCCCGGGAGCAGCTTGAGCGCCCGCTGTTAGCTCCAGCTCCTGCCAACCTAGATAACGGGAAGATAACGGTGCTCCATGCAGTCATGCCGGCCACATGACCTTGGAGGTGTCTACTGACAATGCTGGCTCTTCGGCTTAGAAATGGAGATGAGCACCAACCCCCCAGAGTCAGACATGACTGGACTTAACATCAGGGGAAACCTTTACCTTTCTAAATATTAACATGATAAATGGAAATGGAGTCATTTTGTTTAATAGGCATGGGCAAACTAAGGCCCAGGGGCCGGATGCGGCCCCCTGAGTGCTTACCTCATTTTCCCTGTCCTCTTGACAGAAGGTCATGGTGGCTCATCACATTCTTATGCCAAAAATATGAGGGAGGAAGGCACGTAGCAACTGAGAGCCCTCTGGAGCACTCTCAGCCACCGTGTGTCTCGATTTCCTCCCGGCATAAGGATGGTGCAATCAGCCCCTTCCTTATGCTGGGAGAAAGACCCAAGGAAGGAAAACAGTGGCTGAGAGCCCTTCGGAGCACTCTCAACCGCTGCCTGTCTCACCCTCCCCTCAGCCCGGGGATTGGGGGAGGAGGATGGGAAGGGGCGTCGTGGGAGGATCGGGGCAGTCACCGCGTGTCCCGCCTTCCTCCTGGCCTTATGCTGGGAGGACAACTTGAGGATGACCCAGGCTCTGCCCTGCCCCCTCTTGGCACTTCCCTCTCCTGGCCCCTCTTCCTCCTGGCCCAGCCTTCCCAGCTGGGCCCTCAATGCGGCCCCTAAACAAAAAAGTTTGCCCATGCCTAATGTCTTCCATCCTGGATGTGGAGACTTAGTGCAAAGATCTGTGCAGGCAGAATAATATTGTGTCTACCCCAGCCCTTAACCCATATTTTAACTGTTGCAGTCCCCCAATTTAGCTATTTCCTGACCAGTGGAGAGCAGGAAGAGGCAGTGAAATAGCAGCATCCCACTATCATCCTCTAGCTGGATCCAGACATCTCTGGTACTTCCCCAGGAGTCCTCCAGAGATGCCAAGAGATGATGCCTCTGCTCTGTTTCCACAAAGGATGCAGCACTGCCACGTTCTGCTAGTGCAGGATTGATGGTGCTGTAGCAGCTTTAAAAATGCATTTTGTGGGAGAGTTTGTTTGATATTTCGTCACATAACTTTTCCAATGCTAAGGGTAAAGGTAAAGGTTTCCCCTGACGTTAAGTCCAGTCATGTCTGACTCTGGGGGTTGGTGCTCATCTCCATTTCTAAGCCGAAGAGCCGGCGTTGTCCATAAACACCTCCAAGGTCATGTGGCCGGCATGACTGCATGGAGCGCCGTTACCTTCCTGCCGGAGCGGTACCTATTGATCTACTCACATTGGCATGTTTTCGAACTGCTAGGTTGGCAGGAGCTGGAGCAACAGCGGCCGCTCCCGCCGCTCCCGGGGTTTGAACCTGGGACCTTTCTGTCTCCAGCTCAGTGCTTTAATGCACTTCACCACCGGGACTCTACTCCAGGGAAAAGTGAAGGGTCTTTCTAAAAGTAATTTGTTCTCATTACTCCTAATGTCAATCCAGATTCTTTTTATTTTCACCCTCATTTTCTAATATTTCTTCTTTACTACCTTCACACTATGTGTCTTGGAATCCAAAACACGGAGGGTTGAATTGTTGAAGGTTTTCATGGCCGGAATCACTGGAGTGTTGGGTGGCTGTATGGCCGTGTTCTAGCAGCATTTTCTCCTAACGTTTTGCCTGCTTCTAGAATCATAGAAGCATAGAATAGTAGAGTTGGAAGAGACCTCATGGGCCATCCAGTCCAACCCCCTGCCAGGAAGCAGGAGATTGCATTTAAAGCACCCCCGACAGATGGTCATCCAGCCTCTGTTTAAAAGCCTCCAAAGAAGGAGCCTCCACCACAGTCCGGGGCAGAGAGTTCCACTGTCGAACAGCCCTCACAGTGAGGAAGTTCTTCCTGATGTTCAGGTGGAATCTCCTTTCCTGTAGTTTGAAGCCGTTGTCCTAGTCTGCAGGGCAGCAGAAAACAAGCTTGCTCCCTCCTCCCTATGACTTCCCCTCACATATTTGTACATGGCTATCATGTCTCCTCTTAGCCTTCTCTTCTGCAGGCTAAACATGCCCAGTTCTTTAAGCCGCTCCTCATAGGGCTTGTTCTCCAGACATTTGCCAGATGTGTGACTGGCATCTTCAGAAAACCTGATGGTAGTCAGTTACTCCATTTGCTAGACTACCATCAGATATTCTGAAGATACCAGCCACAGATGCAAGCAAAACGTCAGGAGAAATGCTGCTAGAACATGGCCATACAGCCTGGAAACCACACAACACTCCACTGCAATTAAAGTTCCTGAGCAGTCTTCACTCCGATCCTGACCTAACCCAGATCTCCACCACGGGAACTTCTCCATGTTCCCAACCAACCCCCAACTTGGGCCAACTGTTGAGTGTACATTGCAGAGGGAAGCAACTGCTGTTTGATAACCACTGTTGGGGTGGACTGGGAAGAATAAAAGCACTCTTTGTATCATAACTAATGGATGGCTGTGCTTCCCGAGGCCTAGTATGAAATTAGTAGAATGCAAATCACAGATGGCACTGGTATTTTTATTCACATCCTGCAACATTCATTTAAGGAAGATAATGCAACAATCTTAGCAGCAGAGAGCTTTCCAGTGTCTCTAGAATGTGCTGCTTTTTGTGGAGTCCCGTCACGCTGTTCACATTCCTTCCCAGAATAAAGTCTTCAGAATTAGCATGTTGTATTTATAACTCATTCTCTGAGAGAGCTGGCTCTTCTCAGTAGCAAGGCAGCTCTCTACAATGTTAGCTGTGGGTTTCTCAGATCATTCCTAAGTTAGGGGATTCATGATGCCATGAGTCTTTGCTCAAATTTGCATGAACATTTGGCAAGAAATCAACACTTACTTGGCCAAGGAGTGGAGCAGTAATCACCATGTGTAGGCATGTTTTCATGGGGTAAAAGTGGGCATTTGTAATCTTTATTGGCACGGACTGGATCCTATCAGAGATCTTTGCCTACTGGTCCTATGATTCCTCACTATAGGCTACATGGACTAGGGCTTCTGGGAGTTGCAGTCAACAACCGGGGCAGGGGTGTATGTGCAATTTCCACTGTTACGTTGGAGGATTGCTTCCTTTGGGAATTGAGTCCCACAAAACCAACTCTTTCCACAATGTGTTGGGCTAAATGTACCGTAAGAGGCAAACAGCTCAGAGTGCTCACAACTGCTGAAATTCATGCCTTTACAGCCAATAATTGGCCCCTATCCTCCTGTCCCTCAATATATCTAGTTCATGTTGATTATGAAGAGGTGAATGCCATTAGGACTGAAAACCTTGGTTTGTTTAAGTGAGGTGTCCACTCGTGAGATAATGAGTTCTCTCGGCAGTGTCTTGAAGGAGCCAAGTGCTTTATTTATTTTTCATGTTCCTGTTCCCATTCACGCAATACAATCTGAGGCCCACTGCCAGATCCTCCTGCTAATGTGAGACTAGATTATAGGTTTTAGAAACTGGCCTAGTTTATATTTAAGTGAATTAATTCACCTTCCTCCCTTCCTCAATATATTCCATTGAGTTACCATGTATCATGAATATTTTTTTAAAGTTCTAATTTTAAATTAGTTTGTACCATATATACTGATAGTAAATGAACTTTATTCAGTGTTGCCTTTTCAATTTCCGTTCAATCAACTTTGTTCAGGTACCTTTTGCTGTGGCAGCAGGAGACTATTCATATACTATATATACACTCATGCATAAGTTTAGAAGTTTTGATAAAAAAATTAAAAAGTACTGTACTATACTTTAACTCAAAAGAGAAAAAAGAAAAGAAAGGAAAAAAGGAACCATCCCCTTCTCTGAATGCAGTGATCAAAGGTTTATCCCATCCTGAGAGAACCTAAAAAGAACCCTCTAGTCTCTCTGTTGTGACACTGCTTCTGGTCTTTTAAAATGCCTGGATGGGAAATTGACAGCATGACATTAGTTCTTTCTCCTCTCTGAAGAATGGCCCTTGATTTATCTACAGGTCATATCAAAATCAATAATTTTGGCTGCAAAACCAGCCTTTGACTTATACATGACGCCAACTTATACATGGGTATATAAAATAGTTAAGCAAAGACAGGATGAATGATATATTTTGAAAAACTATTTAATAAATACATTTTGAATAATGCAAATTTTATGTAATTTGTTATGAGGGCCATGAAAATAGTTTTTCACCTCCAGAGTACTCAAATCACTGGTTAAGACCTAACACTTTGGCAGTTGACTGACATGTTTGTATGTGTATGCATGCTAGCACACATGCATGCTCTGAATTAGATTGTTGAATCTGCAGACTGTGTTCTTTTGTTGTTGTATTTTAGGGATGAAGACTGATTTTAGGAATCTGAAGACTGCACTCTTTGATAACAGGACTTATTTATACTGACAATGCAATTTGTAGCAAGCTTCAAGCTGCAGCAGTGATACTATGCTGAACTACAGCACATTTTAAGGACTTTTACTAACTTAAGCTAAATTGGGGAAAAGTCCAGAATAAGCCCCTGAATGTACTGCAAAGTGGCCACGGCTGAAATCACATTGCACAGTGAAATTGTCTCCGAATAATATGAAGTAAATTTGTGGACACCAAAATCAAATTATTAGATTGACAAATTGGTTTTAGAATCTGCAGTATCCGCAGTATCCACAGCAGGGCCGGTCCAACAATGAGGCGAATTAAGCAGTCGCTTCGGGTGCAAAACATACAGGGGAGCAGTTGAGACTGCTTTTTCTGTTGATTTCTTGTAAAACATGATGTTTTGGTGCTTAATTTGTAAAATCTTAATGTAATTTGATTTTAATAGGCTTTTCCTTAATCCCTCCTTATTATCCAACATTTTCGCTTATCCAATGCTTTTATTTTTCAGTGATTGGTTTTTTTGGGGGGAGGGGGCACCAAAATTCTGTTCGCCTACACTTGAAAAATACCTAGGGCCGGCTCTGATCCACAGCCACCTTCCATGGTTAATGTATTCACCATCCTATCCTCGAATCTGTTCTAGAAATGGTAGTCTAATCAACTGCACAGTGACAATGGTTTCTGCCAAACTGATTCCAAACTAAGTGGTCAGCACAGATGAGTGCTTTGAAACCCAGCTCAGACACTTTGGGTAAGAAACACTCTCTCACTTTTCCACCCTCAAAGTAAAGGAAATGAAAAACCACTCTCAATAAATCTTGCCAAGAAAACTCCATGATTGGTTCACTTCAGGGCTGCCATAAGTCGGAAACAACTTGGAGGCATACAACAAACTGAACCTTTATATAGGCCACACCTCCTCCTTGCACTGCTTAACGTCAAAAAAAGTTTTTAAAAGCAGAAGTGGACTTCAACCATTTTGGGCAATTGTTTGGAGGTATTTTTATTTCTGCTGTTTTTTTGTTTGCATTTTGGTAATCCCCATGGCCAACAACTGGTCCTGAACCCTCCATGGTGACCCCTTCATTGTATGGTTTTTAGCATTGTTATCAACTTTGAGTCTCCTTTAAGAGAGAAAAAGCATCATATATATAAAAATAGAATCATTATATTAAACACATCACCTTTTACTGGCTATCTGGGAGAGAAGTTTGTTTTATTGCATGGTCAGTGACTGGAGAAGAGGTTCTGTTCCATATTCACAACCAGAAGCTGTAGATCAGGGCTAAGATTCAGCTGGCATCTGTGTATGCCCTTTGAGAAAGCATTGCCTCATTCACTCATTTTCCTTGATGTGGAACAGGGAGGAAAACACAATCATACCCCATTTCCCTGAAAGTAAATACAATTAACTTAATTGGATTTATTCCTGAGTAAGCATTTATGAGATTTAATTATTAAATAACATAGGATTGATGATTTTATGTATTTGGAAATGCATTTTACATGACAATGAGAACAGGTTTTTCATTTTAATTATTTTTGTGTTGTAATAGGTAAAGGTTTTCCCCTGACGTTAAGTCCAGTCATGTCTGACTCTGGGGGTTGGTGCTCATCTCCATTTCTAAGCCGAAGAGCCGGCGTTGTCCGTAGACACCTCCAAGGTCATGTGGCCGGCATGACTGCATGGAGCGCCGTTACCTTCCCACTGGAGCGGTACCTATTGATCTACTCACATTGGCATGTTTTCGAACTGCTAGGTTGGCAGGAGCTGGAGCTAACAGCGGCCGCTCACGCCGCTCCCGGGGATTGAACCTGGGACCTTTCGGTCTCCAGCTTAGTGCTTTAACGCACTTTGCCACCGGGGCTCCTTGTGTTGTAATATCCTTGGGCATATGTATTGCACAATCTCTTAAAAATTAAACTTATCACTCCCTTGTATCTTTGAATGTTCTTTCCTTTCTTTTATTTCTGACCCTGTTCTCAAGAAGAAAGGCTATCCATCCTTTTGCAAACATCTCTCCTCTTCTTCTAAGTAAGTAGTTCAACTTATAATTAATCTTTCCTGGAAATAAAGTAAAAGCCCTTTCTTCTTACTTGAGCTGAGCCCACTAAAACTGGAGAAATTGCATCTCGTGATGATCCACGATAGCGGAAAACTCAGGGACAGGTCCCCTTGTTGTTGAACCGTAATACACCCCCCCCCCCCCCCGAAAGATCTATAATTCACCAAGGGCTCTGCAATAAATGTTTTATTTTTATTATTATTTTCCAATACTTCTTCAAATTTTTGCTACTTGGAAGCAGCGGGGATCTGGAGTAGACCAATGGTAGCTTCAGCCTCACTTTATTGTTCCAACCCTTTAATAAATTGCATCTATTTTTCTTGTATCCTTCTTGTATTTTTCTGTGTACTGTATCTATTTCCTTTATATAAAATATATAAGCTTCCTTATAAAATGTAGTAAGATGTAGTCCACTTCTCTATGACCCCCCTGGGGCATTTCCTGAAATCAGAAGATTGGCCAAATTCCTCTGGCTGTTTCCCAGTCAGGTAATAATTATAACCCATTGGTCATGTATGCAGAAATAGACAGTTTCCTGTATCAGCTCAGATTTGTCTAGCTAAATTGTCCATTTGAGATGGAGAGATTGCTGACTGTGAAAACAGGGGCTCAGAGTATGTACACTGGTTAAATCTCTTTATTGCCCAAGATCATCACCTTTTATTTTATGGTCTCATGTCTTTGTCTGTGAAAGCTCCAGTCTTTGTCAAACACAAAATTGAACAGTTGAGCTAACCAAGAGTCCCCTTCCTAGGAATGTCCCACCAGCTGATTGGTCCCTTGGCTGGCAAATCCCTGGCTGTCATTTCCCCGTGAAAGGGAATCCCCACCTGCAGACAGCAACATCAGCAGCACTCTCAGCCAATCAAAACATGGATCCAGACCAGCCCCTCTCTTAGCCAATCAGGGAAGAGAGCAGGAGTTTTGAATATCTGTCAAACAATTTAAAACATCTTTCTTTCTTTGTATGTTTTATGCTTGTACATGTTGAAGCATTTGCTTGTACAGTAGAGTCTCACTTATCCAAGCTAAACGGGCTGGCAGAATCTTGGATAAGCAAATATCTTGGATAATAAGGAGGGATTAAGGAAAAGCCTATTAAACATCAAATTGGACTGTGATTTTACAAATTAAGCACCAAAACATCATGTTATACAACAAATTTGACAGAAAAAAGTAGTTCAATACGTAGTAATGCTATGTAGTAATTACTGTATTTACGAATTTAGCACCAAAATATCATGATATATTGAAAATATTGACTACAAAAATGGCTTGGATTATCCAGAAGCTTGGATAAGCGAGGCTTGGATTAGTGAGACTCTACTGTAGTTGCATACCTTTGGTCGAATTGAATAAGCCTCTGTGGCTGATGAATGTTTTTATGTCCTGGCCCATTTGGTTTAGCTTGTGCTCACCAGGCACATATCCTTTTATCTATGGTCCTAATTATCCATGCCACCCTACCTAACATTTGTCTTTTAGCTGTCTCTCTTTTTCCATGTTTTTTCCTACTTCAAGAATTTTTAGCAGCAGTTTTTATCTCCTCCATTCCTTAAAAATTCATGATGAGTTATGGCAACCCTGTTTTTTGTTTATAAGAAGTCCCTTGTTTAGAAATTTGGCCTGAAACAAGACACTGCAACTCAGAAGGTGGCCAAAACCACTCTGTCAAATTTCAAGGTCTTGACTGCAGTTTACTGCTGAGCTATAACTACCATAACTATGCAGGCATTCTCAGGTATTAATAGCTGACGGGCAAATACTTTTCTATTCAAGTAGGCTTTCAGCACCTGACTGGCCGACTCCTCAGCTAAACTCCGTGCTTTACAACAATCATTACGGAAAGCTCATAACTGTCCCTTCTTGCCATTTTCCTACCTGTGCTAGAAAATATAGATCCCATTTTTTTAAAAGGTCTAGTGCTGAAAACCACCTCCAAGCTTCTGAAAATGTTTTTTTTCTATTAATGCAAATTAGTAAAGGCCAGGTTCAGCATCACCTATCAGTTGCAGTTTTGCAATAACTCATAAGGCAACCAGTGCTAAGCCTTAGAAATAACTGTGAACTGCAGTAGCTAGCAGGAAGCCATATGTTAAGCTCTAAAAGAGACAGAATCTTTGATTTACTGCTGCCGTGTGGGAATCTATAGCACAATATGTTTGCATATCCCTGCCTTCACATAGGGCAAAAGTCATTTATTGGCAACGTTTATGAGGATGTGAATTACAGTAACATAGGTCCTTACTCTGGGTGCATGTATCCACTTTAAATCCACTTTCTGCCTCCTGCAAAATTCTTGGGTTTGTAGTTTGGTGAGGCCCAGGATCTGTCTGGCTGAGCTGTTTAAAGCCCCCTCCCTATAGTGGATTTAAAGTGGATCCAAACTCTAGTGTGATGAGGTCTTTGGAGAGTTCAAGCAGGTCAGTTAATCCACAAGCCTACACCACAGGAAGTAAGGAGAAACATTAGGATTTCCAGGGATCCTTGTAATATTCAATCTTTTGTTGCCATAAAAAGGTTTCATTGCTATTGAACAAACCCAGAATAAATAGCAATATTGAATTAGAAAAAGAATAAACACATGATTAACGAATAAGCAAGAATTTTTAAATATCAATACAAGTCAACATTTCATTTCTTCATCAGTCCCTGACAGGCTGCCCTAGCAAAAAGGGGGAAAAGACCTCTGGAGTAGTGGTTCTCAACCTGGGGTCCCCAGAGGTTTTGGCCTACAACTCCCAGAAATCCCAGCCAGTTTACCAGCTGTTAGGATTTTGGGTAGTTGAAGGCCAAAAACATCTGGGGACCCCAGGTTGAGAACCACTGCTCTAGATCCATGCAAAGTTTGTATCAAAATGTTGCATCCATATTCTCCAATTGGCCCAATTTGATAGAGAAAGTCCTGATTAATTATCCATTGTACCACTTTTTCAGCAGCTTTTAAAATGTCGCAGTTCTTTTATTTCCTCCCACATTCCCCCTTTGTTCTCAATATAATTTAATTGAAGCAAAGTGAATTCAAAAGCCAATAATGGGGACAGAGAAGGAGACAGGCAGAATTTTGTCCTTCCCACTAGGTTCAAACCAAAGCAACAGTTGCAGCTTCTCCTCGCTTGTGTGTCCTCCCTCAATAACTTTTGCCACCTTGACCACACTATGGACCCACTGTTAGCCCCAGCTTCTGCCAACCCTAAAGTTCAAATACATGCAAATGAGAGTAGATGAATAGGTACTGCTCCAGCAGAAGGTAATGGTGCTCCATGCAGTCATGCCACCTTGGACGAGTCTACGGAGAACACCAGTTCTTCGACTTAGAAATGGAGATGAGCCCCAACCCCCAGAGTCAGACACGACTGGACTTAATGTCAGGGGAAAATCTTTACCAGATGTTACCAAAACATCTGGAGGAGCACAGTTTGAACAACAATGGTGTAGAGCAGGGGTCCCCAAACTAAGGCCCGGGGGCCGGATGCGGCCCTCCAAGGTCATTTACCTGGCCCCTGCCCTCAGTTTTATAATATAATATTTTTATATCAGTTTTAGTAATATAATATATTGTATATACATATAATATTGATAATAATCTTATGTTATACAATATAATACTAATAGTAATACCATATAATAATATTAATTATATGTTATATATTACATATTATATAATAGTATAGTGGTATAGTTCAATATAGTAATATATAATGCTAATATTGGGTTATGCTAATAATATAATACATTTTATGTACATACAGCTGCTCAGAGTCCCCTTCGGGGTGAGAATGGTGGGATATAAATGTAGTAAATAAATGCAGTAAATAAATAATTAATTTTAGACTTAGGCTCGGCCAAAGTCTGACATGACTTGAAGGCACACAACAACAACAACAATCCTAATTAACTTGACTATCTCATTGGCCAGTAGCAGGCCCACACTTTCCATTGAAATCCTAATAGGTTTATGTTGGTTAAAATTGTTTTCATTTTTAAATATTGTATTGTTCTTTCATTGTTGTTGTTGTTGTTGTTGTTGCACTATAAATAAGACATGTGCAGTATGCATAGGAATTTGTTTTTAATTTTTTTCCAAATGATAATTCGGCCCCTCAACAGTCTGAAAGATTGTGGACCGGCCCTCTGTTTAAAAAGTTTGGGGACCCCTGGTGTAGAGGATCGGTTGGGAGGGGAAGGAGACAAGAGTTTTTAAGGTGTCAAAGAGACTACTCCTGGCTTTTATTTATGTAATCATTATTTAAAATATGTGTGCAGCACCTTTTATTGTACTGGATTGTACTGGAGTGCTTCAGAATATAAGAACATTAAGCAATAAAATGGGTGCTATATACAGAGCATATATACATATATATAGGAGCCCCGGTGGCGAAGTGTGTTAAAGCCCTGAGCTGCTGAACTTGCAGACCGAAAGGTCCCAGGTTCAAACCGCGGGAGCGGCATGAGCGGCTGCTGTTAGCTCCAGCTCCTGCCAACCTAGCAGTTCAAAAACATACCAATGTGAGTAGATCAATAGGTACCGCTCCGGCGGGAAGGTAACAGCGCTCCATGCAGTCATGCCACATGGCCTTGGAGGAATCTACGGACAATGGCAGCTCTTCGGCTTAGAAATGGAGATGAGCACCAACCCCCAGAGTCAGACACGACTGGACTTAATGTCAGGGAAAAATCTTTACCCTTTACCTTAACTACCACCAATTCCTCAATACTTTATTTCCCATACCACCATACTTCGCCACAGCAACACATGGCCAGGCACAGCTAGTTATTCTATAGAAGATGAAATTACAGTGACCCACTAATGCGGAGTGTATTAGTGTTATTGTGTACCTTCAACAAAAGAAATCTGGCCACTTCATAGACCTGTTTCTGAGTTTCCAAAAGCCAAAGATGACAGCTCTTTGACGACTTCATCATATTGGAGATTTTAACATTTAAAAGGGTGTTTGGAGGATGCTGGGAGGATAGAGCCTGCTGGATGCCATCAGACAACGCACAGCTACTTCTGCCACGACTCCACCCTTCCAGCATCCTGACATTGTGTAAGGATGCCTCCCAGAGAACACTGGAGTCTTCCTGTGTCCTCATAGGAAAGAACAGGCTGAGCGTGGAGGGAAGCTGGGCAGAAACATATCTCCCATGGGATGGGTAAAGGGGCAATGTGGGTGATGTGATGTGCCAAGTTCCCACACTGCCTACCGGATTTGCTGCATGGCGAATACCCTCGCTATCACCCATAAATTGGACTTCTATGAAATGAAGTCCTTAGAGTGTTAATGAAGATGTTGCCTTGATGGTAATATCCAGTAAGGCAATCCTTCTTATACTTTATTGCACCATAACTATGTAAACAGTGCTTGTAGAAGCTACTACAGAAGAGTCTCACTTATCCAAGTTAAATGGGCTGGCAGAAGCTTGGATAAGTGAATATCTTGAATAACAAGGAGGGATTAAGGAAAAGCCTATTAAACATCAAATTAGGTTATGATTTTACAAATTAAGCACCAAAACATCATGTTTTACAACAAATTTGACAGAAAAAGCAGTTCAATACGCAGTAATGTTATGTTGTAATTACTGTATTTACGAATTTAGCACCAAAATATCATGATATATTGAAAACATTGACTACAAAAATGGCTTGGATAATCCAGAAACTTGGATAAGCGAAGCTTGGATAAGTGAGACTTTACTGTATTTGGACTATAGCTCTTAGAAAAGTAACCATTACAGGCTCTGGATTACGAAACTACCCAAAAGCCCATTATTTCACACCGAAGTAGTGTATTAAGCTTTGGTTTGCTGTAGTATGTCTCAGCTGCTGGAAATTTCAAGTCCATTTTACATACTGTGGCTTTAGTTGTTTAGAGTCTTAGCATTTGGTTGTCTGCTTTTTCCAGTGTTTCCATATTGGAAGCATACCTTGTGCCTGCTCAACCTATTTATCACAAAGATGGATGACCTTCATGTTGGAGCAATGTGAACACTGTTTTTTGCCAGACTTATACAGCTGAAGTAAAAACAAAACTGTTAAAACCGTTGAAGTAAAACAAAACAAAACAAAACAAACCTGAAACGCAAATTTAATTCCTTCAAGTACTGCCTATAGTCGAGAGTGATTTATACTTTCAGAATTTTTCTGGAAGCATTTGCTGGGTTGCCTGTCTGAAAGAGGTCTGAAAGCATAACTAAATAGTGCATTCTGCCAGTAAATTCCTTGATGATATAGCCACAGACCTTTTTTTTTTTTTTGCCTGACAAAGAAATGGAGCAGAACAGGCTGTTTTAAAGGCTTCGACTTGCTATAAGCATTTGGCAAAACCGTTCTAAATTTGAAGTTAACTTGAACTGGATTCTGCAATCTTCTCTCCAATTGTGATGTAACGTATATCAAAACAAAAACCATTCTTTTCTGAATACTGAATCTCTATTAGGCACTTCTTGTTTATTCCCTGAATAAAACATTGTGTAATTGTCTGACTCAAAATATTTCATTCCTGGCCACCTTAGTGCACCCTTCCCAAGTACAGTAGAGTCTTACTTATCCAACGTTCTGGATTATCCAACGCATTTTTGTAGTCGATGTTTTCAATAAATCGTGATATTTTGGTGCTAAATTCGTAAATACAGTAATTACTAGATAGCATTATTTCGTATTGAACTACTTTTCTATCAAATTTGTTGTATAACATGATGTTTTGGTGCTTAATTTGTAAAATCATAACCTAATTTGATGTTTAATAGGCTTTTCCTTAATCCAACATATCCGCTTATCCAACGGTCTGCCGGCCTGTTTATGTTGGATAAGTGAGACTCTACTGTATTATACATCCCATGTTCTGTTTTACTATGTCTGTCTTCCCTGGTTCATGTTTCTCATTAATGTGTGTTGTGTAGCTTCAGACTTTCAATTATCCTTTCAGCAGGTCAACCTCTGAACATTGGTTCGGATTTATTCCAGTTGAATCATTCTCCACAGCACTACTTGTAGTTATTTTTCCTGGTTGAGGGCCTTCTGACTTGGGGGTATAATCTTTTGACACTTTCTCATTTCATTTTGGATTAACTCATCATATGGTTTTCAGGATAAAAACAACATCCAAAAATGTTCTTCTCCGCAGGAGTGTTAGTGATGGTGCTGTTGTCATTTTTGTCTCTGAGAGATCCTCTGCCAGTGTCATGCCCTATAGATATATCAATAGTTTGGCTCCTCTGCAAAACCCTTCTGGCATGGACGACTCTACTAGCAGCATAGTCTCTTGCCACACAGCAACACACAATTCCACCCACGTGGGAAAGTAGTGTCATGGTAGAAAGAAATCTATAATGTTAAAAAAAGGAGCAGGTTAAGCCTCAAACAACAATGAACAAATCTTCATTTGGAGGAGGGAGTAATACACACAACAATAAATACAGTTGCATCTGTGACACATTTGGCCTCTCTGGGTCTTTACTTAAAAGGAGGGAGAGAGGGACGGAGGGAAAGAGAAACTGCTGAGGTCAGGATGGCAAATTCTAGGGTCCAGTATTTTTGCATTATTGTTCTTATGCTCCTGCACGTTTGTAACATCAACACAGCCTGATGAAACCAGGGTCACGCTGGTTACCAGAACAGCATGGCAGCTACACTTTTCCAGAGCTGGGCTAAGGGAAAATAGAAGCATTCATCCCTCTACATCATCCTGCCCACTTTCAAACACACTCCAGGGTTTCCTCGGTACCCAATGAGAAATTAAGAACAACCGCTTGTGTGGGTGAGCATCTCAAAGATCCTTAAGAAATTTCAGCACACAAATCCCAAAGTAAAAGAGAGATTTCTTCTCCTGAATCATTTCTTTCAAATCCCTCTGTGGTAGTGGAGGAGGCACAGCTGGGAAAATGGCAAGAGCCAATTTCACCTCTGTGGGTATCGCAGCATTTCACGCAGCAGGATTGCTCAGCAGAGTCCTAGAAGTGATTTGCAGAATGTTCCCCATATTATTAGACATCTATTCATTGCATGTGGTTAGAATCTCAGCAGTAGAGGCAATTTGCTTTCCCATAACCGTACCTAAATAAGCCCTTCTCTCTTTTCAATGCTAAAACAAGTGCTCATTTAATAAGCAAATCAAATAATGACAAATGACCCTTATTACCTACCCACTTTTCATTCTGGTGCAGCAGACATATTGGTTAATTATTTTATTCTCTCTCTCACTCTTTCTAATCACCTTTTAATTCCTTCAAAGAGAAACGAAGATTGCCTAACACACATTCCCTTCAGTACTATATTTTGGTTTGGAGAGAAGGGGAAAATCATGAGAGCAACAGAAAGAAAGATTATTTCACAGTAATTGATTTTTTTTAAAAAAAATTGAAGGCCACAAATATGTTTTAGAAAAGTGGTTCCACACTTTGAATCCCCAGATTTCTTGGTTGTTTCCTCCCAAAAGCCCTAGTCAAAATAATTAAGGATTTTTTTGGGGGCGGGGGAATATAGTTTAATGACATCTGGGGAGATACGCAGGCTGGTAACTGCTGTCTTAGAGGATCTGATATATTTAACTGGCAATTTAAGTCAATAAACTGAGAATTTTACAAAATACATGAGGACTTAGATACATCCAATGGGAATCTTAGTAGGTAAAGGTAAAGGTTTCCCCCTGACACAAAGTCTAGTCATGTCCAACTCTGGGGGTTGGTGCTCATCTTCATTTCAAAGCCGAAAGCTGGTGTTGCATTTGCATGTTTTCAACCTGCTAGGTTGGCCCTGGTGGCGAAGTATGTTAAAGCACTGAGCTGCTGAACTTGCAGACCAAAAGGTCCCAGGTTCAAATCCTGGGAGTTGCGTGAGCGGCCGCTGTTAGCTCCAGCTTCTGCCAACCTAGCAGTTCAAAAACATGCCAATGTGAGTAGATCAATAGGTACCGCTCCAGCGGGAAGGTAACGTCGCTCCATGCAGTCATGCAGGCCACATGACCTTGGAGGTGTCTACTGACAACGCCGGCTCTTCGGCTTAGAAATGGAGATGGGCACCAACCCCCAGAGTCAGACATGACTGGACTTAACGTCAGGGGAAACCTTTACCTTTCTTAGGTTGGCAAAAGCTGGGGCTAACAGCAGGAGCTCCCCGGTCCAGTTTAAATACTTCAACTAGACAGTGTGGTCATTCCTTATTGTCTCCCTACCACAATTTACCAAAACCAGCATAGAATCAAGATGCAAATCTGTAAGTTATCTTGTCCAACTATTTGCTCACCACAGGACCTACATTGCACGTACAGCAACCCTGAACCTGTTTAGAGATGAAGCTAAAGATTCCACCCTCAAACTATTTCCTAGTTCATATTTCTTTTCAGTTCAGTTTTGTGTTTACCTGTTCTTCAATAAGCTGCCTACAAAATGGGTAAAGTCTGCCTTCTTTCAAAGTACTAATAGATAAAGTGTAGACTTTCAGGTGGGCTTGAATTCCTGCCAATTCCAGCCAACATAATGGTAAGGGATGATGGAGGTTGCAGCCGTGCATCCTCTAGCGCATCATCTGTATCCAGCATATTCTGTATTTCTCTTACTCCTATTTTAAAGCAAGGAAATTGACTCATCATTTAACTTTGTACTTTCACAAGCCAAATGAAAATGTTGGGCTCACAACCTAAATTCAACTCTAACTAGAGTAGATCTATATGTGTTGATTTGCTATTCATTAATTGATTGAATGGATCTACTGTAATCAGTATTAAGAATTGGATTCATGCTACATTGTCCTTCCTCCCATTTCCACATTGCCAGGATTTCGCCTGGTTCACCAGAGATCAAAGACCTGTTTCCTGTCCCTTTGGCTTCTAATAAGATGCTGGAAAACTCTTCCACTGGATGAAAATTGTGGTTGCATTTCTACCAAGAAAACACTGATAGGTTTCTAAAGAAGAAAAAACTTCAAACCACGACATGTGCAACTTGCTTGTAAAAATTGTGTTTGATATGAGGTGTGTAGTTTGAATGTCACGTTAATATGAAATTCTTTAAGAAGTGACACTGAAGTTCATCTAAGACCCCATCCAGCCCTCACAATGGGTAGACAAGACTTACTCAATTCTCCTTCATTTGCTTTGAAAGGGCAGATACACAGTAGTCAGTATACATGTTCAATAGATAGATACTGTGTACTACACACACTTCTAATATTCACTCAACACAACAGAAAAAGCCTGAAAAAAAGTTCTGGAGAAAACCCGTCAAACTGCTTCATTGGTGGAAGAGTTTGCCTGCACCACTCTGATTCTATTGCTGGTGTTTCGGGCCTCATCCGTCCTTCAGTTCTCCTTTTGTATATAAGTAAGGAGCCCCATGTTGAAGACACAGTGCTTTCTTTTGCCTTCAGTAGCCTGGCTGGAACTCATACCTATCACTGGCATCCAACTCCTTCCCTACTGTTACTCCTTGCTTAATTTCTGTTCTGCACACTGAGGTTCTTCTTTTTCAAGAAACCTGCTTTGCCTTCCCTCATGCTGTACAAATTTATTATCAGATCCCTCAATTTTTCATTGATTTTCATATTTACCTTTTCACTAAGATGCTTATATGTCCTCCTCACAAGCCAAGAGGAAGGCAGACAAGAAATAATAATAATAATCATCATCATCATCAGCAAGGAAGCTGACGAAACCATTGATCATATCCTCAGCTGCTGTAAGAAAATCACACAGACAGACTACAAACAGAGGCACAACTATGTGGCCCAAATGATTCATTGGAACTTATGCCTCAAATACCACCTCCCAGTAACAAAGAACTGGTGGGATCACAAACCTGCAAAAGTATTGGAGAATGAGCACACTAAGATATTGTGGGACTTTCGAATCCAGACTGAAAAAGTTCTGGAACACAACACACCAGACATCACAGTTGTGGAAAACAAAAAGGTTTGGATCATTGATGTTGCCATCCCAGGTGGCAGTCGCATTGACGAAAAACATCAGGAAAAACTCAGCCGTTATCAGGGCCTCAAGATTGAACTGCAAAGACTCTGGCAGAAACCAGTGCAGGTGGTTCCGTTGGTGACCGGCACATTGGGTGCCGTGCCAAAAGATCTCAGCCGGCATTTGGAAACAATAGACATTGACAAAATTACGATCTGTCAACTGCAAAAGGCCACCCTACTGGGATCTGCACGCATCATCCGAAAATACATCACACAGTCCTAGACGCTTGGGAAGTGTTCGACTTGTGATTTTGTGATACGAAATCCAACATATCTATCTTGTTTTCTGTGTCATACAATAATGATGATGATGATGATGATGATGATGATGATGATGATGTTGCCATACCAGGTGACGGTCAAATTGATGAAAAACAACAGGAAAAACTCAGCCATTATCAGGACCTCAAGATCGAACTGCAAAGGCTCTGGCATAAACCAGTACAGGTAGTCCCGGTGGTAATTGGCACACTGGGTGCCGTGCCAAAAATCTCAGGTGGCATTTAGAAACAATAAACATTGGAAAAATTATGATCTTACGGCAAAAGGCCACCTTAATGGGATCTGCACACATCATCCGAAAATACATCACACAGTCCTAAACACTTGGGAAGTGTTCGACTTGTGATTTTGTGATACGAAATCCAGCATATCTATCTTGTTTGCTGTGTCATACAATGTTGTTGTGTCAATAATAATAAATAGAATTATTATTATTATATTATTATTATTATTAAATATGTGGCACACAACTCATTGCTGAAGGGCAATGCGGAAATTCCAAATTTCACCATTAAATGGTCCATGTAGCAAGTGATCAGAAAAGATTTTTTTCTGCCATGCCCTGCCACGGGCAATAGCAGACAGAATTGGACTGGATATATTTACAAACCCTTTGTCCATGGTTGTATGTCTTTCGGGCTGTGTGACCATGTTCCAGAAGTATTCCCTCCTGGCAGGGGGTTGGACTGGATGGCCCATGAGGTCTCTTCCAACTCTTCTATTCTATGATTCTATGACGTTTTGCCCACATCTATGGCAGGCATCCTCACAACCTCTGAGGATGCCTGCCATAGATGTGGGCGAAACGTCAGGAGAGAATACTTCTGGAACATGGTCACACAGCTGAAAGACGTACAACAACCCTGTGATCCCGGCCATGAAGGCCTTCGACAACACCTTTATCCATGGTTTTACTTACTCATGCTCCAAAAAGTATTCCTATGTTTCTAGGACTATCCAGTGCAATTGTATGGTACATTTCTGACCAAATTATAGTAAAAAAAGAAAACAAAAAAGGGTTAACTATTATCCACGGTTTTGGTATCCAAAGAGGGTCTTGGAATGTATCCCCCATGGATACAGGGGTCATACTGTACTGTAGAATTGTCTGATCTTGTCTGATATAAAACATCATCATACATCATTACATTAATTGAGGCATTAGTAGGTTAAATGTTTCTGAATATTTACCTAAAGCTCAAATTTAAGATAAGACTGTCCAACTCTGATCAAATCATTATTCTCATCTTCTTCAATGTATATGTGCTTATGTATCCTTTTAATAATAATAAGAGAGTAAAATAATACATGTAATAATAATAATAAACATAGGAAAATAATACATGTAATAATAAATAGAGTAAAATAATAAAAGCAATAATAATAATAAGATCAGAGTAAAATAAATAAATGTATTAATAATAATAATAATAATAATAGAGTAAAATACTGTAAATGTAATAGTAGCAACAATAATAGAGAAAAATAATAAATGTAATGATACCAATAATAATAGACAAAAATAATAAATGTACCATATATTCTCGAGTATAAGCTGACCCAAATATAAGCCAACCAGGACCCTCACCCGAGTATAAGCCGAGGGGGGCTTTTTTAGTCTTAAAAAAAGGGCTGAAAAACTAGGCTTATACTCGAGTATATACAGTATGTTCCCTTCTGCTACAGTGCCAAATGTCATTTTATTTTATGTATATTCTCTCATTAGCAATAGTTGTAAGTGGTGATAATTGTAGAAGTGGAATTGAATGTTGTAATAACAATATTAGTGATTTAACACATTCTGTCTCCAGGATTGTGTGCTTTGGATATGCCACTTCAATACAGGAAAACATTTTTTAAGAATATATAATGTTATTTTCTGATTTTTGATTCAGAAACAAATTTATTTCCCCTCATTACAGTTCAGTCTCTGTGGTTTGAGCAAGAGTTTCCAACAACATTTCAAGTTATATTTCTGAGGTATTATTGCTAGGACAGTTATTTTGGTTTTTATTGTTTGGCTAATAGAAGCAAAGATATATTCTAGTAAATCGCTCAGAGACAAGACTTTTAAAGCCTTCCCTGCAGACTGGAGGCTTCCCTTGCATATTTTCAGTTTATTTGATGTCCTTCTTTTCTGGCAGATATTCCAAAGCTGAGATTTCACTTTTTTAAAGGCTTTGTGTGAACAGTGCCTGGAGAATCAAAATGACTTTGACTTCTGCTGCTGAAAGGAAATCTAAAGCTAGCAATGACTCCTTTGAAGGATTTCAATGTATTATCAGATATATTAGAAGCTTAAAGGACAGGAGATGCAAAAGTAAGAAAAAGTTGATCTGCTTAGGTTTGTGCATGCAACTTTCACAGTGCTGTTCATCAGATACACCAGAAAGTGCACCAGATCTACTGGTAAAACAAACAAGCTGCTATTGTCTAAATTTATTTTGATTAATTTAATTTTTATTTCAAATTTTGCACTTGAAAAACACCTTAGAAATGCTGATTTTCAGTTTGAGCAGTATTATTCCCTGTTTTGTGAGTGAATATGGCATTAAATGTTTGCCATTGTGATTATTTTGTTGACAACTGCCCCAAGTCTCGTTGGGGAGATAGGGCAGTCTACAAATAAAGTATCATCATCATCATCAAAATGCATTGCCAAGATACTATACCTAACTCAACACCTGCTATGGATTGTACAATTTAGTGGAATCATTTTTTTTCCTGGTGTCTTTTGATTATGATGTAGTTTTGACTGTGCTGGTGAATGACCTGCATTGAGGATGCAGGTATGCTAATTCATGGAATCATAGAGTTGGAAGAGACCTTGTGGGCCATCCAGTTCAACTCCCTGCCAAGAAGCAGAAAAATCACATTCAAAGCACCCCTGACAGATCGCCAGCCAACCTCCACCACACTCCAGGGCAGAGAGTTCCACTGCTGAACAGCTCTCACAGTGAGGAAGTTCTTCCTCATGTTCAGGTAGAATCTCCTTTCCTGTAATTTGAAGCCATTGTTCTGTGTCCTAGTCTCCAAGGCAGCAGAAAACAAGCTTTCTCCCTCCTCCCTATGACTTTCCCTCACATATTTATACATGGCTATATATCTATAATTCTTTCCTCCCTTTCAGTAGCTTTGGATATATGTGTGGAGATATGGAGGTTGTTTTTATTAATTAATTATATTATATATATAACTATATCCACTGCCACCAGTTATTAAAGATGTTTTTATTTAAAAGCTGCCACCAATTTATAGAGGTTTTATAATGCTGCCACCAAATTACAAAGGGGATCATAAATTCTTGCCACCACTATAGGAATACGTAGCCACTAGTTACTTAGAGAGGATACTTTTATTTTTCTTCTTTCTTCTTGTTTATTCTTGATGTGTGTATGTATGACAGAGACAGATGTTTGAGAGAACAACAAGAAGTTTATTTAGGCACAAGCTTAATGGTTACAATAACTTCTCTTCTTGTTTGAGGCACGTTACTGAACAGTTGCAAAACTATATTGAGGTGTTCCAAACTTCCTAAAATGTCACTTCTTTCTCCACTTCTTTCTATACTGCTTTCACCCTGTGAATTACAAACACAGCCTATCTGTTCCTTATCTGGAAACAGACTACCTTAAAATAAGTCACCAAACATATTTTAAAATTGACTCAAAAATCAAACATTTGAGCCACCCTGATCCCTCAACTAGAATCAGTCTCCTGGTACCTCATAAGGGCACCGACTCTAAAAACTAACCTTCTCTATGGTTCTCTGACCACAGACTGACTGACTGAGTTTCCCTCCAAATTCTGCTCTCTTCAGCTAACCCAGTTGGCTTCGCCCCCTTCTCCATGGCAACCACCTCTTGAGTGCTGAGTAACTGAAATATTAACCCTTTTTAAAACACAGTTAAACATGGCTTCTATAACTTAAAAAAACCACACTTCATTACAATATGTGACCCTGCTAGCATGGTCAATCAATTCTCTGTGATGCTAATTGGAACTATAGAGTTTTAATGGTTCCTGTCCTATTCAGATAGTCATTTCCACAAGGTGGTGCTGAGGAGCTATTGTTCTGCCCCAAGTCAATTATTCTAGGATAAACCTTGGAACCAGTTTGAGGTCCAGATGGTGATTACACCAATCAGAGTGTGGCCTTGAACTGGTTCCAGGTTCTGCAGTATCTTGACAGCCAGAGAGAATGCATTTTTTTCAACGTCCCCTTTGGAATCTGCACATTTGATTTGCATTCTGCAGAGCTGATTTGACTATACATTGTGCTTTATACTATAGTGCAGTGGTTCTCAACCTGGGGTCCCCAGATGTTTTTGGCCTTCAACTCCCAGAAATCCTAACAGCTGGTAAACTGGCTGTGATTTCTGGGAGTTGTAGGCCAAAAACATCTGGGGACCCCAGGTTGAGAACCACTGTTGTAGTGTAAGAATGCACTCTTAGGGCTTCACTTAGTACTTCCCCCTAACTTTGCTTGTATTGGATTACTGGGTTTAAAGCATGCTGCAACACACTTTCATGGTGTGCATAGTCTAGCTGCTCCATTTTGGAGATAGCTGCAAGCTACATTAAATGGTCAGTCTAGAAAGGGCCTATGGCAAGACCAAAAGGTTGCCTGGGATCAGTATGGAGTAGTCACATGCGTGAAAGACTGAGCTGTTGTAGACAGGCGGCTCATCTATGCAGGAAATCATAAATCTTTAAAATCTTTCACATACAGTAGAGTCTCACTTATCCAACATTCGCTTATCCAACGTTCTGGATTATCCAACACATTTTTGTAGTCAATGTTTTCAATACATCATGATATTTTGGTGCTAAATTCGTAGATACAGTAATTACTACGTAGCATTACTGTATATTGAACTATTTTTTCTGTCAAATTTGTTGTATAACATGATGTTTTGGTGCGTAATTTGTAAAATCATAACCTAATTTGATGTTTAATAGGCTTCTCCTTAATCTCTCCTTATTATCCAACATATTTGCTTATCCAACATTCTGCCGACCCGTTTATGTTGGATAAGTGAGACTCTACTATACTTGCAAGTAGAGAAACCATTTAAAACTACATACTTCCACCATTGGCTGCTCATTTGTTTTAACTATATATCCTCCTTGTTTATTTTCTAATAGTATCTTAACTATTTCTCTTTGTTTTCTACTTCCCTTCTATATAATGCATCTTATGCTGAGAGCTGTAGAAACATTTTCTGGCACAATGTGGATTTCTATCTATTCCAGATTTTAAAAAATGGTATATTATGGGAATCTGGGAGTTGTAGTTCACCTCGCCAATAATGGATCTGGATTAAAATTACCTAGCATCCAAAAACATCCTTCTTCTAATAACCTGGGCACCACCGAGCTGCTGAGCTGCTGAACTTGCAGACCGAAAGGTGCCAGGTTCAAACCCCGGGAGTGGCGTGAGCGGCCTCTGTTAGCTCCAGCTCCTGCCAACCTAGCAGTTTGAAAACATGCCAATGTGAGTAGATCAATAGGTACCGCTCCAGCGGGAAGGTAACAGTGCTCCATGCAGTCATGCCGGCCACATGATCTTGGAGGTGTCTACAGACACCATTTTGGCTTAGAAATGGAGATGAGCACCAACCCCCAGAGTCAAATATGACTGGACTTAACGTCAGGGGAAACCTTTACCTTTTTTATATTAACTTTCACTGTATTGTACCATCAATATCTATGCCATATCAAACTCAGTTTGTCTTCTTAGTCTCAATAATATTTTGTTTCTCAGCATCATCCATTATTTGAATCATACCAAACAGCAAGTAGCAAAATATGTGTTCAAATTTGGTTCTTCTTTTGTATTTTGTTTTATTGCTGTTTCTTTTAAAATCTTTTAGTGTGCCAAATTTAACTTTTACTGTATGTATATACAACTGCAATAAAATTCTTTTTGCAGATTTGAAATGTTCACAAAATACTACATGAGCATGCTCTAATGCAATATATTTGAGCAAATATATACAATTTAAAACACACACTCAAAGGTATGAACATTTGGGGAAATGAGCAAATAAAGTCATGGCTCTCATGCTATACAAAAACTATATTGTGAACATGGTGAAAATAGGCAACAATCCATAATAATAGCCACTGTCTTTCATGAACTCATCTAGTCCCCATTCCAAGCTACTTAAACATATCATAAGCACTACATCTTGCAGCAGTGAATTCTTCCTATTAGATACTTCTTGCTTGAAGAAGTGCTGGCTTTTGTTAGTTCTATACCTACTGTCATTCAGCTTCACATGGTGATCTTCCACCCCCATCACAAGCACGACCTTCTCAGTGGTGGCCCCCCAGTTCTGGAATTCCCTCCCCAGGGAGATTAGGTTAGCACCCACCCTTTCCATCTTCCGTAAAGAACTAAAAACATGGATGTTCTGCTGTGCATTTGACTAGACAATCCCCTAAATAATCTGGCTCCAATCAAGATTTGAAATCTGTCCTGGCAGTTTACTATTGTCCTCCACCCAAAGTTATTATTCCTCATTTTACATTTCCCACCCCTGCTTATCAGACTCATGCACTTTATCCATTAGCCCTATTTTCAAAAGTGAGTTGCGCCAGCCCGCTCATGCATGCCTAGAAATGGACTTTATTACAGACTCACTGATGGTTGGTTTGAAATTTATTTTATTCTATCACAACTGTTATGTTGTTTTTAATTGTTGTTGTCTTATTCTGTTTTATGATATTGTGTATGCATTCTAATATGATTATATTCTATGATGTTGACCGGTCTCATCCCCATATGAGCTGCTCCAAGTCCCCTTGGGGAGATTGAGGTGGGATACAAAAATAAAGTTATTATTATTATTATTATTATTATTATTATTATTATTACTTTATTATGTCACAGCAAACAAGATAGATATGCTGGATTTTGTATCACAAAATCACAAGTCAAACACTTATCAAGTGTCTAGGACTGTGTGATGTATTTTCGGATTATTATTATTATTATTATTATTATTATTATTATTATTATTATTATTATTATTATTATTATTGTATGACACAGCAAACAAGATAGATATGCTGGATTTGTTTCACAAAATCACAAGTCAAACACTTCCCAAGTGTCTAGGACTTTGTGATGTATTTTCGGATGATGCGCACAGATCCCACTAGGGTGGTCTTTTGCAGTTGGCAGATTGTAATTTTGTCAATGTCTATTGTTTCCAAATGCCGGCTGAGATCTTTTGGCACGGCACCCAATATGCCGATCACCACCGGGACCACCTGCACTGGTTTCTGCCAGAGTCTTTGAAATTAAATCTTGAAGTCCTGATAGTGGCTGAGTTTTTCCTGTTGTTTTTCGACAATGCGACTGTCACCTGGGATGGCAACATCCAAACCTTTTTCTTTTCCACAACTGTCATGTCTGGTGTGTTGTGTTCCAGAACTTTGTCAGTCTGGATTTGGAAGTCCCACAGTATCTTTGTGTGCTCATTTTCCAATACTTTTGCAGGTTTGTGATCCCACCAGTTCTTTACTGCTGGCAGGTGGTACTTGAGGCATATGTTCCAATGAATCATTTGGGCCTCATAGTTGTGCCTCTGTTTGTAGTCTGTCTGTGCTATTTTCTTACAGCAGCTGAGGATATGATCAATGGTTTCGTCAGTTTCCTTGCAGTCTGCATTTTGGGTCATCAGCTGATTTTTCAATCTTGACCTTAATTGCATTTGTTCTGATGGCTTGCACCTGGGCTGCAAGGATCAGGCCTTCTGTCTCCTTCTTCAGGGTCCCATTTGTGAGCCATAGCCAGGTCTTCTCCTTATCAGCTTTTCCTTCAATTTTGTCAAGGAACTTTCCATGCAATGTTTTGTTGTGCCAGCTGTCAGCTCTAGTTTGTAGTGCGGTTTTCTTGTACTGATTCTTTGTCTGCTGTGTTTTGAGGAGTTTCTAATTTTTGACTTCAATCAAAGCAGGTTCTTCACTTTGCTTTACATATTCTGCCAGGGCATGTTCTTCTTCCTCTTCTTCTTCTTCTTCTTCTTCTTCTTCTTCTTCTTCTTCTTCTTCTTCTTCTTCTATTATTATTATTATTAATTATTATTATTATTATTATTATTATTTAGAGTTCTAGTTGTATGCACAAAAGAGAAAAACATCCTTCTAATCCTATTAAAAATTATGGCTCTTCTGAACTTCAGTCAACCCAGGAAAATGATAGCAACTACCCTAACTGTAGAACAAATGCTCTATGTGAGCTGAATAGTTCTAGGCATACACATTTTCAGTTCTGACTGGCTACAGCAATTCATTGGCTGGCTACAGCAATTCATTACAGCCTTTCCTTTACTGTCTTAACTTTTTGTAGGAGTCTGAAGAGTAGCCACTGAAACTGACGAGAGTGTCGCTGTCTGCTACCATTTATAGTTAGGTTAGCAAGTCTCACCCTGACACTTGTAATGCTTCTGGAAAGACAAGAAGTTTCAGAAGCAGATGGCATGGCTTCCAGCATAAGCCCTGCCTAGGTAGCTTAAGGGATTTTGTAATGGGATCCACAACCTGCCTTTCTCATGTGTCACCAGTTCACATGCGATTCAGATATTCATCATTCAAAGAGTCATGAACATGGGAACACTCTATAAAGTGAATGTCCCTGGAAACTTATTCAGCAGTGAAAAAGATACTATGTAGATCCCCTAATACTAGAGGTGACAACTGCAAAAGATATGGGATGGCACCCTTCACTCTGAAAACGCAGGGCAAGAAGAAGGCGCTTAGAGCTTCTTATGCCTTTTCTGCAGTTATTCCTCCCTGCTCTTTTTCTCATCTTTCCTGCCTCTTGTTTTTATGTTTCAACTGTTTGAAGGCTTAGAGTGCCATGAAGAGGGTAACTGAATTGCATAGAAGCCCTGTAAAGAAATAATTATTGTAAGGTATCTCCCTCCTAGTGACTAGCAACAATATTGCATGGCATGAATACATTTTAAACTATTTTTATGATTAACTTTTTAATCAAGACAAATTAAAACAAAGCATACATAGAAACATATAAAAAACAAAACAACATCAACAACAAAATATTGAAAATACTTTTTCTAGAATAATACAACTAATACAACTACATCCTAAACATAAAAAACACAATAACTACAAACAATCTAAGGGCTTTACATTCTCTGTCTGGTGGTTATATTCTATTGGTTTTCTACACCCATTTAATGAAAAGTAACCACTGGTACCTTTCACCACATAATAACATACTTCTAGTCCAAAAAGACGGTGATGGAGATTTGGTCCCATCTTTGCTGGAGGAACACAATACAGTAGAGTTTCACTTATCCAACATAAACGGGCTGGCAGAACATTGGATAAGCAAATATCTTGGATAATAAGGAGGGATTAAGGAAAAGCCTATTAAACATCAAATTAAGTTATGATTTTTACAAATTAAGCACCAAAACATCATGTTATACAACAAATTTGACAGAAAAAGTAGTTCAATACGCAGTAATGTTACATAGTAATTACTGTATTTACGAATTTAGCATGAAAATATCACGATGTATTGAAAACGTTGACTACAAAAATGTGTTGGATAATCCAGAACGTTGGATAAGTGAGTGTTGGATAAGTGAGACTCTACTGTAAATAGGCCCCCACTCTTTCTTAAAATTAGATGATAAAATGTGCCCACCTTTTCCTTGCATTTCCGACAGTCACTAGAACTTTTTAAAATACATTTTAGCAATCCTCTCGTATGTCTGATACCATCTCTATATAATTTTATTAAAAATTCTTTCAAGTCATTACACACAGTGTAAGTTTCAAACTCTTTGTCCAGACCCTTTCCCAATGTTCCATTTGTATTTTTTACCAAAATTTTGTGCCCATTTAACCATACAATTTTATACAACTTAGCAATTTAGCTATTTAAAACAACCCATTTTGTTTTAAAACTCCCCAAGTACACAGCCTTCAACCCTTCTTAATATCTGTGCCAAAATTCAGGTTTTCACAGTCTTGGGAGCTGCGGTAGATGACCACACACAAACATATATTATTTTTCATTTTTGTAAATTTCAAGTGCCTAGAGCAGCATGTTATATATATATATATATATATATATATATATATATATATATGATTGTTGTATCGCGCAAGGCCCCATGTAAGCTTCCCCGAGTCCCTTCGGGGATATGGGGCAGGGTATAAAAATAAAGTTATTATTATTATATTTGTTGCAGTTATTTGAACAAAATCAAAAAAACACAGATACATGGCATGTGGTCTAGATACCAGGCACAGCATGTGGTCTGAAATAACATGTGTTTTAAGAAGGTTAATATTCTGGTATTTCACTGAGCAGCTGTTTAGGAGGCAGATTGAGAAAAAGAACATGACCTTTATGATAGTGCTCCATGCTTACACCTTTGCATTAACATTTTAAATAGATGCCCATCATTACTTGGAATTAGACATGACATTAAATGATTTGTCAGCATGAATCCAATGCTGATAGATGTGAACAAATTGCAACAACCTCTTCCTCTAAGAGAAACAGAACATGAGACCCCTACAGAAGCTACTAGATGGCAATTCTGATAATAACTAACCATTTAGCTATGCTAGTTAGGGTTGATGGGAATTGTAGTCCAGCTCATATTAAGAGGTCCATACTTTATGGACTGTTGTTATAACCCATTCATCTCTAGTCTACAATGCAACATGGTGGTGGTGGGGAACATTGTGTCTCCTCTTCTGCCCTGACTCTTCCTCCTTCCTTAGTTTGTCTTCTGAGTTTCCCATGCCAGAGCTCCTGCATAACTCTGCTTGTGTGGGAGGCAGATTATTTTAAATCTGCAAAACTCTTATGCTAAATGCCACACTCATGCAGGTTGAAGAACTGTGGAGGTATGTTGGAAAACTGTTGAGGACACTTCTGTTCTCCCATTATATCACAAACAGTTCGTTGAATCAGACATTGGACAAGCAAAAGCTGATATTTTAACCACACATCTAAATAATACCTGTTTTCTGTAGGAATCTGCTTTATTACTGTGTTTCCCCAAAAATAAGACAGTGTCTTATATTAATTTTTGCTCCCAAAGATGCTCTAGGTCTTATTTTCAGGGGATGACTTATTTTTCCATGAAGAAGAATACACATTTATTGCTGAACAAAAAAAAAGAACATTTATTATACACTGTACAGTAGTTGTCATCATAAACCAGCATAACCAGACAAACTGTGAATCCTATCAAGAATTTCTTGTTACTACCAATATTTCCATGTACAAGACTTTATGGTACATACATTTACAGATCCTGCATGCTCTGGTGTTCTGTTCAGCAGGCATGCTTCCAAACAAAAACTTTGCTAGGTCTTACTTTTTGGGGAGGACTTATATTTAGCAATTCAGCGAAACCTCTTCTAGGTCTTATTTTCTGGGGATGTCTTATTTTAGGGGAAACAGGGTAGCTATAAAAGTCCTATGAAAAATCCAGATTCTCATGGTATCAGACCTGTGAACATGATTCACAAGTCAAATGCAACCCACTGACCTTTCCACTATTCTGAAGATTTTGATAACCACTCTCCCTTCAAAATCTCTTCAAGTCCTGTACTCATCATCTATGGAAGTGCATGCTACAGTGCTACATGCTATATGCTACAATGAGAGCTATGATACAATGTAGGATCTCAGCCTGACAACGACATTTGCATTTGTTTTTTGTACTATCTACATCAAGGGTGAGCAATGTTGACCTTCTAGCTGCTGTTGATCTGTGACTTCAGTCAATCCTAGTCAGAATAGCCAGTAGTAAAGGATAGTGGCAGCTGTAACCCAGGAACATCTGGAGGAGCCCCATCCCTGATCTCGGTGCTGCTTTTGCATATAGTGGAACAGCAAGGATGCACTTGTGTCCATACCTAAAAGCCTAGCAACAAAGGAGGAATTCAGGCACAGATACCAGATCAGTGACACACAGCCAGCACATCTTGTGAATATATGAAAGGGAAAGAGGGGAACGTAACTACAAAAAAAAAAAAAAAAGCTAAGGAAGAAGCTAAGTAGGATTAACCTCCACAGAATCTCATTATCTGTGTGATTAGAAAATAGGCTACTGGCCAGCAGTAATGAGTAAAGTCACTTCAGAAGGATTTTTAATGTCAAAGAATAGGAGAGGGAGATGAGTGGGGCTGGAGCTCTCTTACAGTATTCTACTTGTATGGGTGTCTATAACCAGAATATCCAGAGCCTGGATACTTTTACGACTACAACTTCTAGCAGGCTGGGAGGTTATGTTAGTTGTGGTTCCAAAACTGGCAGCCCTAAATCCTGTAGTTTACCAGAATAATAATAGTGTTGTTGAGCTGCGGCACCCCGCCCCCAAGATTTATGAACTTCAAGCAAAAGTTATGGGTTTTTTTCTTAATTTTTAAAACATTTTTCTCTATCAAATGTTGTAATGTTGAAGCTGCTGGAGGCTTCAGAAGGACCCACCAGCAACGTGCCCCAAACCATAGCAAAGCAAAACCCTTTAAAAATGTATTAAATTGATATTTCTTATGTAACTTGTATTGCTTGTATATTGTTTCAATTTCTAAATGTATGAATTTGTATCAAATGTATCCTGAAAGTAGCTGCTTTCCAGTGTCCCATTTGCATAGGCTCCTGAGAACAGAGTTTGCTGTACAATTAAAGAAAAGTCCCTTGAGCAATCTCCCAAGCCAGATAATATCAGATTTTTGTGTGTGTATGTATGACAGATGATCCTTTTGTTACCAAGATGAGTTTAGGATGTTTACCTGTTTGACTAAGGCTGGAGGCTTGCAATTCTGATGGAAGAGAAGGCTAAACAGATATGAATACATTAGTCTCTTAAATAGGTTATTTGGGATTGTAACATTTGACTTTTGGGTCTTGCAACTTCATCTCTACAGAACTGGACACTTAAATCAATCAAGGAATCATCTGCATATCCATATTATCGCCCTCCTTCTGTTTCACATCCTCCACGTTAGCATCTCTACAATGGATTGGACTATTAAACTGACCAATGATCAGTTATTCTTTTTCTCAGCAAAGGGATCCCTTCCTCCTCTCAGTGATGTCAGGGAAACCTCCAGCCAATCCCTGCATAGATCCTAGCCTGCCTGGTTTCTCAGCCAATCAGGTGGAAGAGCAGGAAGTCTGAATAGCTGTCAGAACTGTATAAAATGTATTTTCATATGGAATTATGCTTGTACATGTTGAGCATTGGCTGCTACTGGCATCCCTTTTGATCAAATTGTAATAACCCTCTGTAGTTTGCCTTCAACCTGGAGTGCTTGTTCTCTGTCTTGGCTGGTCTGGTTTAGCAGAAGCTCCCTAGGCACATACCTTCTTATCTGCAGTCCCAGCTGAAATCCCATCAGTAGAATCATACAATTAACTGGATGTACCTTCATGTTGACCCACAATTGAGCTAATGATTCAATGGGCTTTCTCTAGTCGGGTGCCTAACTGGATAATTCCAAGGAGCTTTCTCTAGCACAGAAAATTGCATAACAGATTGTGTTGTGGTAATGTCTGAGCGGTTAGACTCAATTTAACCCTCTCTGGGGGAGATTCCACCAAAAATCAGCAGAGTAGCAAAAGCAAAGCTTTCAAAAGCAGCAGTTACTTACACGGGGTGAGCAAAGAGAAGCCTTTGACCATTTAGGATTGCAATGGACTGCAGAGTCTCAGTAAAAGTTCAAAAAGTATTTATTCAGGTAAAAAGAACTCCATTGTAGATAGAAAGGCTTGGGAGCTGTCTAGTCTACTCTAGACTGGTTTCTAAGGAAAAATAAGAAAGGAAAAGTAACAAACATCTAAATAGTTACATCTTGCCAGGAGGGATGGCGAGACGTGTTGTTAGCTAGGAGAACAAAGGGTGAAGAGACTGAACCAAAATGGTTCCAACCTCATGGTCCAGTTTATTGGGGCCATAAAAGACATTCTGACCAATGGGAAGTTAGTGTCCCTAAAGATTCACATTTCCACTAACTTCAAAGTAAGGGATGTGACGTAAACAGGATAGAGTGAAACATAGTAAAGCCTGTCTAGGTATGTTTTGGAAACAGGGAAAGGATTCCCTCAATCTAACTCTATCATCTATCTAACTACATCTAGACTTGAGTAGTCCAGGATGATTCCCAACAGATTGTACTCTTCTTCCCTGATTGTACTACACCAAAGGATGTGTGAGAAATTAATTGTTGCTTTTTTCGTAATACTTTAAACTCATTCCAGAGTTTACACAAATTTCTGAGTTTACATTTCATAATGAACATGAAACAGGGTCATTTTGTGGTTGAAAATTCATTAATTATGGGCTTATGATGTATCTTGCAAAAATGTGCTCTGTTAAGAAATAGCCCAAACGGAATTGACACAAAATTGATTTAAAAGAAACAGAAAATAGGAGATCTGTGGAAACAGACTTAACTGGTTTGTCCATCCTTAACTCTCTGGCTTCTGATCAGAGGTCTGCAACATGATCAAGGAACTAGATGCATGAATGTTTCACAGTAGGAACCCATCTCCTTGTGTGAAGGCAAATGGCATATTAAGGAGAAAAGGTGCAATCTAGACTTCCCAATCTACAGAAGCTTTTCCTGTTTTATCTTCCTTGTCTCTTTAGGAGCATTAAAAATTGTCATTCCACAGATACTGACTTGCAGTCATGAAGAGGACAGTACCACTTGATTCTGCTCATTATACAAACTAACAGTCTAATGTTACCCCAACAGGTTAGGGCTTGGTATGTCAAATACTAGGTTAATATTATTTATAGACTCCGTGGGACCTGTATAGTTTTTACTTCAGAAAATCTGTACCTGCAGTCTTGAGGTTTCTCGATTTTGCATTGACTGGATTGCTGATGATACATTTTTTTTCCTATTTATTTTTAATTCTCCATCTAAAAGACACTGTTTTTTTAAAGTAAGAGCTGATCAGTATCATTCCACATTAAGAATAAAGCTAATATCTCAGGATGAAAAAAAATAAATCTAAATAATTAAAGAATCAGAAAGTTGGAAGATAATTTCATGGGCCATCTAACCCAATCCCCTGCCATATAAGAATCACAGATAAAGTACTCCTGAGAAGGAGGTACACCATCTTCAGGTAGTCTATTCCACTGTCAAACAGCTCTTACCCTCAAGAGATTCTTCCTAATGTTTATGTGGAGTCTCTTTTTATTCTTAATTTGAATCCATTGGTTTGTGTCCCAGTTTCCGGCACAGCCAAAAGCAAGCTTGCTTCTACGTGATATCCCTTCAGGTCTTTAAAGATGGCTAAAATATCTCAGTCTTCTCATATCCAAGGTAAACATATTCAACTCTCTAGGACATTACTCATAGGGCTTGGTTTTCGGAATGTTTATATCAGGAGAATATGTCCAGTCATTTATTTTCCACCAGCCAGATACCTCTACAAATCCTAAAAGTCAAGTATAAAGGCACCATATCTCCTATGTTGCTTATTCCTACAATCTGGCACTCAGTGGAATGCTTAGGGCAATTCCCTTGCACATTTCTGAAATAGTAGAAATGTGTGACCAATACAAATAATTTTTGTTGTTGTTAATATAGCTGCCCATTTGGAAATAAAAAGGAGAAATCCCTCAGCAACCCATTAATCAAAGAAAGTCTCTGTGTCTATCATTATCTTTCTCTTCCACCACACACACCATTAAACTTATAGGCCTTATGAATTCTGAGTTAATAAGCATATTATTTTGAATTTTGTACCACTGTTGGAAAAATTATATACACATATTTACTCAAGTAAATATTGAATGTAATTGAATGTAATGTACACCAAAAGTTTGAAGGTAAAGGTTTGCAAAAAAATTAGCTGTCAAATGTAATGCGATGTGGTAAGGTAAAGGTAAAGGTTTCCCCTGACGTTAAGTCCAGTCGTGACTGACTCTGGGGTTGGTGCTCATCTCCATTTCTAAGCCGAAGAGCTGGCGTTGTCCGTAGACACCTCCAAGGTCATGTGGCCGGCATGACTGCATGGAGCACCGTTACCTTCCCGCCGGAGCAGTACCTATTGATCTACTCACATTGGCATGTTTTCGGACTGCTAGGTTGGCAGAAGCTGGAGCTAACAGCGGGCACTCACTCTGCTCCCGGGATTTGAACCTGTGACCTTTCGGTCTGCATGTTCAGCAGCTCAGTGCTTTAACACACTTCGCCACCAAGGCTGTGGTAGTGGCTGCAAAAAAGCCCCTGGAAAGCTGCATGCCTCCATCAGGCCTTCCCGCCAGCTTTTTTGCGATCACCATCAGATTCCCACCAGCCTTTTTGCAGCCACCCCTCCCTATTCCTCCTCTGTCCCCAGCTGGGATCTCATACCTAACAGTGTAGATGGGTTTGGGTGCCATTGAATCTAATGTGCACCTCTATTTTAGTCCCAAACAGGTGAATGTTAGACTCAAGTAAATATGGCTAATTCTGTTTTCTTCTACATTTCACAGGTGTGTCACACAATGGGGAATTCTGTATGCAAGGTCTATTGCAAGGAAATTAGAAACTGTTACAACTTTGTGTTGTCGAAGGCTTTCATGGTCGGAATCACGGGGTTGTTGTATGTTTTCCGGGCTGTATGGCCATGTTCTAGAAGTATTCACTCCTGACGTTTCATCCACATCTATGGCAGGCATCCTCAGAGCCATACCTCACAACCTCTGAGGATGCCTGCCATAGATGTGGGTGAAACATCAGGAGAGAATACTTCTGGAACACAGACATACAGCCCGGAAAACATACAACAACCCTGTTATAACTTTGCCAGACAACTCTACCTATTGTGGGCTAAATGTTAGAATTCCATGAATGGAGTCTGTGCCATTAGGATTTAAAAGGCCCTGACATTACACCACATGCTTAAATACCCTAAAGGCACTAGATCCTGTCTTAGCTGGGAAGCTAAGTAGGGACAACCTTGGTTAGTACTTGAATGGGAAGCCACCAATGAATACTATTATTTCAAAGAGAAGTGAATTTGCTAGTTCCTTTCTTTGAAAGGATGCAGCCACAATAGATTCATCTGACCAGTTCAATGGAGTTGGGATGGGTTAAAGCAATAAACAGTATAAGTGCCCATGTATATGCAGGTATGCATCTTCAGAAGTGTTGTTGTTGTTGTTGTTGTTGTTGTTGTTGTTAATCAATTAATTAATGTCCCATTTTTCTCTGTTAAACAAGACTCAAAGTCTTCACCTGCTTTCTTTATGTGGAACTAGCAAGCATTTCTTTCCTCTATATCTTAGTGAATATTCTTTCTGTTTTAAACAAGAACTTTCATATTTCACTCCTTGGCAATGAAAGTCCTGCACCATCAACCCGGGGCTCCGATATTTACTTTGTCACCTCAAAGATATGACACTGTGAGAGAATTTATGTACCAGTTTTAGTCTTGGACTCCAACTTGCGCCATAAACTATACCAACTGCAAGATGACATGTGCCTCAGGTTAATGACAAGAGACACCATACTGAAAGTTTGAAGCAAAGTTACCTTCTGACTTGCTGCCTCTGACATTTTATGAAAGCCATTGACAAGAAAAAGAGTTTCTTAGAGAAGCCATTAGAAAAACTTTTAAAACTCAGTTGCTAAGGAATAAGTCCAGGTGAACATAGGACTTTATTCAGCATAAACATGAATTGGATTGCATTACTTTAAAATATATGAATCAATCAATTCCCTCTACCTTTATGACTCTTGTAAGTGAATTGGGAGAAAGGGTGCTAAGCAGATAGTGAGATGGATTTTTCCTATTCAGAAAAAGAAGAAAAAGGAGACCCAGCCCACACAGAAAAGGGAATGGTGTCATTTTTACAACGTTCCATTTTTGGTGATTTCTTTTCTTTTCTTTTCCTTTCTTTTCTTGGGGACTGTTGTAAATGTGTGCATAAAATCATATAGACACAATTTGGAAGAGATTGCAGCTATATATAATTTGTCCTGCAATTTTCATTCTCTAGTAGCCTGGAGCAATATATGGAGATGCTCCACTAGATGAGATTGATGCAATGTTTAAATGTCTTAATGCTTAAGTTTTAATGTTTTATCGTTATGCTGTTGACATATATAGTTTTTAATGATTTCTTTTATAGACATATGTGGTCTTTTTAGATGTGTAATGTTTGTATGGATGTTTGTATGTTTGTATCCATATGTTTGTATGGATATGAGGCTTTGAATCTTTGCCATGTATAATGCTGTACACTGCTTTGAGTCCCTCCAGGGGTGAGAAAAGCGGTCTAAAATGAATAAATAGACAAGAAGGTTTACTTGCATATTATAGTGGTATTATCACTTTAGGGGGAAAACACCCTTTTTATTTGGTTTGGTACTGTGAAATGGCCTAAGGGCTAATCAATAAATTTACTACCCTGGGAATACAAAATATTTCATGCCATTATGGTCCTTTAGACCCAGCTGTGTTGGGCTTGGAAAATGTGATGGACAGAAGCAAAGCAAATAATTTTTCCATTAAGGACATCACCTGTCCACAATGTATGTATGTTTTCTCATGGCAGAAAAGTCAATCTATTGCGCCAAAATGCTAATGTGTATGTGTGTAAAAGAAATCCCTTGGAAGATTCTTGCAAAGAAAGAGCTCTGCAAAAAGGGAGCTGACTTTTTGCAGAGAGAGAAGCCACGCCTAAAACAATGTATCTGTTTGATGGCAGGTGGCTGAGAATGTCAGTTGGAATTTGAGCTTGGAGGGAGAGCACAGAAAAAGACAGGGCTCTCTAGCTACGGTCAAGTAGTAGTTTTGACTATGCTATGCTGTATATATTGATGCTGATTGATTAGGTTATTGATCTTATGCAACTACATGGACATTGTACGATGGCAGAACTGTTTTGTATTTCAACTCAACAAGCAAGAGTAAAGTTCCTTTGTCCTTTTCAATTCCTCTGCCTGGTGTGAGTCTTTTGCACATGGTGTTAACTGGACGCTACTGATTCTGCTATACTCTCACCTGGTAACACAATCTGCATTGACTGCTTGATGGTGGATACATACTGCGTTAAACACCTTTAAAATCACACCTCTTTTCATTCACGCAATTGGTCCTGTGATCATACTTCCTCACACCCTTGTAACCCCATCTTTCCTACTACTGCTCTTCCATCATCATCATCATCATCATGACCATCACCATCATCATCATTTGTTTTTAGCACAGCTGCACACTTCCTGTATTTTAAAAATGGCAAATATAAATATAAAATGAAAAGAAAACAGCTTATTTATTTATTTCATGTCCAAAGCATTGCATAACAAAATACATTTTAAAATGATTAAAAAAGGAAATCACAGGACCTAAATAGTTTTAGACCAAAAGCGGGCAACAGCAACCGCATTGTCCATAGCTTTAAGCAACTCCTCCTCTTTACATGAGGCAGGACATTGTGGACAAGCATACATATGTGGGGTTGTTTGTTCTGCTCCACAGTCACACAAGGTGGAGGATTCCTCCAGGTAGTGCCACCTTGCCAAGTTGTCTTTTGATCTGCCCACTCCACTTCTGAGTCTGTTTAGGGACTTCCAAGTTGCCCATTCTTGGTTTGCCCCTGGAGGAAGTCCCGCGTGGGAGGCCATCCAGTTAGAATGGCCAGGTTTAGCTGCCCAGAGGGATACTCTTGCTGTTGCTGGAGGAACATCAAGAGGAATGGTGGTTCTCATGAAGCCCTTCCTTGATTTGAGTCTGGTGGGAGGAGGCTGATAGTCATGCAGTGGGTAGTTTTCACAATGTTCAACCTTATTTCTCTTGCAATTAGCAGCAACTTCCCGTCGCACATCAGGAGGGGCAATGCCAGCTAACTTGTAGAGTTTATCAGCAGGTGTAGGTTTAAGGCATCCTGTGATTATTCTGTATGTTTTGTTTAGTGCTATGTCCACCTGCTTCGCATGGGCAGACTTGTGCCAAACAGGACAAGCGTACTCAGCAGTTGAGAAAGACAAGGCCAGGGCTGATGTTCTTATTACTTGTGGGTCTGCACCCCATGCACTGCCAGTCAGTTTCCTTAGGATGTTGTTGCGTGCAGCTACTTTGTGCTTGTTGTTCAAGCAGTGTTTCCTATATGTTAGTGTTCGGTCTAAGGTGACACCAAGATATTTAAGATGGAAACAGTGTTCGAGCTCTTGACCTTCCCAAGTAACTTTCAGTTTCCTGTTGGCTTCACGGTTACGTAGGTGGAAAGCACACACTTGTGTCTTGGCAGGGTTAGGCTTCAGGTGGTTCTCTTTGTAGTAGCTGGAGAGATCTTTCAAGGCATTTGTGAGTTGTTTTTCAACTGTTTCAAAATCTTTCACTTGTGTTGTAAGTCCAAGGTCATCAGCATATATAAAGCTCTTTGTGAGTGGTGGTAGTGGCTGATTGTTCGTGAAGATGTTAAATAAGGTCGGTGCAAGAACGCTGCCTTGGGGTAAACCATTCTTTTGCCTCCTCCATTTGCTTTTCCAGCCTTGAAACTCCACATAGAAGCTGCGGTTTTCTAGGAGGGTCTGGACAGTTTTTGTAAAGTCAAAGTCCCGGGTGATATGGTAGACTTTATGCAGCATTTTTCTATGTTGCACCGTGTCATAGGCTGCCGTAAGGTCCACAAAAACTGTTCCCGTAATGCAGCCTTTCTCATAGCCTTCCTCAATATGCTCAGTCAGATGAAGAATTTGACTGAGTTTTCCTTTCCTTTCCCCAAAAGCATTCGATGAAAGGAAAACAGGTAGCTTGAGAATACATAGGGGGCAAGAGTACAATCCCACCCACTGGTGTCACTTTGCTGCTGGCATAATGGGACAGAAGCAAAAGGGTTTGTTGCAGCAAGACAGGTGATGGGAACTTTGTAGGATTAGGAATTATGGACAGGCAGGAAAGGGGTAAAATGGGCAACTTTTATGCTCTTTAATGACCATAAAAGTTTTCTTTGATGGTCTGTGTCATATCTGGCAGCTTAGCTGTGAAGACAAACTATGTCTGGAGAACACATGCTTGATCCTTCTTTGAAGATTACATCTGCCTTCCACTTCAGGGCATTGGTCTATGCAACTAAATTGTGGTCCAAAGAAAAACCTTGGACATCATCCACAGGGACACACATCTCCTGCCCTCCCCCCTCTTGTCACTGTAAAACCAGTCAAGTGTTCTCTGGCATTTCAAGGAGAGAACAGTTGCACATATCACACTCAGTGCTCGTCCCATGGTGTTGCTATCGACTAGTCATTTGGTTGTTAACAACCATCTCTTAGCTAGCATGGAAAAAAGATCAAGAGGCAAAATGTTAGCTGTCCTGGATTCTCCTTCAAGGGGAAAAGTCTTGCTCTAGAGGCAATTAACAGCTCATATGTTCTGAGAAAGGCACACTAGGAATTTCACACGAAGAGAAAGCCAAGAATGCCTTGACAGAGAAAGCCAGTTTACTCTAGTGTGCTCACCAGCAACACAATACTGGCCCGTCTTTTGGACTGCAGTTAGGGTATACAGAGATGAGTGGCAATAGAGTATTAGATTGGGGAGGAGGGGGGCAGAAGTACCATATATACTCGAGTATAAGCCGACCCAAATATAAGCCGAGGCACCTAATTTTACCACAAAAAACTGGGAAAACATTGACTCCAGTATAAGCCGAAGGTGGTAAATTTCAGAAATAAAAACAGATCCCAATAAAATTACATTAATTGAGGCATCCGTAGGTTAAATGTTTTTGAATATTTACATCAAGCTCAAATTTAAGATAAGATTGTCCAGCTCTTATCAAATCATTATTCTCATCTTCTTCAATGTAAATGTGCTTTTAATCCTTTTAAGAATTAAATCCTTTTAAATCCTTTTAAGAATAATAGAGTAAAATAATACATGTAATAATAATAATAATAAATACAGGAAAATAATACATGTAATAATAAATAGAGTAAAATAATAAATGCAATAATAATAATAATAATAATAAGATCAGAGTGTAATAATAAATGTAATAATAATAATAATAATAATAGAGTAAAATAAATGTAATAGTAGCAACAATAATAGAGAAAAATAATAAATGTAATAATACCAATAATAATAGAGAAAAATAATAAATGTACCATATATTCTGGAGTATAAGCTGACCCAAATATAAGCCAACCAGGACCCTCACCCGAGTATAAGCCGAGGGGGGCTTTTTCAGTCTTAAAACAAGGGCTGAAAAACTAGGCTTATACTCGAGTATATACAGTAAGTTTCAGCATAATGCTTCACTATAAGTAAATATAAGCATATCAGAAACTTCCCATTTCCCATAATAGTGACCAGATCCAGACACTGCCAATTTTCAAACACTGATTGCATTCCTGTAAAGACATTTCAGTCTTTAAATGTATAGGAAGCAGGCATGCAGAGACATTAATACAGATATTAATATAGCTGCACTTCTGGCAAAATCAAAGAGCAGTCATATGAAGCCCGATCCTCTAAACCTCTTTTATTTACCAAGTTTTTTTAAACCGTTGCTGCTGATGGTTTATGTGCTCTGTATATAGCATCCATTTTATTGCTTAAATGTTCTTATATTCTGAAGCACTCCAGTACAATCCAATACAATGAAAGGTGCTACACACATTTTTTAAATAATGATTACATAAATAAAAGCCAGGAGTAATCTCTTTGATAGCTTGAAAACTCTTGTCTCCTTCACCTCCCAACCGATCCTCTACACCAGAGTTGTTCAAACTGTGCTCCTCCAGATGTTTTGGACATTCACTCCCATAATTGCTAACAGCTGGTAAGCTAGCTGGGTTTTCTGGGAGCTGAGTCCAAAACACCTGGAGGAGCACAGTTTGAAAAACACTGCTCTACACATTAACGTTTAAACTAACCCCATGTAAGTGTTGGGAATGGACGAGCCATTAAGCTCTAATCACCCTCTTTATGAGGTAAATTCCCATTAAAATAGCAGGGTAAAAATTGCAGCAATGGTGAGACATACACGGTGAGTTTGGAAGGCCTCTGCGTCATCAGGAAGGCAAAGGGATGCAAAGTTAGCTTTAAAGTTTAAAAGCATTTATTGAGGTAAAAAGAAATCTAGTCATGGATAGGAAAGGTTTGGAGCTAACTAATCTATCCTGTTCTAATACACATAGACAGATTAAAATAACAAAGCTCTAGATAGCTACATCTTGACTAATAGAGGACAGAGGTGCGTCCTCTTTGGAACAAAGCAGGAAGCTGGAATGGTGACCAAACTTCGTGGGTCTGTTCTTCTCTAGGGCCATAAACATTCCAAAAGACCAAATTGGGGAAGTTACGTCAAAGCCCTAGGAGAGATCACATTTCTAGAAACATCAAAGGGTGGGCTGACGTAAATAGGACGGGAAGCAGGAAACAATGGTGAAGCCTATCTAGGCATGCTTTGGAAATGGGGAAAGGATTCCCTCAATCTAACTCTATCATCTATCTGACTACTTTTAGACTTGAGTAGTCCAGGGTGATTCCCAACAGTAAGCACAATGGAGTATCCTAACTTGCAAGTCAGCTACTTCAATGGCCATGCAGAACACTCTCCAAGCCGTGTGTTGTCGAAGGCTTTCATGGCCAGAATCACAGGGTTGTTGTATGTCTTTCGGGCTGTGTGGCCATGTTCCAGAAGCATTCTCTCCTGACGTTTCGCCCACATCTATGGCAGGCATCCTCAGAGGTTGTGAGGTATGGATAAACTAAGTCAGGAAAGGAAAGAATATATATCTGTGTAGAGTCCAAGGTGTGGCAAGAGTTCTTTGTCACTGGGAGCCAGCATTAATGTGGCTGCTGTTAAGATGGTCCAGGAACTTGCTGAGTTCTTCCTCTCCATGGCTCCAAATTGTGAAGGTGGACACAGAATACTATTTGAGAACACAAAAATGCTGGACCATTCTAACAACTATCATGTCAGACTACACAGAGAAGCCATTGAAATCCACAAGCATGTGGACAACTTCAACAGAAAGGAAGAAACCATGAAAATGAACAAAATCTGGCTACCAGTATTACAAAACTCCAAAATCAAAACAGTAGATGGGAACCAACACAATGAGGACTTGACTGAACAAAGGATGCCCCCAGGCAAGGGACAAAACATTTCCAGTGCCAATTAGGGTGATTAACTGAAACATTAATGCTGGCTCCCAGTGACAAAGAACTCTTGCCACACCTTGGACTCTACACAGATATATATTCTTTCCTTTCCTGACTTAGTTTATCCATACCTCACAACCTCTGAGGATGCCTGCCATAGATGTGGGCGAAACGTCAGGAGAGAATGCTTCTGGAACATGGCCACACAGCCCGAAAGACATACAACAACACTCTCCAAGCCATTCAGTAGAAGCCTTCAGCAAGTTTTAGGAAATACACACTCATTCTGGGTGTTTGTCAATATGCAAACAGTTTTAATCAAAAATAGCAGTTATAATTTAAACATCAGAGGTTTTTTTAAAGTTACTTATGGAAATACAGAGTCCATGGTTCACTGGTGGGTGGGGACTGGATCTGTCATCCTTCATTATCCCACTCTCCAGTACCACAGAAATCCTTCTTCTGATGTGGTTGCTTGGCTTTTAGGGTGGGTTTTAGGGGCCGTTTGCAAGTGTGCCAGGATTGTAAATGTAAAAATCAAAATATATGAGGTCATAAATCTAGCCTGCATCACTGGAGATTTTGAACAGGATGTCAGCCAATATTTTTTTACTGGCCATTTTATAACTTTTTTCCAGTAAAGAATTTAGAGAATTTATTTCCTCAGTTCTTAATATGTGAACATAATGAACTAATTTTATTGACCAATTTAAACCAATAGTGCTGATACTAAAGCTATCAAAATCCCCTTTATTGGCCAAATAAAGGTTTAGTTGTTTTCCATTCTATTATAGGTTACTAGCTTGCCCGGCCATGCATTGCTGTGGCGAAGTATGGTGGTATGGGAAATAAAGTATTGAGGAATTGGTGGTAGTTAAGGTAAAGGGTAAAGATTTTCCCCAGTCCAGTCGTGTCTGACTCTGGGTGTTGGTGCTCATCTCCATTTCTAAACCGAAGAGCTGGCGTTCTCCGTAGATTCCTCCAAGGTGGCATGACTGCATGGAGCACCGTTACCTTCCCACCGGAGCAGTACCTATTCATCTACTCTCATTTGCATGTTTTTGAACTTTAGGGTTGGCAGAAGCTGGGGCTAACAGTGGGGGCTTTCTCCGCTCCCCCAATTCAAACCTGTGACCTTTCGGTCCAGAAGTTCAGCAGCTCAGCGCTTTAACATGCTGCGCCATCAGGGGATATTATTTTCTAAAGCTTGTGAATATACAATATTTCTGATTGGTTTTTTTTGTCTGTTGGAGGAAAGTATGAATGCTGCAATTAGGAAAAATGATTAGCATGTAATGGCCTTGCAGCTTTAAAGCCTGGCTGTTTCCTCCCTGAGTGAATTTTTTGTTGGGAGGTGTTAGCTGGCCCTGATTGTTTGCTGTCTGGCATTCCCTTGTTTTCAGAGTGGTGTTTTTTGTGATATTTTATGTGTGTCTACTTTCTGTGGCCCTCAGAAAACTAAGGATTTGCCATACTTTGGTGATGGGAATACTTTGTTGGCAGGTGTTAGCTGGCCCTGATTGTTTCCTGTGTGGAATTCCCCTGTTTTCAGAGTGTTGTTCTTTATTTAGTGTTCTGATTTTAGAGATTTTATTATTCTGTTTAATTATACCACAGTAATTTTAATATATTCTGAATTAATGTTTTTGAATACTTAGACCAAGATTGTATTCATTTTCACGGTTCACAGAAACATAACAGTAATAATAATAATAGTAATAATAATGACTTTGGTAATACACACTGCTTCACTCCCTTCTCAGCTTCCTTTCTGGAAGAATCCTTTCTTGGGAGGTGTTAGCTGGCCCTGATTGTTTCCTTTGTGGAATTCCCAATTTCCCTGCTTTCAGAGTGTTGCTCTTTATTTACTGTCCTGCCTTTAGAAATTATAGTTCTGTATTATTGTACCACAGTAATTATTTCATATTACAGTAGAATTTCACTTATCCAACATTTGCTTATCCAATGTTCTGGATTATCCAATGCAGTGTGCCTTTTAGTAGTCAGTGTTTTAGTTGTCAATGTTTTAAATTAATTGGGATATTTTGGTGGTAAATTTGTAAATACAGTAATTACTACATAGCATTACTGCACATGGAACTACTTTTTTGGTCAAATTTGTTGTATAACATGATGTTTTGGTGCTTAATTTGTATAATGATTACCTAATTGATGTTTAATTGGCTTTTCCTGAATCCCTTCTTATTATCCAACATATTCACTTATCCAACGTTCTGCCGGCCTGTTTATGTTGGATAAGTGAAACTCTACTGTATATTTATAATCTTATATTATCTGCTTAGAACTGGATTATATGAGACCCCTTCTACATAGCTGGATATAATGCACACTGAAGTGGATTATATGGCAGTGTGGAGTCAAGATAATCCAGTTTAAAGCAGATAATATAAGATTATAAATGGGTTATATAGCTGTGTGGAAAGGCCTTGAGTCTACACTGCCATATAATCCAGTTAAAATCTGATAATCTGTATTTTATAGGCAGTGTGGAAGAGGCCTAAGTGAGGCCTAACTCTGCCTGTCCCCTGGGCTGAGTGGGTTGCTAGGAGACCAAGTGGTGGAGCTTAGCCTTCTAACTGGCAGCAATTGGATAAAAACAATTATTCCCCTCTCTCTAATTAGGACTTTATTTTTCTTTTCTTTTTGTTATGTAAATGTAGAGGCATGGATGAGGGGTTGTGCTGTCAATTTTCGAGGTTGTGGGGTGTTTAGTTTTGTTGCTTTGTCCATTGCCAGGATACCATCACTCAGATAGATAGATAGATAGATAGATAGATAGATAGATAGATAGATAGATAGATAGATAAAGATAGATAGATAGATAGATAGATTGGCTAGAATACTGTCGGGGCTTTACATTTTTACAAGTGGACTTCTATCTGCAGGAATTAGAATTGTGTAGTTGCATCATGTTCGTATACAACTGAGAACTGCTGTGACGTTACTACATAGCAGCCTCTGATGTGCATCGATGCACACTGGATGACACTACCCTTGTCCCACTACACACCTTCATAATTCAGCAGAGTTTTCTTAGCACTTCTATGTAGCTGGGAATATGTAATGTAATTTTACAGGTCATATAGCATTCGCGAAATTACACAGCCCAACAAAAAAAAAATTCTTGGTGTCTTAGTTTGTAGCTCTCTTCCTGGGGTTATTTGAGGCACTGTTTCAGAAAATTCCATTGGATAGACCACATCTTTTCTAGTTTCTTAGATATGGTTATCATGATTTTTTATGGGCAATCAAATGAAAATAGGTATATGGTTTATGTTCTGTATTTTGAAAACTAGATCTGATAGCAGAAATGTGGTGCCATTTTTGGAATCAGCAGGTCAAATACAGTATACCCAGAAACAGATCTAACATTTGGGGCATCAAGATATGTGCTCTACCTTTTCTGCAGTCTGTGACTCAAGGTAGCTCAAAAAATTCAAAGCAGTACAGATAGAATCCCACATCATTAATTTCAAAAAAGTTTAAATATAATTAAACTATTAATATGAAAATGATAAGTGTAAAAACACATTTTAAAAGGATTGGTATACACAAGCTTCCCATAATTTTCAGCAGAGTTTCTTCTTTCTGCTGGTTGATACTGGACACATACCCAGTCTGGGCTGTTCCACGTTCAGTAAGAGAATGTTTACCAGTTTCTTAGCAACAGCTAACACTCTCTGCCTCTATTCCATCATGATTCTAGAAGTTTATGGCTAAATCTACACAAGGTTTGCATCCTAGGTCCAGTAGGCACGGTATCCTGCCCTGGTTTGACCCCCATTAATGTCACACTTGCCTGTTTTAATCTGAACGCAAACTGGTCTTGAAAACCTCACAGTCCCCAACCATAAAGTCATCTCAGTACAGCAGGGTGTTTCTACCATGTTCACGTTTCAGGTTATTTTAGGTCACCCCAGTGACTACGCTCTCTCCTCCATGCATATGGATATACATACAGTGTATCTATATATCCATATAAACCAATATCCTTCCTTGTTTTCCCACCATTCATACCACCTACCAACACTTCCATGGAGTGATGTATATGCCTGGGCAGCTATCTTAGGCCCCATCTACATGGCCATATAATGCAGTTTCATAATGCATTTTAACACTATTAAATTGCATTATATAAGCCTACATTGCCATATAAGGCAGTTCAATGCAGTTAAACAATGTAGATGGGGCCTTAGCCCGCACATGTGTTCCCTCTATTCCCTCTAATGGTGAATTTCATTGCCCTTATCTTCTCTTAGGAGCCCCGGTGGCGAAGTGTGTTAAAGCACTGAGCTGCTGAACTTGCAGACTGAAAGGTCCCAGGTTCAAATCCCTGGAGCGGAGTGAGCGCCCGCTGTTGCTCCAGCTTCTGCCAACCTAGCAGTTCGAAAACATGCCAATGTGAGTAGATCAATAGGTACCGCTCCGGCAGGAAGGTAACAGCGCTCCATGCAGTCATGCCGGCCACATGACCTTGGAGGTGTCTACGGACAACGCCGGCTCTTCGGCTTAGAAATGGAAATGAGCACCAACCCCCAAAGTCAGACATGACTGGACTTAACGTCAGGGGAAACCTTTACCTTTACTATCTTCTCTTACCTCTAATGGCAATCAGGCTACTAGTTTCTTCCTTGTTTCACATGACACCTGTCCCTTATTTTCCTCAGCTCAAAAAGGTGCCTGTGATTCTACCAAATGAAGCTGATTTTTCAAGGTATAAAATGAATTTAAATGCTGATTTGACAAAGTGTGATACACTACCTTTGGATATATGGATACATGAATATTCACATACAAATGCTTAATGTAAAAACAAGGCAGCATCACATTTACTGGAAATGGGAGCCTACTGTGATTTCACATCCAAACTTCTATCCTTCAAGGAATCAGCGCTGAGTCAGGAACCTTTGTATATCTCAGACTGTAATTCCCAGCTGCAATAGCCAGCATAATGAGTGCTCAGGACTGGTATGAACTGTAGTCCATTGGCATCTAGAGGCCACAATTTGCTCAGCACTTGTTTATAGGATATTATACAGGGTGTTTCGGAATGATGGAGCCAATTCTAAAGCAGCATATTTTGTGATGACAACATGTTAGGTAAAGGTAAAGGTTTCCCCTGATGTTAAGTCCAGTCATGTCTGACTCTGGGGGTTGGTGCTCATCTCCATTTCTAAGTCAAAGAGCCGGCATTGTCCGTAGACACCTCCAAGGTCATGTGGCTGGCATGACTGCATGGAGCGCCGTTACCTTCCCACCGGAGCAGTACCTATTGATCTACCCACATTGGCATGTTTTTGAACTGCTAGGTTGGCAGAAGCTGGAGCTAACAGCGGTCGCTCACGCCGCTCCCGGGGTTTGAACCTGGGACCTTTTGGTCTGCAAGTTCAGCAGCTCAGTGCTTTAACACACTTCGCCACCGGGGCTCGACAACATGTTACAATTACACAAAATGTTACAAATGGTTTAACGAGCTATTCAGTTTTACTAACCATTTTGAGCCTGAAACAAATCTAAAAGATAACTCCACAAATGGATAACATATCTCATCAGCAAGGTTGCCAGTTTGCGAATCACTGAGGCTAGAGGCTGTTTTTGCACTGGGAGGGGCGTCTAGCAGTAATAATTTGACACTTTATGTCCCACCTTTTTAAGTGGTAAGGATTTAATTCATTCATGATTTGTGGCTGCAGAGATATAGGGATGTCAAACTGTGTCCATCTTTTTGAAACACTCTGTACAGGTATTACTTTTCTGCTGGAATTACTTAGGAGTCTCCCAGGTCATAGATTCAAAATTGCAGCTTGTATAATAACAGACATGTAGCTGCATTGAAATGTTGGAGGATGAGTATCACATAATTTCAGTGATGGCTCATGATGTGTTTTGCACTTCTGCATTCAGATGACACTCCCTTCCCCAATTAATTAAAAAGTAACTATTTAATTTATTTACTTACGTAAAATGGAAATATTTTCTTTTTGTAATGTATCTATCTGTCCTCCTGGACTAGGTGAAGGTAAATAGGTCCATAGACACCTCCAAGGTCATGTGGCTGGCATGACTACATGGTCCTCCTGGACTATAATAATGGCAGTGTAGAAGGGGCTGAAGGGCCCTTCCATACAGGCCCTATATCCCAGGATTTGATCCCAGATTTTATGCTTTAAATTGGATAATATGAATCTGCACTTCTAGATAATCTGGGATAAACAGAAAACCTGGGATCACATCCTGGAATATAGGGCCTGCCTGGCAGGGCGCTAAGAGAGACTGGCTCTCTTGAAAACGCAGGAACCTATGTGAAAGAAGTCCTACTGGAACAACTTTTTAATTTTAAAATTGTAGGAGTGAAAAGGAAATCGTTGGAGCTATCATTGCTGTTTAAATTCCTCACTAATCTTCCCAATTATTGGACTAGGTAAGGCTATGGAAGATGGGTTCTGCCCCAAAGTTCAAGATTCTGATACATTTACCTCTTTATTTCTCCTGAGAAAATAAATATAATAAATGGATATAAAGACCTTGATATCTAATGGCACTTGCTCTATGTACTCGAGTATAAGCCTAGTTTTTCAGCCCTTTTTTACGACTGAAAAAGCCCCCCTCGGCTTATACTCGGGTGATGGTCCTGGTTGGCTTATATTTGGGTCAGCTTATACTCAAGAATATATGGTACATTTATTATTGTTCTCTATTATTATTGGTATTATTACATTTATTATTTTTGTTTCTACTATTACATTTATTTTACTCTATTTTCATTATTATTAATACATTTATTATATCACTCTGATCTTATTATTATTACATTTATTATTTTACTCTATTTATTATTACATGTATTATTTTCCTGTATTTATTATTATTATTATATGTATTATTTTACTCTATTATTAAAAGGATACATAAGCACATTTACATTGAAGAAGATGAGAATAATGATTTCATCAGAGTAGGACAGTCTTATCTTAAATTTGAGCTTGATGTAAATATTCAAAAACATTTAACCTACTGGTGCCTCAATTAATGTAATTTTATTGGTATCTATTTTTATTTCTGAATTTTACCACCTTCGGCTTATACTTGAGTCAATGTTTTCCCAGGGTTTTTTGTGGTAAAATTAGGTGCCTCGGCTTATATTCGGGTTGGCTTATACTCGAGTATATACGGTACTATGTTTTATGGATTCATGATCCATAGGCAGACATAATCTGCCAACTGAAATTAACTCATCTATCTAGCTGGGTTCTGGCCTGCTTGCTGCCATAAGAATTTATTAGTTTTTAAGGCAGTGGTTCTTAACCCGTGGGTCCCTAGATGTTTTGGCCTTCAACCCCTAGAAATCCTAACAGCTGGTAAACTGGCTGGGATTTCTGGGAGTTGTAGGCCTAAACACCTGGGATTCACAAGTTGAGAACCACTGTTTTAAGGTGTCACAAAACTCGTTGCTAGCTGAGTTCAGGAAGTAGCTGCTAAGCAGTATTGTGGAATTTCCCCACACTGACCCACTTATTTGGTTGGGTGATTGGAAGAAATTGCCTTATTTGCTCACTGTTATGTTTATACAGGGCTTAATTTAAGAGCCTGGAGCAAGGAAGAGCAAATAAACATTTTTCAGCTCCAAGTACAGGGCGTTTCCTCTCGTTTTGACAAAGTCAGTTACTGTCACCCCAACAAGGAATCTTATTCTCTCCTTGACTGCCTGTAGAGTGGCAAAACCAACAAGAGGATGCATCAGCTTCTGATAATTTTGCTGTCCTTTAACATTTCTGCTTCCACCCATTGTAGGAATGCAACCCACCTGTGTTAAGCCTGTTGAATCTTAGCTATGCTCACACCTGGCTCATATGGAGATTCAACAAATAATTATTTTTCTACCCACAGGAAATGATCACAGACTTGTACAGACAAATGAATTAAACTTCTACACACCACAGTGTGGATGGTGTTTATGGTTATTAAGCAATATATAAAACTTTGTGAGGGTTCACACCACTTGACAACTATTATCTTTTTGTAATTCTTGTAATCATCTGGTAAAGTAAGTCTTCAACACAGTAGCTTCCTTAAGGTAATCATCCTGAAATTCATATTATTATGTGCCTTTCCATTAATGCCAACTTATGATGTTCCTCTTACAGAGTTTTCTTGGTTGCATTTGTCTAGAGGAAGTTTGGTGTTGCCTTCCTCTTTGGTTGAGAGAGTATGGCTTCACCAAGGACACTCAATGAGTTTCTGGGGTTGAACAGGGATTTGAACTCTGGTTTCCCAGAATCCAAACCTAATATTCAGACCATTGTGATTCTCCTGAGAATTAATGACTAACATGATACTTGAATGGGGATTTTCTGACTTTCAGTATAACAGTCCTGTCCACAGTTGCTTGAAATTCCCTAAAACTAGACATCCAGCAGAATCGATCTTGCACTAATGCTCACGTGGATCAAAGAGGAAACTGACACAGAGAAATGGAAGAGGTATCTATAAAGAGGAATCTTTAACTACTGGATTCTGTGAAAATGCTATCTAACCTCTGAGCTTGAAGAAGACACTAATCACAAATCAGGAGAATTTTCTCCACAACCTTGAAAATCAGGAGAAGGTGGCTTGTTTGTTTACAGCAAAATGCATAGTGATAACAACAGAAGTAATAAAGTGACATTTTCCACAGTTTGTGTATGCTATTCTAGTATTTTCAGCACTGAAGAACAATATTGTGGTCTGCCTCTAAAGACATAATGGAAAATGACTCAAAATGTATTGTCACATCTTGCAAAGTCTAAAGGTAAAGGTTTCCCCTGACGTTAAGTCCAGTCGTGTCCGACTCTGGGGGTTGGTGCTCATCTCAATTTCTAAGCCAAAGAGCCGGCATTGTTCGTAGACACCTCCAAGGTCATGTGGCCAACATGACTGCATGGAACGCTGTTACCTTCCCGCCGGAGCGGTACCTATTGATCTACTCACATTGGCATGTTTTCGAACTGCTAGGTTGGCAGAAACTGGAGCTAACAGCGGGCGCTCACGCCGCTCCCCGGGTTTGAACCTGGGACCTTTTGGTCTGCAAGTTCAGCACCTCAGCGCTTTAACACACTGAGCCACCGGAGGCTCCCTTCTTGCAAAGTCTAGCTTCGTCTATTTTTGATTGATTGGTGTGAATGTCTGGATAACTGATTGACTGAAACGGTTATTAGCCTCTCTTCTGCCTTCTTCTCAGAGCAAAAGTCACCAAATTTAATAAAAACAGTAAATTGGTGTGGTATAAAAGCCTTGATTTTTCATTTTGGTAAGCCATTAAGGTATTGTTCTCAGAATTTATGAAAAGTTCCAGTTAGCAGCATGAAAGAACCGCAATGGTTACATATGATCCCAAACATCTAGGCAAAGCTGAGTAAAAAACCAAGGAGCCACATGTAATCATATCAACACTGAATTCAATTCCTGTTCCTTATTCTGTTTTTTGGCTTTAATATTTTTTTCCAGTTCATCCCTCGTTTTGGTTCACTATTATTTATTATCAGTATTTGGGTGAATCAGCCTTTAATATGGAGCCAAGATCAATTAAAGGGAGAACACCTGAAACAAAGTTTCAGAATAAGAAAGTGAAACATGAAATCAAGCCAACAAGCAAAGATGAATGAAAACACAGCCCAAAAAAGTGATTTGATAAGCAATGGAGATGGGGGGGATGTTTGGTCACACACCATCCGAGCTAGCTCTGGACATTTCGTTGGCAGAAACAAGGGACAAGATTTCCCCTCACCCCATTCCCATCTGCAGACACCAATTGGACTGACAGCAAAATATTCCTTCAAGAGAGTTTGGAAATTATTTTTTAACATGGATGAATATTTCAAAGGAAAAAGACATGCTGAAGCCATCCAAAACATAGCAGTGGAAGGATTATTTATGTTCTGGGACCCTGAGCATTAGTCTACCACTGCTCAGTCATGCATGGCTTCACCATGTCATTACACTTATTCATCTTAAAAGCAACTTTCCAGGCTCAGATTCAATCTAGTGTACACCACCCAAATGAGGTAGTGCAAAAAGTCTAGGTCAGGTTATGAAATATACACACCGTTGGACTCTTGTGTCCTCCAACATTTGCAGCTTGGTGGGTTTTAATTGTAGGTCTCTCTTCATTTTAATTAATTTTGCATATGAAAAAGTATATACAGTAGAGTCTCACTTATCCAACACTCGCTTATCCAATGTTCTGGATTATCCAACGCATTTTTGTAGTCAATGTTTTCAATATATCGTGATATTTTGGTGCTAAATTCGTAAATACAGTAATTACTACATAGCATTACTGCGTATTGAACTACTGTCAAATTTGTTGTATGACATGATGTTTTGGTGCTTAATTTGTAAAATCATAACCTAATTTGATGTTTAATAGGCTTTTCCTTAATCTTTCCTTATTATCCAACATTTTCATTTATCCAACGTTCTGCCGGCCCGTTTATGTTGGATAAGTGAGCATCTACTGTATAAGCAAATAATTATCAAATTATTTGCTACTCTTGAGTCTTTTTCCTGTGAAATGTTTTCCTATCACTCTTGGCAGCTTGGAAACACTATTGGTTTTTAATGCTGTCAAACCAGAAAAAGAAACTAACCTACGGCACTACTGTGCTTTAGGAATATAGTGTATATCATATTTCTGGTTTTGCTTTACATCGCCTGTGCAACTTTGAGGCAAACTGTTTCATTTTTCAACCATTGTAAAAGAGACTGAACATATTTTACGTTAAAAATGAGAATGCTGCTGGTTTTTAACTTACGAATCCCTGCACTACCAATAAAAAAATCAATCCTTTCGGTTGGGAAAGCCAAAGATTTGTGGCTCCGATAAAAGTCCCAAATGCTCAATAAGTAGAAAGAAAAAAGGAAGAAAAAAGACATCTTTACATTTCTCTCTTCAGAGATTGTAAAAATAAATGCCAACAAGCAAGTGGAAAAAGTATATCAAGTGAGGGAAATTCATGGACAGACTTAGGGCTAAAGAAAAACCCATCAAGGAATGCAGCCAAACAGAGAGCAGACATAGGGTTTGAAACCTAGTTTGTGGAGTTGTGTTTATAAAGGGCACAATGAGAGTCCTGCCCTCCCCCACAAATAACATTTCTGCCATTCACCTCTTTAAGTACTGAAATTTCTAGCATTGCAGTAATGTAAACTTTCAGCTGAGAATTTAGAAGTGCCAGAGGGAGAGTTTTAAAAGGGAATTGCTTAAGACTTCTCCGTTTGCCCACTTCTTTGCTCAAAATTCCTTACACCCAGAGGTGAAGAGAGATGCAGTGAGGATAAATATTATAATGTAATACAATATAATAATAATACACTACTATAATTATATATTATATAGGTAAAGGTAAAGGTTTTCCCCTGACGCTAAGTCCAGTTGTGACCGACTCTGGGGGTTGGTGCTCATCTCCATTACTAAGCCGAAGAGCCAGCATTGTCTGGAGACAAATCTCCAAGGTCATGTGGCTGGCATGACTGCATGGAGTGCTGTTACCTTTCCACCAGAGTACCTATTGATCTACTCACATTTGCATGTTTTTGAACTGTTAGGTTGGCAGGGTATATATTATATATTGCATTTAATATTACTAATAATATCGCAATATAATGGTATAATACAATATAATAATATATAATGCTTATATTGTACTATGCTAATAATATAATATAATGTATGTACACATAATTTGTAATCCACCCTGAGTCCCTTTCAGGGCGAGAAGGGCAGAATATAAATGTCTCAAGAAAGGAAGGAAGGAGGGAGGGAGGGAGGGAGGGAGGGAGGGAGGGAAGGAAGGAAGGAAGGAAGGAAGGAAGGAAGGAAGGAAGGAAGGAAGGAAGGAAGGAAGGAAGGAAGGAAGGAAGGAAGGAAAGGAAGCAAGGAAGGAAGGAAGGAAGGAAGGAAGGAAAGGAAGCAAGGAAAGGAAGGAAGGAAGGAAGGAAGGAAGGAAAGGAAGGAAGAGGCTAAGAGAGCTAAATTCTCCCAGAACTACTTTTGGTACCTAACTTTGCCATTTCATTCATTCATTCAGAGCAGGAGTGGGCAACTTTAGCAAATTGGGGACTGATTTTCACCTGCGGGAGAGGGTCACATAAACTGCCCCAAGTATTGTCAAGGACAGAACGCCAGTAGATAAGATTCAACACAGTTTATTAAAGATACAGAACCAAAAATGCTCGTAAAAAACAAAGAGCTAGGCAAACACTCGCCTTCAATATGAAAAGTCACTAAAAAACGGTTCAAAAGCTAAACCGGATTAAACAGGAGTTTAATCCGGGTTAAACCAAAAATGCTTACTTCAGCCTGGGACTTTAAACAAACAAAAGCTGGTAAACAAAGATTCAATAGAACATAAATACTGGCAGCAGATTCCTCTCTGCTACTCAACAGCTGTGGTTGAGCAACTAAGTTGTTACTCCTCCGTGCAGCGGGCGAACTCCGGGTCCAAACACATCAATCAGGGTTGCAGCGGTCAGCGGGGTCCCAATCCGGTCCGAGGTCGAAGGCCAGGTGCAGGCGTTTTAGGTTCCACGAAATCCTCCGATAGCCAAAGAGAGGGTAGTCCAAGGTCGTAGTCAGCCAGTCAGTCAGTCAGTCAGTCAGCCAGTCCAGCGTCAATTCCGAGTAGGTAAATAATGTCCGTCAAGAAGACGACGGAGGTCCAAGCTAATAAGATTAAACACAGGTTGCACAACAAAAGCCCACACAGTTCCTCCCGCCGTCTATGCCCAGTGTCCTTGGTAACTTACGTAGTCAGCAAACGAAACACACCCGTCTTCAGGAAATTCCCAACAAGAGCCCAAGCGTTCGTTCAGATTACCTTGCCCAACGCAATTAGCCCTGGATTCAAGACCCCATTTTATGCCAGTTACAACTCCTCATCGCTATCAGGTGTTACCCTAATTCCAGGTGCCTCATCATCATCATCCTCATCAGAGCTAAAACATCTTTGACTACGCCCCACAGCATCCCCAGCTGTGGATCCCGTCCCATCCCTCCAACTCGTCCACGGGTCCGATCCTGCAACCCGCCAGTCGCTTCCCATGCTATCATTACCAGGAACACCCAAATCCTCCCTCACACGAGTCCATTCCATGTCATCCTCCTCTGAGCTAACCACCTCTTCCTCCATTCTCTCAGTAAAACCCTCAAAGGAGTCTTCGTCAGTTGATTCTGCAAAGATGTCCCGCAGCCGTTTCCTCTCTCGCTCCTCAATAGAGTCTGACTCTCGAGGAGTCTTACGACCACGTCTCCCAGTATTGGAGCCATAAGGCTCAACCATAACAAGTATAGTTTGAGAAAATGGCTGGATGTGGATTTCTGCTTTTGGTGGTAAGGGTGGTACTTTGATGTTAAATAGTATGTTGAGGTCTACAACGTATTTTAAAGGGTGCATTGCTGTTCATGGGCTTTTTGATGCTACACAGTTGTAGGTTTCATTCTAACAGCCACGGCTGCATCTTATGAGACCCTGGAATTTGTGGTTCAGGGAAGAGCATTTAGACTGCTTAGTCAGGAAGCTGCTCTGGTGCCTCTGACTACAAACCCCAAAATTTCATACGATGGAGCCATGGCAGATGAAGTGGAAACAAAGAGAATAGTGTGAAGAGTAATGGTGTTTACGGAGTCCAGGAGGATTGTGGACTTCAAAAATAGCTTTGGGGTCTACATGTAGAATCATAGAATCATAGAATAGTAGAGTTGGAAGAGACCTCATGGGCCATCTAGTCCAACCCCCCGCTAAGAAGCAGGAAATCTCATTCAAAGCACCCCTACAGTGTGGCCCTACAGTCACACTTTGCCCACCTCTTATACTAAGGATGAAAAACTGCTGGTGCCATGTTTCTTCAGAGAGGAAATTCGATTATTTGGATTAATGGAGTGCCCTCCAAAATGAAATAAATCACACTTCAGACATGGTAGTGTTTTTATGAGACCTATCAGCTGGCTGTTTATGTTTAGGCTGGTTTTAAGCATCCCTGAATGTTTCACAAATGAGTATGGAGAGAAGCATCCTTAATGTTGTTTCAGTCTCATCCTGAGAATTCTTTGGAGGCTAGTCTGTAACCATCAATTCTAAACAGCTTGAAGAACTGAAGCACAGCTTCCTTTGTCATATTGTATATTCTTTGCTGTATAATGATAAGCCAGGATGTTGACAAATTGCATTCCATTGTGTGCCATAAAATATAAATCCTGATTCATTTGGGTCCAATTAAGACCTACTTCAGAAATTCAAACTGGAATAACTGAAATTGTATCTAGGTAATTTACAAAGACTCAAAGTATCTACAACTTGCCTACAGGCAAATAGTTGAATGGTAAAGGCAGTCATACATTCTAAATATCTTCAAAGTGGTGAAGATACTTGGACTGTCCTGAAAAGAAATTGCTCAGAATACAGTAAATTGAATATCGGACTGGAGCCTCCGGTGGCCTAGGTGATAAAAGCCTCGTGACTTGAAGGTTGGGTTGCTGACCTGAAGGCTGCCAGGTTCGAATCCCACCCAGGGAGAGCACGGACGAGCTCCCTCTATCAGCTCCAGCTCCATGCGGGGACATGAGAGAAGCCTCCCACAAGGATGGTAAAACATCAAAACATCTGGGCGTCCCCCTGGGCAACGTCCTTGCAGATGGCCAATTCTCTCACTCCAGAAGCAACTCCGGTTGCTCCTGACATAAAAAAAAAATCGGACTGAATGTTAAGTTACATTTTGCTATACCGACAGGATAGGATAAATCTCTCAGTAGGATTTGCATGTTTATTGTTCCTTTTGAGAAGGTAACCTTCACATATTCAGCACTTCGTTCATAAACAAACACACAAGAAATTCAGGATCCAGACAAGATAACAGCATGGGATCGATCCTTGTTCAAAGAGAGCTTATGAACAAATGGCAGAGCAGAAGACTTGTGGAGAAAGGGAGATTCCTAATGGCCTAGACAGAGAAGGATAGTCCATTTTACAGGGGAAAGGTGTTGACGGAGTTAAACCATTTCCCCCTTTTTTCCTTTTATCCCTCCTCAAGTTTCCATTGTCGAAACAAACATTGTTTGTGACATGGAAATCCCTCTGTGGACTCCGACTGGATAATGGAACAGTACCCTATTTTTATAAACAGTTTGACTTATTGACCAAAAATGTCATGAAGGGTAGCATAATGTCTCTTTAGAATATTGAGGATCCTCTTGAACTGGGGAGGTTAGACTAGATTTTTGATTGCACACATTAAGGATGAGACCTCTCATTCAGAGGACTGCAGCCATTATGAAAACTGTACTGATTACTTTTTCCCCTAGCTAAATAAATGTTTAACGGCTTTAATGAATGTTTAGATTTTAGTCATAACACTCACACCCACCAGACATCACCTTTGAAAGTTCATTTTTATTGAACTAACTGAAGAAACATTTTGCTTGGTTAACTGAAGGCAGAAAATTTCAAATTATAGTAGAGCATTCATGGAGAACTTGAGAAAGGCAAGGATACTTCAAATAGGTACATATGCCATTGTTCTACATCAGCTACTTAACTAAGGGTGCATCCAGATTGATTATAAACACACGAAAGTCCCAGATATTGTTTGTTGTTTATTTCTGATTTTATTTTAGAGAACCATATAAGTTTAGGATATGTTTTGTCAGTCCCTAGTATGATCATGGGAGCCCCGGTGGCGAAGTGTGCTAAAGCACTGAGGTGCTGAACTTGTGGACCAAAAAGTCCCAGGTTCAAACCCTGGGAGCGGTGTGAGCGACTGCTGTTAGCTCCAGCTTCTGCCAACCTAGCAGTTCGAAAACATGACAATGTGAGTAGATCAATAGGTACCGCTCCGGCGGGAAGGTAACGGCACTCCATGCAGTCATGCCGGCCACATAACCTTGGAGGTGTCTATGGACAACGCTGGCTCTTCGGCTTAGAAATGGAGATGAGCCAGACAGGACTGGACTTAACGTCAGGGGAAACCTTTACCCTTTTTAGTATGATCAGAGACTTCTTAAACCAGAGTTCCCGGTTGGCTATTTTAACACAGAATATCAGAAAGAATAGGAACAAAATCTGAGATTTTTAATCGCCCTGGATTCACCAAACCTAAAGGAAATATCATGACTTTATCATCAGCAGAATGGACCTCTTTTTCCCCATGCAGCTGATACTTGGTTAAGTTGTTTGGAGTGGGGAATTATGATTGTGACGATGTTGTCAGAATGGTGACAAAGTAGTGATTATAAATACACAACAGTTAGAGATGAGTAAACCTAACAATTGTGGGTATTCTTGAGACTAGGGACCTCATTAGACATACCAGAACCTCTGGTGGCACAATGGGTTAAACGCTTGTGCCAGCATGATTGATGACTTGAAGGTTGGGTTGCTGACCTGAAGGTTGCAGGTTCAAATCCAATCTGGGATGAGCGTGGATGAGTTCCCGCTATCAGCCCCAGTTCCATGCAGGGACATGAAAGAAGCCTCCCACAAGGATGGTAAAAACATCGAAACATCCGGGCGTCCCCTGGGCAATGTCCTTGCAAGTGGCCAATTCTCTTACACCAGAAGAGACTTGCAGTTTCTCAAAAAAATTAGGCATAGCCCCCTTTCTCCCCACAGACATTGCCACGCACATTTGAAACAGTTTAAAGACAAAGTCCTATCATATGATGCAAAACTACTTCCGCCCATCACATGTGGGATTCCATCCATAAACTGTTTCAGAAGTGTGTAGAAGCAGGGGATTATGGAGTCAGGTAGCAATCATCTTAAGAGCTCCTGATTTGCATGGAAAAGGCTGAAGGAGTTTAATTTAATTTATGATGGGATTTGTCAGATTTGCCCATGTTAGATTGCTTTAGTGACACTGAAGAGTGGGTGTTCCTGTGGGTGGCCTCCAAATGAGCAGCAACACTCCTTTTCTTGACAGTAATCTTTCTGCATGATTTTTAAAATGAATTTATTCATCAGGAATTGTACAGTTCAATATATCACTGAGCTGTTGCTATATTTCCCGCCCCCCCCCCTTTTTTTTTAGACCTGGACTTCCACAATTCTGAGATTTCCCCCTTTGTAATTAAAAAAGAAAAAAGAAAGCAGTATGGGATCGCCCGTGTGATAGCTCGGAAAGCAGAGGATTACTGTAGAAAGGGACTAAAGGACACTGCATGTGTTGGATTGAATATATGATCAGTTTTCATAGTAAACATAGCAGAATGAAATGCTACAGTAAAAAGACAATTCCTTCTGCTCCCTGCTCCCCCCCCCCCCCCAAATATGGGATGAGTTTTTTTTTTCCATGTCAGGAGCAACCGGTGTTGCTTCTGGAGTGAGAGAATTGGCCGTCTGCAAGGATGTTACCCAGGGGATGCCCGGATGTTTTGATGTTTTACCATCCTTGTGGGAGGCTTCTCTCATGTCCCCGCATGGAGCTGGAGCTGATAGAGGGAGCTCATCCGCGCTCTCCCCGGGTGGGATTCGAACATGGCAGCTTTCAGGTCAGCAACCCAACCTTCAAGTCACGAGGCTTTTATCCCCTAGGCCAGGGATGAGGTGAGTCAGCTTCAGAACCAAGGAAGAATGACTTCTCTGTGATCTCTGTGCCCTTTAGAAATCATTTTATATCAACCTTTGCTTCCTTATGCATCGTATATGTTTCAATATAACAATTTCTATAATAAAAACAAATGGGTTGGTTAAGAGTTCTAGTGAGAGATCATAAAGGAAATAAAATGTGTGCCTGACAACTTAATAAAACATTCAGAACAATTCATCATTATTTCTCTCTCTCTCTCTCTCTCTCTCTCTCTCTCTCTCTCTTTCTCTCTCTCACACACAGTATCTTTGTATCATTGCCAGTGTCACCAAGACCTTGAGTGCATCTGTCATTCAAGTGACTGGGAAACTTGTTAAGCTTCTCTGGAAAGTTTTCTTAGATTTGCTGTTGTGACAAGCTGCCCTTTGGTTTTTGCTAATGTACAGGTCAACATCTACATCTTGACCTAAACCCACATGATAGAACTTAATCTTAAAAGTGAGTAAGATTACAAGGGGAACCAATTGCAGTTCAACCCAAGTAATATTATAAAAGAGTGCATTTTATGCAGAAATATAGAACTGAAACCAGTCCAGAAGATAACTAGGGAGAGGAAATTACTGAATAGAGTCACAATGAAACCCCTCTTCTTGAATCTGCACACTTTCTTTCCACACAGCCCTACAAAAGACCTACAAGCCACTCTAAACACCTTTGCAGAAGCATATCAGAAGTTCAGCCTCTCACTGAACATCAAAGTACTCTTCCAGCAAACACCAGCCAATCCATCTTCAATGCCAGAAATACAGATTAATGGTGTAACATTAGAAAATTGTGACAATTTCGGCTACCTTGGCAGCCACCTCTCCACAAAAGTCAACATTTTGCAGCACTGATGCAGCACCACCTGAGCTCTGTGAGTGCAGCATTTTTCCAAATGAAGCAGAGGAATGTGTTGTCGAAGGCTTTCATGGCTGGAATCACTGGGTTGTTGTGCATTTTCTGGGCTGTATGGCCATGTTTCAGAAAATGCATAACAACCTAGAAGTAGAGAGTGTTAGAGGATCGGGACATCCATAGGGATACCAAGGTGCTTGTTGATAAAGCTATTGTTCTACCAACCCTGTTTTATACCTGTGAAACATGGACTGTCTACAGACATCTAACTCAACTTCTAGAACAATTCCATCAACGTTGCCTTCAATAAAATCCTGCAAATCTCTTGGGGAGACAGGTGAACAAATGTCAATGTGCTGGAAGAAGCAAAGACTACCAGCATTGAAGCGATGCTCCTATGCCATCAACTCTGCTGGACTGGCCACGTTGTCCAAATGCCCGCTCATCATCTCACAAAGCAGTTGCTATATTTCCAACTCAAGAACAAGAAACATAATGTTGGTGGACAAGAAAAGAGATTTAAAGATGGGCTTAAAGCTAACCTTAAAAACTGTGGCATAGACACAGAGAACTGGGAAAGCCTGGCTCTTGAGCACACTAACAGGAGGTCAGATGTTACCAACAGTGTTGTGGAATTTGAAGAGGCATGAATGTAGGGCAAAAGGGAGAAATGTGCCAAGAGGAAGGCACGTCAAGCCAACCCTGACCAGGATCGCCTTCCACCTGGAAACCAACGTCCTCACTGCGGAAGACCATGCAGATCAAGAATAGGTCTCTTCAGCCACCTACGTATCCACTACCAGGACATTACATTGGAGGGCCATTATACTTGGACAATGAGGGATCGTGCAAGTAAGTAAGTAAGTAAGTAAGTATCCGAGAGTAGGAGACACCTTCCTTTTCAGCGCAAAAGCTTGACTTTCTAAAAGAATCTTGGGGCAACTTATGGTCTCCTGGTAAACAAGTAAATTACTTTCTCTACCCACCTCCAACTTATTCCAGTCCGAGGCATTCTTTTTCTTCTTTTTTCTAATTTGGGGGCTTGAAAAGTTCCTTCTCTTCCCTTCTTCCTGCTATTTTCTCAAAGATATTGCACACATTAACCTGCATTACATTGGATACCAGACTGTGAAGCATTTCTTTTCATTCTAATACTGCCTTACCTGTGAAGCATTTCCCACTTAGTTGCAATCTCTCAGTCATGTTTGAATTGTTTTATCTGTTGTTCTTATCCAGGGCCGGCCCAAGGTAATTTTCAAGTGTAGGTGAACAGAATTTTAGTGCCCCCCCCCCCAAACAAATCACTGAAAAATAAAAGAGTTGAATAAGTGAAAATGTTGGATAATAAGGAGGGATTAAGGAAAAGCCTAAATAAAGAACAACACTCTGAAAACAGGGGAAATTCAGACAGAAAACAATCAGGGCCAACTAACACCTCCCAACCAAGGATGTCCCCAGGGAGGAAGCAGCCAGGCTTTGAATCTGCAAGGCCATTAAATGCTAATCAAGCTGGCCAATTGCAACATTCACACTAGCCTCAAACAGACAAGAGCTCTTTCTCCCACCCTGGACTTTTCTCGCCAGGAAGGCATTCGCCATTTTGCAGACCAGAGAAGTGGCGCTTCTCTGCTGCAAAGTGGCAAACACCTTCCTGGCAAGAAGGAAGGCGTTCACCACTTTGGAGAGCAGAGAAGCGGCGTTTCTCTGCTCCCCAAAGTGGTGACCTCCTTCCTTGCGGAGACAGGCGCGGCAGTGGAGGCAGATATATAAACCTAGCTTCCAACAGACCTCAGAACCTCTGAGGATGCCTCCCATAGATGTGGGTGAAACGTCAGGAGAGAATGCTTCTGCAACATGGCCGGGTAGCCCAGAGACCTTGTCGGAAGCGGCAGTGCGTGCGCTTGCCAGCCGCTTCACCCAGCCTCCCAAACGATGGCGCCTGAGGCAAGTTGCCTTATGGGCAATGCCTAAATTGCCTTATGGGTGAACTGCCCCTGTTCTTATCCTAAACCTATTCTTTTGTATTTTAAACTAGCATTTTAACCTTTGAGCATTTTAACGGCAAGGTTGGCTAATAACATTTTTAACATATAATAATTAATAATCGGTTAACACTATGGATGAAGATAGTAGATTTGCTTCTTTACTCTTCTTTGCATGTAAGTCCTATACAGAAGCCCTTGTCAATCTGTGAAGCTTAGCAATGGGGTCAATGGAACTCAATTTGTTCCCCCTCCTTGTGTTAATTACCCTGGATTTCTTCCCATCACAAAAGGTTCTCCATAATATTACTTCAGTATTCTGTACATTTCCATTTCTCCCTAGCCAGGCAGTGGTAATAAGCAACAAATAGTTCTCCATAATGTCAGCTAATCAGACTTGACAGCTTCATATACCAAGCCTTTGCCAAAGGTTTTGTAACAGACAAAGCTACTGGTATTCTGAGTCAGCACAGATGGAGATTTTTGCACTCAAATACTTCAAGGTATTATTTTCTGCTTTCTCTGTGTCCTGCCTTTTAGCCATAAATTTGTCTGAACAACTAAATACCAATGAAAAAACATAACAATATGCAATCAACATGCTACTGTGGGATCAAAGTTTTCAGAAACTCCTTTCTTTTGGGCCTCTAACAATAAGGAGCCACGTCCTTTCTTGTCATTTTATAAAAGCTTTAAGTCTGCATGATTTGTGAGTGTTCAAAACTTCATTAGACTTCAACCTTGTATACCTCTTATATGTATAGGGTCACTTTTTGTAGCACAACTACCAAAATGAACAGACAATATGGCCAGTGTTTACACTGGACTAAGGATTCTGGGTTTTAGTTCAAACTTGGTAACATGTCAATGCTCTAAATTCTACCTGTTTGTGTTGATATATGACTCTTAGAGTAAAATCAGTAAATGAAGGAACAACTTCCAAAATGTTTATTGAATTTCAGTTTGTGTATTGCTTTTGCTCCTGGACCCAAATCTTTTGAGAGTAGAGCAGGCTTTAAGTCTAAATGAATCAACAAACCAACATATTGGCTTATGTTGTGCCAACCATGCTCCTGATTTGTTGTGAACGATTCATATTGACTACTGTATAGTGTTGAAAGCCTCTCCAGGTAGCAGCGGATCAGTCCTTAAATAGACAGGTTAAATACTTATACTGTTTGTGTTCAGAATCTGTTTAATGACTTTGACAAAATTCCCTTCCTCTCAACCTGGCTAAACACTCTAATTGTTCTTGATCTTTGTTGTCTGTTGTGGAAGTTCGACTGCTAGAAATAAATCCAAACTAATTTTCACATCTATTTGTTCGATGGTCCTTGAGAAGAACCTGTCTCAAAGCATGTGCCTTACTGATGAGTAGGGGAGAAGTGTTCTTTTAAAAAGAAAGTCAGAGAAGAAGAAAGACATTTGAGATTTTGTAGCTAGATGTGATTTTTTTTAAATGAGAGAGAGCTTTGTGTTTAATACAATCTGCAGGTATGCTCAGCTCACTATTTGCCCCATCTGCCATTGTTTGCTGGTAATTCCACATCAAGAATCTGATACATTCACGCTGGGCTTTATTCCAACATTCACAGAGCTAAGGTAATAATACATCCTATCCTCCACCCCTCATAGATTCAGCATCCTGGGGTTGCCCATATAAAGTCTGGAATAAAATTCAGAGCACCACTGAAATGAAAGTCCTCAATGACACTGGATGAGCATCCAACATCTTTGAAGAGCCTCTTTCATCCCACTAATAAATGGGTAAGTGACCCATCAGTGATTACTTTGGGTCTCATCTTTTTAAGTTATTACGTTATTAAAGACATTTTGTTTAATTATTTTGTATAGAGGTCTATTTAATACAATCTATCCCGGACACAGGTTTTCTGAGGGATGTTTACTTCAACCAGCCAGAGCTTGATGAGCACAGTTACCCAGAGAACCTTTTCATTAGCCACCCCAAGACTGTGGAATGACCTGCCAGAAGAGCTTCAATAGCTAAACCAGCTGTTGGAATTTAAAACACAACTGAAGACCTATCTCTTCTGGCAGGTCTATCCAGTCAATTTTAACTTGCAAGGTGATTTTAATCTATATTTAATCTGTGTATATTTGTTATAGGGTTATAATCACTTATTGTTTTATCTCATTGTTTTAACCATGATGTACTCTACCACAAGGAGACATGGGTAATAAATGATGATGATGATGATGCTTTTATTTCTTGACTAACTGTATATAATCTTAAAATCTTTGAAAAACCTCCTAATGATGAGTATTTCTTTGCAGGAACTAGCTTTAGTAAACTTTGTAAAATTTACTGTGGTTTGCATATTTACTTGCCCTATTAAAAGTATTTCTATAGGCTACCCTTTGGATGACTCTTTGGAGTGATGTCAGAGATGTCTCCAGAAAGCCATGGTTGCTTTTGGAACTATGAGGACACAATAAGATTGTAAGGATGAAAAAGGATTTCAAACTGATTAATGCATTTCAAATCTATTCATGGCCAATTTCTGCTTTACACTGAAATATCCACCTGGAATGAAAATGATTTTATGTGGCTTTTAAAAAAAATTAAATTTTTTAAAATTAGCTACTGTGTTGGATCCATGATTTTCTTCTCTCATCATGAGCACTCTCTTCCGTGCTCAGAAAAAGCCTTTCTATTGATGAAACTCAAGGTTTTGAAAATCAGTGTCACTGATCTTGTTATGGTTTTGATAAGTTACCTCAGTGTTCAACTGAAATAAAATAAATCTTTATTTTTTCAGGATTCTGTCCCCCTAGGCCTTATAACATAATTGGCATTCCCCTCTTATATCTGTCAGTTTAAAAATTATAATTTGTTTTCTCTTCTTGCTTGTTTCACCTTAATGCCTCATTGAGTGATATCACTTGTTGATACCAGTTGTATATAAATGCTCATAAAAGCTGCCAGGTTCTTAATCTGTGCATTAAGATTTTCAAGATGAAAGACACATTGCAAATAATATACAGCATTCTTTGAAAATGCCTACATTTTGAGTACTTTTTTGATATGGATGTAAATCATATCCTTAAGCATGTAATTCTTCAATATCTAAGACAGATTGAAGATGATATCCTTGCTGTACTTAGCTTGTAATGGGTCCCATTCACACCCAGAGAAAGTTTATTTCTAAACAAAGAGTTACATTTTTTGTTTCCACAACTGCTATTCCATTAGAGTTGCATTGCTGTGTTTTATCTCTGATGTATTTTCATTATATTTTATTGTATGGAAACCGCCCTGATTCCCTTTGGGGAGATAGAGCAGTATATAAATAAAGATTATTTTATTGTATGACACAGCAAACAAGATAGACATGCTGGATTTCATATCACAAAATCACAAGTCGAACACTTCCCAAGCGTTTTCCACAACTGTGATGTCTGGTGTGTTGTGTTCCAGAACTTTGTCAGTCTGGATTCGGAAGTCCCACAGTATCTTTGCGTGCTCATTTTCCAATACTTTTGCAGGTTTGTGATCCCACCAGTTCTTTACTGCTGGAAGGTGGTACTTGAGTTCCAATGGATCATTTGGGTCACATGGTTGTACCTCTGTTTGTAGTCTGTCTGTGTGATTTTCTTACAGCAGCTGAGGATACGATCAATGGTTTCATCGGTTTCCTTGCACAGTCTGCATTTTGGGTCATCAGCTGATTTTTCGATCTTGGCCTTAATTGCATTTGTTCTGATGGCTTGCTCCTGGGCTGCAAGGATCAGGCCTTCTGTCTCCCTCCTCAGGGTCCCATTCATGAGCCATAGCCAGGTCTTCTCTTTATCAGCTTTTCCTTCAATTTTGTCAAGGAACTTTCCATGCAAGGTTTTGTTGTGCCATTATTATTATTATTATTATTATTATTATTATTATTATTATTATTATGATAGATAATGGATACATATCAGATCGAGCACCTTTGATACTGCACCTCTCTTTGATAGTGCAACTACACCAACTCAACATTCTGTGGTCCTGTGATCAGACTTCCACACATCCTCATAACCCTCACCTTACTGGAATACTGCTGTTCTAATGTTGTTGTTGCAATTGTGCAATTTCAACATTAAAAACAAAACAAAAAAGGTAAAGATATATCTTCTGTTTAGATATAAAAGTCAAAATACATATGTATGTTGGTTGGTACATTTGTACAAAAGCAGAAGGAACCCATCATATTAAGATGTGAGATGGGAATACAGTGGGATTGGGAACTAGTGATAGATTTATTTATTTATTTATTTATTTATTTATTTACAGTATTTATATTCCGTCCTTCTCACCCTGAAGGAGACTCAGGGCGGATCACATTGTACACATATAAGGCAAACATTCAATGCCATATAAACATAGAACAGAGACAGAGACAGACGCAGAGGCAATTTAAACCTTCTTCAGCTTCCAGCTTCCTGAGGGTATGCTTGATTCCGGCTGCAGGGGAAGCAGTTGCTTCATCATCCACTGCGACTGCAACTTCCTCATTCCAACAGTGGCTTTTTATGGTGTCGTAAATTAGCCTCCCCACATATAAGTGGTACCTAAATTTCCTACTTGATAGATGCAACTATCTTTCGGGTTGCTTAGGTCAACAACAAGCAGGGGCTATTTTTTATTTTTTTTAATTGTTGGGTACTCACCCCGAAACGGGCTGGCCTCGAACTCATGACCTCTTGGTCAGAGTGATTTATTGCAGCTGGCTACTAACCAGCCTGCACCACAGCCCGGCCATCAATAGCTATGGATGGGAGAATCATGAGGGAGGTGGGGTGCAAATCAATAATGAGATATACGTATCGACATGTGATAGAATTTTTCAGCAAAGGTGACAGTCCAACTGTAATGCCAGTTTGCCTGCTTTGTATGATAAAGCCTTTAGTTAATGCATATTTACACCATAAAGTCATATTGCTTTTCTACCATTTTAATAGTCACGTCTCTCTTGCCCAGAAACAGGTGCAGTGACATCCTAGCCTTATTTGATAGGAGGCACTGAGCTATAGAGGTCACTTGGCTTTCATTGACAACTGTCACACTCACAAGTTCCTTTGAGGATTGGGTTGTGGGGGGAGCAGTCCTTTCCAGAACAGGTAAGCTTCTTAATAACTGACTTAAAAGAATAGACATGTTACATCACAAGTCAAGAGGTTCTCTAGCAATATGTGACATGACTCTTAATTTTCTGCAACCCTTGCGGATTGTCTCTTTCTATTATCAATGTAGAAAATCATCACAAGTTATTTTCCATGGGATCAACTCTATCGGTTGTTTGTAGCTTATTAAAATGCAATCCAATATCTTGCTGAATGTCACTTAGCATATGGTTTCAGTGTAACAGAATATAGTTGCTTCAACCCTTTCTTAATCTTATTCCTGTTCCTGTTCTGACCTAATATTTGCCGTGCAAAAATTTAGATGATCCTGTAGCAAAGGGATGCTTACTGCGGCAGCTGTTCTTGCTTTGGTGGCAAGATCAGGATTTTAGTATTGTACAAATTGATTCAATTGTTTAGTTTTTTTTGGATTTTTGGTGGGTGCAATCTTGGTTTCTGAAACTAATGTATGTGGCTATTTAAACCCAATTTCTGTTTTCTTCCCTTGCAGCATTTTGATGCCTTTTCAAGTGCCATTTATCCATCTTATAGAATCCAAGTTTCTTGAGTTTCATAAATTCCCTGTACTACAACACAAGAGTTCAAAGGAGAGGATTCTTATTTTCTCCCAAAATCCTGAATTCCACAGAATGTAGCCAAGGCAAGATACTTTCCCCCAATTTTCCTTCTCCACATGGCACGGATCTCATCTCAGCCCCCACAGTTTTGACCTGGTTAGTGAATGACAGTTTCAAAAACAATACTGAGGTCCTCCAAAAGATATTCACAAAACGTATAACCCTTTAAGGTGGGGGTGGCCATTTTCTTCAGGTTCGTGGCAGGATTTTCAAGCTAAGTTGACCAAGGAACACATTTCGTACTTGCTCATGACATCACTGCTGATTTTCTTGCTCCTGTCCCAACAAATGCCATCTATGAAACAAGGTTTAGCGTACTGGGGAAGGGTTTACTTGGACTGTCCATTGCCACTCTCTAAACTGGAGCGGGTGGGAGAAATCATTCACATTTTGAGTTTGACTTGACCATTGATGCTCCCTTGAAAAGTTAAGAAAGGCTGCAGATCAATTTTAAGACACTCCCTCTGGGTACACACAACCAGAGCATGAAAATAATGGTAAGTAGGTCATTAGAAGGGTGGAGGATGTTTTCTCCTTCAGGTTATTTCACTTTCTGATTTATAGAGAGGAAAACAACTCTACACACTCATTCCCATACACACATGTGTGCACACATATAGTATCAACTACCATTGAAGCACGAAAATGTAATTCTGTGTCTGGATTTTAAAAACCTCAAAATATGTAAGTAAGTGATAATAAGGAATTCACACATCCGAACTTCTAGGGAGGAGCTTCAAAGGCAAAAAGGAGGAAGAAAAGATCTGATGGCAACCATCAGCAGCATTCTTCTTTCTCATTTTATATATACTTCTTACATACAGCACATGCTAGTGAATGAAAAACAAATGATACATTTTGTTGCATAAGTCTTACTATATGCAAATCTGCACAAATACAATTTTTGATTAATTGATGAATAGTGCAATCCTATCAGAGCCGGCCCTAGGTATTTTTCAAGTGTAGGCGAACAGAATTTTGGCACTCCCCCAAACCAATCACTGAAAAATAAAAGCGTTGGATAAGCAAAAATGTTGGATAATAAGGAGGGATTAAGGAAAAGCCTATTAAACATCAAATTACATTAAGATTTTACAAATTAAGCACCATAACATCATGTTTTACAAGAAATCAACAGAAAAAGCAGTCTCGACTGCGCCCCCGTACGTTTTGCGCCCCAAGCGACCGCTTAATTCGCCTCATTGTTGGACCGGCTCTGAATCCTATGCACATTTATTCAAAAGTACCTTACAGGATTCAGTGGAAAGTACTTGCAAATAAGCTTGTAAGAATAGTGTAAAGGAAAGCTAAGGCTCAGAATGAACTCAGACTGGCTATGTAAGCAGGAAGCAACAAGAAGGCTTTTTTCAAATACGTTCAAAGGAAGAGAATGATAAAGAAATGTTGGGACCATTGTTCTACAAGGATGGTAAAATGATAATAGATCATAGCAAAAGGTGGAACTGTTAGATATCAATTTTGCTTCATTTCCCCCCAAAAGAGAATAGATTATACTGTGAGTATCTTGTTAACAATGCAGTGATTGGTAGGAACCAGCATGAATCTGTCAAAAATAAATCCCTCACAACAAATCATTTTTAAAAACCAAGTCAGTAGTTTGATAGATGTTAGGCATGTGGATATTATTTATCTGGATTTCAACAAAGCATGTGATAAAGTCCCCAATTTATTTTGATTACAAAATGGATCATATATATATCATCAGAGGGATCCATCATTTGTTGGGAAATCACATCCAAAGAAGCATCATCAATGGAAGTGATTCAGACTGAAAGTAGGTCTCGAAAAGAGTGTCACAAGGTTCTAGGATTACTGTTGATCAGAAATTGAATATGAATATGGGATGCTGCAGCAAAGAAGGTAAGTATTATACTCCATTTACAGAAGTTTCCAGGTTGGGATAAATATTAGTCTCACTATATTCTGCATTGCTCGGGTCTCATCTGAAGTATTGTATCCAACTCTGGGCACCTCATTGTAAGGATATAGATAAGTTAGAGTGGACTCACAGAAAGTAATCAAGGATTAACACAACACACAAGGAAAGGTTGAAGGAGTTGGCCATGTTCAGCTTGGTGAAGAGAAGACTGGGGGTGGGGGTAATGTGACTGTATTCTCGTCCTGTATTCTCGTCTCATTTTGTGTTCACTATATTTAATCTTGTTCTGTGTATTTTAATATACAGGCAGTCCTTGAGTTACAAACATCTGACTTACAAATGACTCATAGTTAAGGACTAGGGTGAGACAACAGGAAATGAAAGAAATCTATCCCTAGGTAAGAAATAAAACCAATAATAATAATAATAATAATAATAATAATAATAATAATAATAATAATAAAACTTTATTTATACCCCGTCACCATCTCCCTGTGAGGACTCGGGGTGGCTCACAATGTTACAAAAGTAACAGCGCAAATACATTAACAATATACACAGTTTAAAACACAAGAAGATGATAAAACAGAAGTTAAAACTAAGGTTTATACAATAGTAATAATATCAAACAACCACCAATGCAATTCAGTCAACTTCAAAGGTGTGTGTGTGGGGGGACTATAGCAGCAATATAAGATAAAATCATTAGATTAAAATACCCTGATGAAAGGAACCTAATAACATTCAGAATAGAATTATAATGAGGCTGGTTATTATTATTGCCACCACACCTCTCCAGTCAGCATGGTAATGCTGCAAATTACATCTAAAATATAACTTCCCAGGCTCAGTACCCAAAATTCCTCATTAAAGTAAATAAAAAGGCAGCCGTGAAAAACTATTTTTAAAAAAGTATAGGAAAGCTAAGGATTGAAGCCTCTGCCAATCAGTTTAAATCACTGCATATGAAAATAAAATAAAATGTCCTCTGGGAAGTGGGAGCTGGGCTCTATTTAAAGCAGTTCCACGCATTTCAGTAAACTCTGTTTCAGTGCAAACATTTCCATGTCTATTGACAAAGTAGTTTCACTGAATTTGACAGGACTAACTCCCAGGTAGAAAGGTATCTAGCTGTCTTTAGAACTGAGGCAATCTTTCCCCTCCACACTGCATGCAATAAGACCCACTAACCATTGGTAAACGTAATGCACCATTTTAAAACAAACAGAAACGCACCTTTGTGGCATTTGGATGGGCTAGTAAAGGTATTGCCCAATTGTAGATTTGTTCTTACTTATTGACTAGCATAGTTGCTATTCTTTTTTTAAAAAAGGATTATTTGCAAAAAAGAAGTGAGCAAAATAGGGACAATAAAATGTGAGCAAAAGAAGATCTCAAACAGGCCAATTTATCTGACTTTGGATTAGTGAGAAACTGATGTGAGTATTCATACCATTTGAGGTGGAACAAATCTTTGGGATAAAATTTAATCTTGCTTCTACCCTCAGCCTTCTCTCTAAAAACTGATTTTTGGTGCCGAGGAGCCGTGAATACTTCAAAAACACCTAGATGGAGGAATTAAATTCTCTTGCTGAGCATATTATTACATTAAGCTCATGTCTGATATAGCTTTATATAGATAATGAAGCACTGTGAGGCTGAGGTTCTGTATAATTACATCCTGCCTCTTTGTAAAAGCACTCCAGTGGAGAATAAGAACAGCTTTTTTGGCTCGCCGAGCAAATGTGGCGTCTGAGTTCTCACCTTGCCCCCTGAAACTCAAGTTAATCTCAGAAGTAGGCTATGTTGGAAAAGATCACAAGGAAGTACACCAGAAACTTTAAAGAAGTGACAATTGGAAATTTTGCTCTTTTCTTGGAGTATGAAATAATAAAAGGGCTTCTTTGCAGGTATAACTTGGGTCAGGAACCATTCCAGCTATTTTGGCACTCCATCTGAATAAATATGTACTAACTGAGGCAGAGCTGGTCCAACAATGAGGCGAATTAAGCGGTCGCTTGGGGCGCAAAACATACGGGGGTGCAGTTGAGACTGATTTTTCTGTTGATTTCTTGTAAAACATGATGTTTTGGTGCTTAATTTGTAAAATCTTAATGTAATTTGATGTTTAATAGGCTTTTCCTTAATCCCTCCTTATTATCCAACATTTTTGCTTATCCAACGCTTTTATTTTTCAGTGATTGGTGTGGGGGGGGGGGGGGGTGTGCCAAAATTCTGTTCGCCTACACTTGAAAAATACCTAGGGCCGGTTCTGAACTAACATTCCCTATGTCTAATAACGTTCACTGAATGTCACATAAGCTAATGCCAAATAAGACTTAAGGAGCTACTAGATTATTTTGTTGTTATTTTTCTTGCAACTAATTTCAAAGTCTAGGCGAGCATCTTGGAATCGGGGCACAGTGATAAGCCAAGTGTTGTGCCCAAGTTGGGAATATATGTTAAATACAATTGGCCTTCTTTTTATTTGTTTCCCTTCATTCCAGTGTTCCTTTGTCCATTGTACAGTATATACTTTAATGGTAAGGACTGAAGGAATGTTCTACTTGCATTCTCTTGAATGTGAGTAGACTGCTTCTTACAATGTTGGGTTGGAATAGAGTAGAGTGGAGTAGTCTTCCCAAACCCAGCATTTTGCTTACATATTCTTAAATTCCAAGAGATCATCTCTGAAGAACATACTGCTCAGCGACTAAGTCAGGGATTGAGGGACAAAGCCCAACAATAAGCACGACTTTACCATCTTACATGGTTGTAGCTATGAGTGTGTTTGGGCTCAATGAATTTTTAGTTTGTTCTCTCAAAGTCCCTTGAGCCTTTAATGGGAGGGGGTGTTCAGTCATTGCCACCTACAGTCACCGTTGCTCTGACCACTTACTCAGTTTCAGTGTCTGGCCCATCACAGATCAGCTGTTGTTCTCCTGTGTCACCTGACCTTTAGCAAGCAATCTGAGCCAGCCAAGGTTTGTGTGGGAGCTGCTCTCAGAGACAGAGGAGATAAAGAAGAATTTGGAGTTGGAGATGTTCCCTCTTTTCAGAGTACCTGAAGCCATAATGGATCCATCGCTCTAGGTCACTGTTTCCATCATCAGAGATTTTCTGTTTACCTATGGCTTCAATGGACCATCTGGATTCCTCATTCCTTTCCTCCCACTCAAGGTGCTATTTGTCCTTTTGCTTACCTATGACTTTATTTCCCTCTTGGCTCCCAGCCCGGTCCTCCCTGCATAGCAAGAGTGTTTAATATTTTCCAAGACATTTGTTCTTATACAGTAGAGTCTCTCTTATCCAACATAAACAGGCCGGAAGAATATTGGATAAGCAAAAATGTTGGATAATAAGGAGGGATTAAGGAAAAGCCTATTAAATGTCAAATTACGTTATGATTGTACAAATTAAGCACCCAAACATCATGTTTTGTAAGAAATTGACAGAAAAAGCAGTTCAATACACGGTAACATTATGTAGTAATTATTATAACTGCACCGGGCTGTGGCGCAGGCTGGTAAGCAGCCTGCTGCAATAAATCACTCTGACCATGAGGTCATGAGTTCAAGGCCAGCCCATGGCGGGATGAGCACCTGTCAACTAAAAAATAAAAAATAGTCCCTGCTCGTTGCTGACCTAGCAACCCGAAAGATAGTTGCATCTATCAAGTAGCAAATAAGTGGGGAGGCAAATTTAACTAATTTACGATGTTGGAATGAGGAAGTCACAGTGGATGATGAAGCAGCTGCTCCCCCCTGTGGCCAGAACCGAACATCCCCTCAGGAGAAGGTTAAATTGCCTCTGTGTCTGTCTCTGTCTCGGTTCTATGTGTATATGGGCATTGAATGTTTGCCCTATATGTATATAATGTGATCCGCCCTGAGTCCCCTTCGAGGTGAGAAGGGCGGAATATAAATACTGTAAAATAAAATAAATAATTACTAATTTAGCATCAAAACATCAAAATGTATCGAAAACATTGACTACAAAAACACTGACTACTAAAAATTGACTAAAAATAAAGATCGAATTGCTTCCTAGAGAAAGAGCTGTGCATGCGGGCAGGAGGCAAACTGCATTGAATAATACGGAATGTTGGATGAGTAAAGGTTGGATAAGTGAGACTCTACTGTATCATGATCTTTTACAATGAAATTCACAAAGTTTACAATAGATGTCAAAAACAATGATACTATCAACAATGACATGTGAAACATAAGTGGGTTGTAGCCTTCTTTCTGGTTTGCTTAGCTGGGGTAATCGGCACCAATTCCCCAGACCCCTTCCCCCTGCTCTGCTCTTAGCCCTCATGCACAAGCAAAGGCTTAAGTGGGGCTTATGCTATTGCCAGGAGCAGCTCCATGCCAAGTGTGTTACAGTAGTCAAGCCTGGATCTTTGATGTGGATGGTAAGGTCATTATCATCCAAGTAAGGGTGCAACCTGTATTTCAGCATTTCAAAGCTCTGGTTGATCAAGACTTTTTTTCTTTCTGCTTAGACCAGCATAGGATTAAGGCACATGTGTTAAGTGAAAAGCCTGTGGGCCAAATCCGGCCCGCCATATAATTTTATGTCACCCTCCAGATGCTGGATTACAACTCTTGCATTCTTCATCATTAAACATCATGGCTAGAGCTGATGTGACACAGTAACATCTACAGTTTGTTCTGTTTGGACAGGATAGTGGGGTTTGAATTTAGATAGATCTAAATTGTGGATATGATGTCTGCCTTTAAAAAACCTTTCCCCAACCTCGGAACCATAAGTGCTGTTGGGTTGCAATTCCCATTATCCCCAGTCCTCATGGCGGATAATAAAAATGATGGGAGTTGTCATTTAATAGCATCTGGGGATCCAAATTGGGTAATAACTAAAGAGAATGGACTACTATATAAGAAAACTATAGTTGACCATCTACATCGATGGATTCGCCATCCATGGATTCAATGGCATTTTGAAGGCAACCCTAAGGCTGATGTGGCCCTTGATGAAAATGAGTTTGACGCCCCTGAATGGTAAATACACTGTGGGTCTATGACAGCCTTAGCTGATGAAGGAGAGGACCAGAAACATGCATCTGCACCCATGAAAATGCATGGCCTTAAAACATTACTGCTCCCAACCTAACAGGCTGGAGATCATGAACTAGATGTTTACCTACATGAAGGTGACACTATAAACATTGTTATTTATTTTCTCTTTTTAAAAACACCTTACTATAGAGCTGATGAAAAATGCACCAAATGAGGTAGGTTTAAGGTTGCCAATTGAAATAAGAGACAAAACTCCTGTCCCTTTAATGGTTTTGTGCAAGCAGGTGTTGCTTTTCATGCATGAAAAGCAACACCTGTCTAAATTTCTTCTTCTATACAAGCACTGAAGGGGCAGAGGCCTTCTGTTTTATTTCACCTACCAACCATTACAAACCTCTTGGTTTTTTGGGTTTTTTAAAAATGTAATTTTTAATTGTTACAATTAAACATTTAAGTTGCAATTTACATTTAAACAGAATTTGCTGCTGCCACGGCAATGTAATGGTGGTCCCAATGCCCTTCAGATCAACCATATCTACAATGCCTTCCCATAAGAAGGACTCTTACTCACTGTCCCTGGATCTGCTCACTGAGCAATATGATTCATTGGAAAGCCAGACCAACTTCTGTTGATACTCTGTCTTTCTACTCTCAGCCTTACCTTTTTTCCCTAGAGATCATTTCTCAATTCCCATTCCTATGGTTTTTTTTTATGAGAACATATCTTTTGGAGGATTTATTTTAACTAGGAAATTACAGCAGGCCCTGGTTATCAGCTAGGGCTATTTCTTGGACTCCCGTGGATACCAAAATCCATGGATACTCAAGTTCCATTCTATACATAGGAAAAGGTGGCAAAATAAAGTGCTTTTTGGATATTTAAATCATATTTTCCAAACCGTTTAATCCAATGGTTCCCAACCTGTGTGCCGTGGCTTACTGGTGGGCTGCAAGACCTAAAATAAGGTCCACAAGACATTCAGGGAAAATCAGCTCTAGATGATTAAATATGGTTTTCTGTGGGTGAGCAGATGGCGACTACTGGATGGCATATGTTCTGTATCCGAAACTAGAGCTGATGTGGTCTATCCAATGCAATTTTCTGAATCAGCACCAAATTAACCAACCCAATCTAAAGTTGACCAAAAAACTGATTTTTAACCCTTTTGGTACTAATGTTGGAGAGAGGTCCCTGGTCAAAAAAACATTGACCACCGCTGGTTAAATTTGTGGATACATAATATATGGATAAAGAGCACTGACTGTTTAAAATTGCTACCCAAAGATTTAGGATGCAATGTTTCAGGTAACAGTAGTTTCTGCTAGTTAGCTCAGGTCATGGGGAGGGGGTGGGATGAAATTTTGAAAGAAATCTCATCACAAAGAGCATTATTTTGACACTAAAATACCAGCAAAGTAACTGCATCGTATTAATGCACTGTGTATTGTAGTGAATTATACAACAATTAATAATATTGATAAAACAAAATTTGCTCACCTACTATGTATGTTTGGAGTCTCTGCAGGCTGAAGGTAGATAAACAGAAGCCAGCACCATCTGCACAGCAACAGAACTTCCTGCTTAACAAGGTGGCAATTGGGAAAACATGGTGGGAGAGATAAGGGAACAACACATCCTACAAAGTAGTGACTTTGGCTGGCACTTTGTTAAGCAAATGAGAATGCTTGGTTTGCTCTGGGAGGCATATGGTTATCTCATAATGCAGCTTTATATGATTTCTTGTCATGATTCTGGGATACAAAATACAACCACAAGATGTCTTCCTCAGTTCTAAACAATAGTGTGATTCAGTTGCCATTGTAATGGACTTAGTATTAATGCATCATAATAATACATAATCAGGAAGCAAGGCTGTAAGAGAACCCCAAAGTGCCTTCATGTAGCCGCCTTGCCAAAATAATTAACTTCAATTGTCTCAGAACTAATAATAATATAGTGCTGTCATTAGGCTTGTGTGCATGAATTCAGTTTGGTCAGTTCCCTTTGGCCAAACTAGCTTGTTTGGCTGGCCGTAACAAGAAGGACACAGTCACCTTGTTTTTTTCCGCCAAAATGGCCCATGCGGCTTCTTCCTTTCTATTCAGGAGTACATAAGGTGCATGCTTCCTTAACCTCATTCCTCAAGCCCAGACTCCCTTCAAAAGAAGAAAGGAAAGGATCCCAGGAATGGAAAGGGGAGCCTTTTAAGTTCCACATTGGCGCCAATTGGCCTGATGTTCCTGGATCTTTTGGCTGCCTAACCGAAAACAGATTTTTTTATTAGCCAATTTTCGGGAAGCTCCTAAAAATGTATCTAGGTACCCAATGAAATTTGGATACCAAAAACAGATTGCCCTCCAGCTGAATTGCAGAAGCCTAACTGACATTATGAATGGCATTTTACAGTGTTTTTGAAGAGGAATGAATAGGTAGGAGACAGGTTACTAGTCCCCAAGACAAATGCTTACCAAACTAAATGGACTTTGCACAACTGAATTAGTTTTAATGCTCATACCTTCTGGTTTATATCTGGGGTAGGTCCTCAATCTGCCAGAGTGGTAATGTGCCCTATCAGGGTGCTTAATTTGCAGCTTTGTATTTAACAATGGATCCTTATGTACACCTACTCATAAATGAGCCCATTTTATTTTCTCTCAAGTAAGTGTAGGATTTCCTTTAAAATTATTAAATTATATAAGTAGAGTATAACATTTCATATTCACATTACAAAAAAAAGGAAAAAGTCAAAATAATTTTCCACATATTTACTGATGCCAATGTGGTGTAACCTGTATTCCTTGTCTATTACTACTTATAGGTACAGGTAAAGGTTTCCCCTGACGTTAAGTCCAGTCATGTCTGACTCTGGGGGTTGGTGCTCATCTCCATTTCTAAGCCGAAGAGCCGCGTTGTCTGTAGACACCTCCAAGGTCATGTGGCCGGCATGACTGCATGGAGCGCCGTTACCTTCCCGCCGGAGCGGTACCTATTGATCTACTCACATTGGCATGTTTTCAAACTGCTAGGTTGGCAGAAGCTGGAGCTAACAGCGGCTGTTCACGCCGCTCCCGGGGTTTGAACCTGGGACCTTATATCTATCTGTTTTTCCCACTCCCTTGCCCTCTCACCCCCTCTCCAGGAACAGTTTTACAGTTTTTATATTTTATTTGTTTGATCATGGAGATAGTAATGATGATGATGATGCTTTATTTATAACCCACCCTATCTCCCTGAAGGGACTTATAGTCTGATATTCCTTGTATTTTTGTTTCCCTTTTACTGACTATCCACTCTTTCCATTTGGAGTCCCAATTCTCCTTTCAATAATATAATCCTGCAGCATGTAGCCTGCTCAGTATTCAATTTTCTATTAAATGTTATGTTTCAGTCATCTGTCCTCTAGCTATATGATCACTGAATTCAATGAAATTTACTTCTGAGTAGAGTTGCATAGATGTTCTTTCTCAGTTATTAGTGGTTTCATTCCATTTGTCTTGTGGTGCACAAGCATGGCTTCCAGTCTCATGGGAATTTTATATCTACAAAATGCCAGATGAATCTTTGGCTTTAGGAGAAACGCAGACCATTTTGGATTTTCTGATCACTTAATGGGGTTTTCTGTCAGGCCAGCATCCACTTCTTAGTACTTTTCTTAGCTATCCAATGGACACTTGAATCTATGCAAACTTTTGTTTTCACTTTTCAAAACCTTCTCTGATTTTCCTTTGCAAACAACTGCTCTAGACTATGGTAATGCTATTGCGGTATACATAAATTCACTGCATATTATGAGAAAATCATACATTTGCAGCATGACTGAATCCTTAAGTTGCAGTTATTATTTTCGTAAACAATGGAGTGTAGTCTCTTTCCAGAATTATTTTCTTGCCTTGTATATTAAACATGGAAATACTATTGCAATTTCTGGGATGTAGAACCTTTTCTTGTGATGACATGTAAATCGACATGTTTATGGCTCCACCTTAAGCAATAAACATTTGCTTAACAACCAGCCAGTTCAGAACATTCTTGACCATAGGTTCATAAATTATATTTGTTCAGTTCAGTGACACTTATGGAAATTATTGGAGGTCTTCATTTGATTGGGACTTGGCCTAGCTTTAATGGTTGCTATTGTCAACCTTTTCACAGCATTGAATGTGTCCCACCAAAGTCAATTCAGTATTTTAAAAAAGATTTTCCTGCCAGAAAAACATAACTTCCAAAGGGTTGTTGTATGTTTTCCGGGCTGTATGGCCATGTTCTAGAACTATTCTCTCCTGACGTTTTGCCCACATCTATGGCAGGCATAGATGTGGGCGAAATGTCAGGAGAGAATACTTCTCTCTTTGACACCCAAGAGTTCACAAGAGTGATTGTCTGGGGATGGCGATAACATAGACATGGTCAATCCCTTTCGCCCATGCTGATGACCACAGGGAAAAAGTGATGGTGGCAGTGTCCTGTGTGAACAGTAGACAGGTCCAAATCAGACCTCATCCAGCTGTCCACATTGCCCTGTATCTTTCAAACAAATCCCAAAGAAACAGTGCAAAACTGGATTAACCCACAATACTCACCAGAACTGGAGGAATGTTATGAAGAAAGTCAGGAACCAACTCAATGTGAGTCTGGATTTTCATGCCCATGTAGACGACTTCTTGATTTTTTGCTTAACATCTGGTAGAAACATAAGTCTTGCTCGCTATTTTGTGGCATTTTACTTTGCCCTACTAGAAGTATTACTCTGCTGCAGCATTTGGATTTTCTCCAAGGATGTTTCTGTTTAATGTCCTAATTGAATTGCAAAGCAGTCTAAGCTTTTAGGTCACATTTCTCCTTAGCTGACTCTCAAAGAATGGGAGAAATTTCTATAGGATGACAATGAGCATATTCTCTGCAATGACTCGTGACCCCATTGTCTCTTTTAGCACCTGAACAGCTCTCTTAAGCTTGTCATGGAGAGCATATGGCACCTTTTTATGAGAGTGATAACTTGGGTTCCTTGTTAATTTGGATGGTATATTCAGTGTTTCATTGTGGATCTGTATATCCATGCGATCATTCAATAACTTAGGGTGCATTTTGCTTTGGAATGTATGCAGTTTGACACCACTTTAACTGTCATGACTCAAGGCTGTGGGATCGTGGGGGTTGTAGTCTTGCAAGAACTTTAGTGCTAATAATGCTAATGCTTCACCAAACTACACCTTCAAGGATTCCGTAGCATTGAGCCATGGCAGTTAATGTAATAATAATAATAATAATAATAATAATAATAATAATAATAATAATAATAATAATTTATTTTTATACCCCATCTTCATCTCCCCGAAAGGACTCGGTTCAGCTTACATGGGGCCAAGCCCAGATAAAACAGCAACAACATACAGTAACATCAGAAAAAACAAACAAAAAGTAAATTAACATTCTAAACATAATAATAAAAGCATATAAGTATAAAAGACAATAAAGGTAAAAACATGGATTTGGCCCCCAAGTACAATAAAATGTACTGGGTAAAGTACAGTGAGTGAAAATTGTAAATGAGGTAGATATTTAAGTGCTATGTAGTGTCAAACTGCATAAATTCAATATTGTACATGCATCCTTAGTAGTTGGGCTTTAACGTGGTTTTAACTTAGCATAGCACAGTCTAGCCTCACATTTAAGGTGTCTCTATGGTTAGTTGACAATGGGAATGACGAATAATGCCCAGGAACTTTGTTTATTTACATACTAGCTTGGGTACCCGGTGTTGCCTGGGTTATTTGAAAAAGTCATTTTTAATTGTACAAAATGCATAAAGTTGTGAATTAACTACAACCGACATCATGCCAGGTTAAGCCCAAGATACTCCATCAGCACTTAAAGTTTGTTATGTTGGGCAAGTTTGCTCTCTATGCATCATCGATGGGGTTCAGTGTGCTCTTTGGCTGTAGGGTAAACTCCAACTCCCATTAGGGCAAGTAGGTCCCCTCAAATCCCTCAAGTAGGTTCAGTTGGTCATGGGGGTTCTGTGTGCCAAGTTTGGTCAGGTCCAACATCAGTGGTGATCACAGTTTCTCTAATTGTGGGTGAACTACAGCTCCCAAAAAGGAAGGTCAGTTCTCCCCAAACCCTTCCAGTAATCAAATTTTGGCATATCATGTATGTGTGCCATGTTTGGTCCAGCTCCATTGGTGTTTGGGTTCACACTGCTCTTTGGACGTAGGTGGACTATAACTCTCCGAAATCAAGGTGGATTTCCCTCAAAGACCTCCAGAATTTTTTGCTGGTTAATGGGGGCTCTGTGTGCCAACTTTTGTCCAATTCCATCTTTGGTGGAGTTCAGAGTGCTCATTGATTGCAGGTGAACTATACATCCCAGTACCAACAACTCCAAAATGTCCAGGTCAGTTCCCCCCAAAACTCACTAGTATTCAAATTTGGACATATCGGGTATGCATGCCAAGTTTGGTCCAGCTCTATCATTATTTGGGTTTATAGTGCACTCTGGATGGAGGTGAACTACAACTCCTATAAATCCCTCCAAATACCTCCAGTATTTTTTGTTGGTCATGGGGGTTCTGTGTACCAGGATAGTTTCAGGTCCATTATTGGCAGAGTTCAGTGTGCTCTTAGATTGCAGGTGAATCATACATCCCAGTTCCAACAACTCCTATAAATCATGGTGAATTCTCCACAAACCTCTCCAATATGTTCAGTTGCTGATCAATTCCCCTGTGTGCCATAGAAAAGAATAGGAAAGGGTTATGGGAGAGGTAGTGGGTGGGGTCATGCAAATTCCACACCAATGGAGAGAGTAAGAAACACTGGGATATCTGTGGTGGAGGAAAAACAGAAAATATAGGATGAAATTGTCCCTGTATGTAAGCCTTTGCTTGGGTGGTAGGCAGTATGATGTTTGTGGAGGACATTGGCAGGCCTTTGTGCTCACTAAAACCTGTAAAGTCATTGGAGGGAGGGTCATTGGTGTCTCCTGCATAGTGGGAGCTATAGCTATTTGTGGGAGTGGGAGCTTGTCTGTGTAAGTGGACACCCCAGCCACAAACACACATACATACATATTTTCACTTTTATTATGTGTGTACATTTCTTTGTTATAGTTAGAGCTCAGAAACGCTAAGTTTTTTAAAAATATAACTCCCAGATTCCCCCAATAAGAACCACTATTTCCTAGAGAATCTGATTATTGCAGCACAAAAAAGGAACTTTCCCACATGTGCATTTGTATCCCATTTTTCCTCTGAGGAGATCTAGGTACTAGTGTACACACAGTCCTCTTCTACCACAACCAGCCTGGCTGAGAGAATGTACAACTGGCTTAAGGAAACAAATGAGTAAGGATTTAAGGCCATATCTTCCTAGGCATAGTCTTGAGCTTGGATTGCTTCATTATATAGTAGAGTCTCACTTATCCAAGCCTCACTTATCCAAGCCTCTGGATAATCCAAGCCATTTTTGTAGTCAATGTTTTCAATATATCGTGATATTTTGGTGCTAAATTCATAAATACAGTAATTACAATGTAACATTACTGCGTATTGAACTACTTTTTCTGTCAAATTTGTTGTATAACATGAAGTTTTGGTGCTTAATTTGTAAAATCATAACCTAATTTGATGTTTAATAGGCTTTTCCTTAATCCCTCCTTATTATCCAAGATATTCGCTTATCCAAGCTTCTGCCGGCCCGTTTAGTTTGGATAAGTGAGACTCTACTATATTACCTTCCATGAAAGCTGAACATTCAAGCAGTATTCCTGAACCCAAATAGTTATGACCAAGGTTAAATGAATCAACAAATATGATTTGGAGTAAGGAATGAATTGCTTGTATATTTCTTCATGACGTCTGTGTTTTGATATGTGATAGCAAAAATCTATATATATAAAAGGGTAATGGAATCACGGCACCGGACAAAACAACTAAACTAAATGCCCCAAAACCTCGAAAATTGACAGCACAACCTCTCATCCATGCCTCTACGTTCATACAACAAAAAGAAAAGAAAAAATTAAGTCCTAGCCACAGCAACGCGTGGCCGGGCACAGCTAGTGTGTTTATAAAGGGATTATTAATATTCAGTTTGGCCAAGTTTCTATCAAAGGCCCCTTCTACACTGCCATATAACATCCAGATTATCTGCTTTGTACTAGATTGAATGGCAGTGTAGACTCATATTATCCAGTTCAAAGCAGATAATCTTCTTTGATAATCTGGATTATATGGCAGTGTAGACGGGACCTGAGAAGCACAGTTTACATCTTTGACCTTGACAATATACGGAGCTATATTTTGAGGGATATTTTTAAAATCTACTGTGATATTGTGCCCAGAATATCCACAAGAGGGATCTCTATAAGATAGATGGTTTCTTTACCCTTAAAATGCAGTTTCTCATAACCCTTCTAGAACTGCCCTGATTAGGCAGAACAAAAGCCCCTTCTACAATGCGATGTAATCCAGACTATCAAAACAGATAATCCACATTATCTGCTTGGAACTGGGTTATATGAATTTATGCTGGCATATCGTCCAGTTCAGAGCAGATAATCTGGATTTTATATGGCAGTATAGAGGGTGTCAATGAATGAAGAATGCACCACTACTACAGAATTCCCAACATTTTTAAACCTTCTTTTAACAGGAGAGCATAAATAGGATAATTAAACAGAAAAATGAAAGTGTATAGGGTTGCAATCACCTGATTTATTGTTACAGAAAGCAAAAACTGTTGGCAATATCGCATCGTATTTGGTATCGGACTCCTCCTCATGTGAGCTAGATTTTAATAGGTTCATCAATATTGTTTGAACTTCATGATATGAATGACCTAACAAGGAAGATGCAACCCCAAAAAGCAGAATTCTTGAAAGACGTTGTGACATTTCCCAGCATCTACTACCTTCAGAACTGGTCGGATTGCTTTCATTTACCATTTTGAACATAAACCTCCATTCTCGGTCCTGTTTGGGTTTATGCGGCCAACAAGATCTTTGTAGTAATGTAGTTATCAGTACCACAGACGTTTCTGTTCATGTGCAGGAACCAAACTGTTGGTTTATTACTGACCCAAACAAATGTTTTGTTACAGGGAACAAATACTATTTGGTTATTTACAGACTGAGAGTATTATACAATCATAAATTATTCCTCACCACCTCCCAGCACTTAATTATGTGCTTACAGGTTATGCTAGGTCAACAATATTGACAGCAGATATATATGCTGCATAATGGTTTTCATACACAGTCCTTCACACCCACTCTTAACCCTATTGCTCCCCTAGGGCCTCTTCCACACAGCTGTATAAAATCCACATTGAATTGGCTAATATGGCAGTGTGGACTCAGATAATCCAAAGCAAATATTGTGGATTATCTGCCTTGATATTCTGGGTTATATGGTTGTGTGGAAAGGTCCTAAATGCTTTCCCCTCAACTCATAGCATATCCTCTCTCAGCTGTCTTTTCTTCATTGTATCCATCAAACTCCATCTCCTCGCTGCCTCTTTCAATCTAACTTTACAACCTTATTTCTCCTGTATTCTCTCAGCCCAATGGTGCACAACCTGTGGCCCTCCAGGTGTTTGAGACTCCAACTCCCAGAAGCCCTAGACAGATTGTCCAATGGTCAGGAATTCTGGGAGCTGAAGTCCAAAATACCTGGAAGGCCACAGGCTGTGAACAACTGCCTTAGCCAGTCCCCATCCACCTGCAAACATGAAATATATCATTCCACACTTGTCAATCACAGTACTCGCCCCACTGGATGTACTTACCATATAAGGAATGTTTTGGTAGGCTCATGAGACCATCCATTAGTCCGCCCAGCATGTAAGGGCCCTTCCACAGAGCCATATAACCCTGAATATCAAGGCAGAAAATCCCACAATATCTGCATCAGGCACATGCTGAAGCACACACAAATTTCCCTTAAATACTGATCACATGCTACCTATTCCCTTTGGCCCCTATCTAAAATCAGAAATGCTGACCTTGAATGAAAGTCACAGTAGCCAGATGAGTTTGAAAAGGTATACCCAAGACATGATTTTCTCCAAGGACAAAGCATCATCCTCCCAGTGAAACAGAGAATTCCAGTTCATCTAATGGCATCAGATCTATGGGACTGCGGCCTTCATTGTGATGACTAATAACCACTGGTGTCCCGTCCCCCCCGCAAAAAAAACCCCTTTGTATCAGGGGGGCAAGAAGTCTTATGGCAATAAGTTAAGTAAATGAATTATGTATAGGGTGAAGAAGTACTTTCTTTGTCCTCATGGTGGCTCAATCACATTAATTTCATTGTGCCTGTCTAACTAAAACCTCAGGCTGTAAATCCTTGTAACGCTGCTCTGCGAGACTGGCAAATATCCCTGAGACATTTCCATAACATCATGAACTATAAGTTTCTGGAGGCCTTGTAGTTTAGTTATTGCACTTGAAGGCATCATTTGCCAGAGCTGCAATTATTCAATTACTTTTAGAGCTTGCCATGAGTGAAAACACAGGTGTTTCCAGTAGTTTTAAAAGTTCCACAGCCTAATTTATTTGAATGCTTTTCCACCTAGTTAATGTTACTACTGTGAAAAAATCAGCCAATATACCGTATTTGAACAGATAGGTAATTTGAACATACCAAGCTGGAGTACAAAGCAATGGTCTTTTAAAAAGCTATAGTTCACAAAAATAGTTTTGTTTTTCAACTGCTGGCAGGGTGTGTGCGTGTGAAATATTTACACAGATCTCTATAGGCAGGTAAAAGAAAGATTGAAAAATAGTTTCACAAGTTTTCCCTAGGTGCTCAGCTGAGCCTGATCTCAATACTTCCATGATATAAGATTTTATGCTGTAGAAGCTTCATAGGGGAGAACTCTTTTATCAGTTATCAACTATACATGCCTCTTGTGCATTTTCATATTTAATAGAGTCTTTCATCTGAAATATCTCATGCACTCAGATGCTACTTTAATTGTCTATGAATAATTACTGTGGTAGGACACAATCCAACCAAAATTAAGCACTTCCAAGGCCTCAATCTTATGCACTTTTTTCTGGGAATAAGCCTCTTGAACACAGTAGGATATACGTACTTCTAAGTAAGCATCTCATAACATTGATTTTTATGGCAGCGATTCAAGGGCATTTTAGTTCTTCCACCTAAATCAAAGAGTTGCAGACTGCAACCTTATACTCACACATCAAGAAGTTAACCTCTTTGAACTTAATAGGATTTTCTTTTGACTCGATATGGGCAGAATTGCCCTGTTCAGAATACCAAGCTCTGACTGGGTCATGCCAGGAATTTGTTCTGTATGTTTTTTTTTTTATTTCGTGTCAAAAGCATTGCATAACAAATACATTTTTAATTTTTTTTTAAATTTTACATTGTTCTGTATGTTGATTATTATGAAATGCTTGTAATATTCATGTGCATTATTATTTTTGAAGTATTAAAGAAATAAAATACATTACAGGTTGAGTCTTCCTTATCCAAAAGACAGGGAGCCAGAATGTTCCGGTTTTTTTTTTTTTTTTGAGATTTTAGAATATTTGCATACAGTATATCTAATGTGCTATCTCGGAGATGGGACCCAAGTCTGAACACTGAATTCATTTATTTTTCATATATTGTACACCATAGATACAGCCTGAAGATAATTTTATACATAATATTTTCAGTAATTTTGTGCATGGAACACATCTGTGTATATTGAACTAGCTCTGTGTAATATGTATGCTAAAGGTATTTACAGATTGAAATTGTGTATGCTAAAAGTTTTAGAACAAGAATACAAGTTTGAAATATGATTGCCTACTATGGATACTTCCAGACAGATGGCTTTCAGCATTACCAATCAATGCTCAATGGTTCCACCTTTCCCCCTGTAAGGGTTTTTTTTTTTTGCAGTAATAAAACATATAGAGAAAATAGTAGGAAAACATGGGATGGTTGTAAATGGGAAAATATCATGTTTCGGTTATCTATAACAAACAGAAATCGCTTCTCAGTAAATAGCCTTATCTGGAAGAACTAAACGTGTTTAAGAAGGAAACAGATATGTGTTCCTAATGAAGCAGTGATGACAATAAGGGGTTTGGATGTGGACATATCCCAATGTTTTGGAAAACATTTTTCCTTTTGATAGGTGGTCATATAAGTTACCCTGGGCTCATCGTTGCTTAAGCAGAGATTTCTGAGGAAATTTACAGCAATCGCAGTAGGTTTCGGAAAAGCTTCACATGGACTACATACAAACTTTTTAGTCTTGGTTATTATTTTGTGAAGGGCAAAGGGTTCTTTTTTGACACAAAGAAAATAAACACACAAGTGATTAAAAGGAAAAGATTTTGTTAAAAAACAAGCAACATATCAAAGAAAGCATATGACCCCAGCAAATCTATCCCTCAATCAACCTTCATTCAGGAACTCCGGGAATGATGGTGAGAAATGGCCCGGTGGCCAATCTCACAGAACTGATTTTCATCTGTATTTAAGTTCAACGTAAAGCTAACTTCTCTTGGCTTATAAAGACACCTGTTGTCTACATGCGTTGTCTTATCTGATTGGGCTAATCCTGGTATATCAATCATCCCTATGCCTCTAACCGGGCTACTCAAAACATTAAATAAGTAGACACTGGCCAGGCCACCAAATCAGGTGAATGATGATCTACCTGAACCATTAAACAAGTAAACACTGGACAGCTATAAACAAGTGGACACTGGCCAGGTCATCCAATCAGGTGAATGATGGGCTACCTGAACCATTAAATAGATACTGGCCAGCTATAAACAAGTGGACACTGGCCAGGCCACCAATCAGGTGAATGATGGGCTGCTTGAACCATTAAAAATAGATACTGCCCAGCTATAAACAAGAAGATACTAGCCAGATCAGGTGAATAATGGTCAAACTTGGTAATCAGGGACAACCTGTCTAGGTCAAGACATCACACATTCCAAGGTCATGCTCTCAATAAAATTTGATTATAAGATACATATTCTTAGAATCCAGACAATACCTGCAATGCTATTTTGGGGGGTTATTATTGTAATGGTGGCTGGTGTGTTTTCAAGTCATTTCTGACAGATGGTGACCCAAAGGCAACTCCATCACAGGGGTTTCTTGGCAAGATTTATTCAGAAGTGGTTGACCCTTGTATCCCTCTGAGGCAGAAGATGTTGCTTGCTGAAAGTTTCCATGGCCAAGTGAGGATTTAGATTCTGACCTTGAAGAATAGTCCAACAATCAATCACAGCATCATGCTGGCTAATGTAATTTTTTAAACTGCCCCTGAATTGCTGCAGTCCTTTCAGGTGTGAAGGGAGGCAGCAGAATAATAGTAAATTGACTAGTTGGTGATGGATATGTCTCCTCCCTTGTTTCAGACCAGCCTCACCAGTGTGCCTTATGCTAAGAAATTCTGGTAAATCTGACAACAGGGTCCTCCTTTCCTGCAAAGTGGAGCCTTTTCTATCAATTTCACCAGTCTTCTCTGAAATCATTGCAGTGGGTGCATATCAATTTCGCTATGTGCATTTTCACCACTGTGTTAATTTGTTTCCCTAATGATTATATGCAAGAGCTGGACCATAAGGAAGGCTGAATGAAGGAAGATAGACACTTTTGAACTGTGATGTTGGAGGAAAATTCGGAGAGTGCCTTGGACCGCAAGAAAATCCAACCAATCCATACTCCAGGAAATAATGTCTGACTGCTCACTGGAGGGAAGGATGTTAGAGGCAAAGATGAAGTATTTTGGCCACATAGTGAGAAGACGGGAAAGCTTGGAGAAGAGAATGATACTGGGGAAAATGGAAGGAAAAAGGAAGAGGGGTCGACCAAGGGCGAGACGGATGGACAGTATCCTTGAAGTGACTGGCTTGACCTTGAAGGAGCTTGGGGTGGCAAGGGCTGACAAGCAGCTCTGGCGTGGGCTGGTCCATGAGGTCACAAAGAGTCAGACACAACTGAATGAATAAACAACAATGATTATATGAGTTTCAGTGTGGCATAGTGATCTCAGTATAGGATAATGATGCTGGGAGACACTGGGTTTGAATCTTTGCTCAGCTGTGACCTTGGGTAAGCTACACTCTCTCAGGTCCCTTCAATACTGCCATATACTACAGGTTATCAAAGCAGATAATCCACATTATCTGCTTTGAACTGGATTAAATGAGTCTACACTACCATATAATCTAGTTCAAAGCAGATCATCTAGATTTTATATGGCAGTGTAACACCTTCATAACACTAGAGAAAAACTGGTTTCTGCCTCCTGCAGAATTCTGGGGTTTGTAGTTTAGTGAGGCTGTTAAAGGCTCTTCCTAAACTACAAACCCCAGAATTCTGCAGGAGTCAGAAACCATATTTTAAGTGGATTTCTTCTCTAGTGTGATGAGGCCCAGAAGGGGCTTCAACCTAAGAGGAAGGCTGTGGTAGCATGGAGCAACTTTTAGTGGCCGTAGAAGTATAAACTTGGCAGGGTTTCCCTCCTGCCTCTGCAGCCAGCATGGAGAAATCTCGTAAAATGTAACAAAAATTGTCAGGCTCACCACTTTCTTTGAAGTCAGGTGCTGAACTGTGTGGCATCAATTTCACACTCGACTCTGCCTTTAACTAATGGTAGGAGCAGAGGTTGAAGAGGACCTGCCATGCATGAGGACTAGATAGGATGGAATCACTCTTAAACAGCGCTAGCACTACTACTGTGTGAGTCAAAATTTAATTGGAGTGCATGCATAATGTACAAGAATAATTCATATTAGAAGGCTATAAAATCATGCCAATGACTCCAGCTGCTTTAAAAACTAGAGCTGTAATAGCAGTCATAGGGAGATCTAGTTTCACTGCTGAGTTACTAATTCACAACAGATCCCTTTTGTGTGTGTGTGTGTGTGTTTTTAATTCTCAGTTCTAACAGATTGTACATTAACTCAGGTGCCATCTACACTGCCACATAAAATCCAGATTATCTGCTTTCAACTGGATTATATGGAAGCGTAGACTCATATAATCCAGTTCAAAGTAGATAATCTAGATTATATGACAGTGTAGAAGGGGCCTGAGCAAAAGAAAATTGAGCTCTTCTGAAGCCTTTGGCTAGCTTTCAGCATTTTAAGATGAGTTATGATTGTAGTTAGAATTAATTATGAATATTCATTAATAATACGTATTCATTAGAATCATATGCATGTGATCTCAGAATTAAATACTACTGTGTTTAATGGAGCATATTCTCAGGGAAGTGTATATGGAAGTGCAGCCCTTGAGCCTAAAAAATTTTAAGCCTTTGGAGTATGATGAATTAAACATTAATTTACAGTGGGCTATTGACTGGTTTCAAGACACACACACACAGAAAGCCCATGGATACCAAAATCCTATTATGGTATAGTAAAATGGTGCTCCTTATATAAAATGAAAAATTCAAGGTTTGCTTTTCAGAATGTATTGGGGGGGGGGCAGTTCTATTCAAACAGACAGTTCTATTCAAAATCTATTATAATTCTGGAAATTAAGTGTATAGCCAAAAAAATTAAAAATAAAATGGAGAAAGAGAGAAAGATTAATCAAAACCAACAACTTGAACTCAACAGGAAAATGCAAAATAGTAAATCAGTGCCATTAGTAGCAGTCATTAATCAAGAAGGCATGAAAAATTTCCTGAAGCAGCAAAGTTTAAGCAGGTGGTCAAAATAAAATAAGAACGGAGCAGGGAGTTCCAAAAACACAGGAAGGGGATCCAGGGTAGTTTCTTTTTCAGATTTAAAAATAAAGAAAGAAATAGGCAAATAGAATATAGAAGCGGAAGCTCTTATTCAAGAATGTAACATCCAAACTATTTAGGGTTTCAATTGTAATAACTATTTCTTGAATTTGGTCCAAAAGCTAAAGATGGCCTGTGCAGATGAGCAATAATACCTGTAATATGCCCCCTGGCAACTGAATTCTACATAGCATCTGCATTGTCATTAAGAGTAGCCCTATGGCTGAGGCATGGCATAGTCAAAGGAAATGTAAAAAATGCATTTTGCATTTTGATATATATTAATGTCAAGGCTTTTAAAAATTTAAAATGGAAGTCATCATATATAAGATAATTAATAGTAGGTTTTAACAATGTAGAATAATTTGGGTATATGGAATTTATGTTCTCATGTCCAATCATTTATTTATTTATCGTGTCAGAAGCGAAACCGAGGGTGCAGTTGTAATGTATTTAGAAACACAAAGAAGTTAAAAGCTTGGCATTATACTAAATATCCCTTGACTAGAATCTGGCCACTTGGAGTGCCTCTGGTGTCACTGCGAGAAGGTCCTCAATTGTGCATGTGGCAAGGTTCAGACCACATTGTTGTAAGTGGTCTGTGGTTTGCTTTTTCCCACACTCACATGTAGTCCCATTTCTGAAGATTGGCTCTGCACCTCATGGTGCCAGAGCGCAGTCTGTTCAGTGCCTTCCATGTTGCTCAGTCTTCTGTGTGCCCAGGGGGGAGTCTCTCATCTGGTCTCAGCCATGGATTAAGGTTCTGGGTTTTAGCCTGCCATTTTTGGTGTTCCTGCGATTGTAGATCTTAGAAAGCTATTTCTTGATTTAAGGTGTTGCCATGCTGGCTGATATCCAAACAGGGAATGGGCTGGAGATGGCACTGCCTTGGTCCTTTCATTGTTGGCTGTTACTTCCTAGCAGATGTCAGGTGGTTCAATACCAGCTAAACAGTATAATTTCTCCAGTAGTGTGTGGCGTAGACATCCTGTGATAATGTGGGTGTCTCATTAAGAGCCACATCCACTGTTTTAACATGGTGCTTGTCTTTTCTTAAGGTGAAAAGCACACATCTGTGTTTTAGATGGATTAGGGATCAGCTGGTTTTCCCTGTAATAGGCAGTAAGAGTACCTAAAGCTTCGGAGAGCTTCTGTTCAACCATTGCAAAGCTCCCTGCTTGTGTGATGATGGCACGATTGTCAGTATAGATTAAACTCTATGTCCCTTCTGGTTGATCATTTGTGTAAACGTTAAACATTGATGGAGCATGCATGCTCCCCTGAGGGAGGCCTTTCTTCTGTTTTCGCCATCTGTTTTTCTCTGGCCCTGGAATTCAACAAAAAAGCTCCTGCTTTGTAGCAGATTTCCTATGAAGTGGGTGAGGTGGTAATCCTTTGTGATATTATACATTTTTCTCAGGAGAAGGAGATGATTAACAGTGTTATAAGCTGCTGACAGGTCTATGAAGACAGCTCCTGTAATCTACTGCCTTTCAAAACCATCTTCTATGTGCTGAGTCAGCTTTTGTGATGTGCAGCTTTTGCCTTTCCTGAAGCCAGCTTGCTGTTGAATCAGATATGGGTCTATTTTTCCATAATTCTATGCAAAATAAGTATCTCCAGAAGGAGATTGGTCTATAGCTTTTTGGATCATTATGGTCTTTGCCTGGTTTCAAGCTGGCTATGACTCTTGCTTTCCTCTAGATTTTGGGGATCTAACAATGCAGTTGTTCATCAGCTTCAGCAGCCAGCACTTTGCTTTTGGGCCAAAGTTCTTAATTTGTTCCATCCGTAGATCGTCCAGGCCAGCTACTTTGCCATTTTTACATTTATTGAGAGCCATGTCCAAGTCAGTAGATGTAAAAAGTTCATTGAGGTTGTTGTTCTCATTATCTGATTGTCTCACTATTGGTTTCCTTCCTACTTAGGTGGCAAGGTTGAGTTTCCCATTCTTCAAAAGTGCTATCTCATCTGCCTTTATGTTCGCATGGGTATTAGCCTTCTGACTGCTCCAATCATTGAAATTTTTATATATTTATCTAACTGCCTTGTCTCCCAATCCAGGTTCCTCTCATTCCTTTTAAAGGTAAAGAGAAATGATATATATTTTTGGTAGACTTGTAGCTTTCCATACCTCCTCCTCTCATTGACAATGCTAAAGTCACTACAGCCTAGGATGGCCAAGTACATCAGACTGCTTGAGGCAAAGAAAAAATGTATATCTGGAGACATAAAATGTATGGAAATTTTGAACTTGGAGTGGGAGGGGGAAGAGGGAGAATTGTTCCCCGGTGTTAAAATACAATTGAAGGAAGGACTGAATGATATGCAATCCTTGCTGTGATATCAAGCCTAATCTTATTTTTTCTGCTTTAGCAACACAAAATGCATCAGTGATATTATAATTAGCATATGAAATGATACATCAACACATTGATGGCATTTAGAAAAGGAAAAGATTGTGGGTTGTACTAGCAAAATTTGAATATATCTTTGCTTTAAGAGAGAACTGTGCCAAATATATCTTGGCTTTTCTCGTCTGCGAAATCGGGAAAAAGGAAAACAAAAACCACAATTTTTGAGTAAGCAAATTGAAGTGTATTATTTTGACAGAAATCTGTCACACATGGACACAGTTCTAGTCCTAAATCATATTGTTAGACCCAAGGGTAGACCCATTGTATAAATGAATGTTTTCTCATCATTCAACCATTGATTCCATTGGTCTCCTCCATTTGGGATTATCAACAGGATCCAAGACTCCTGAATCACAGCTCAACAGTTGGAATCAGTTTGTGAAAGATCAATGTCTCAACCTGAGATGTGTTGTATTCACAGATTTCAGAAACCTTGTGGTTTGTGTGCATCAGCAGCATCTTGTAGATATAAAAATAAATTTTGGATGCACCTTTTGTCTGTGCAAAAATTATTACTCTCAAATAGACAGTGTTATATACAGATCTTCACAGTAGGCAGCCAGTATTTCTCTTAGAATTTTGAATGGGTACAAAGAGCCAGCAGGGTGTAGTGGTTTGATTTCCTATGGCTCTGGAAATTTGAGTCCTGGTTGAACTCTCCTTGAAACCCACAGGGTGATCTCAAGTTTGTCACATTCTCTCAGGGCCCTTCTACACAGCTCTATATCCCAGAATATCAAGGCAAAAATCCCACAATATCTGCTTTGAACTGGGTTATCCGAGTCCACACTGCCATATATTCCAGTTCAAAGTGGATAATGTGGGATTTTATTCAGCTGTGTGGAAGGGGCCTCAGCCACAAGGGGAAGACATAGCAACTTTCTTCTGAACAAATCTTGTCAAGAAAATGTTTTGATAGGTTCAGTTGGGAATGACTCAAAGGCACATAGCAACAACTTTAGTACCCTAAAGATACCAGATCCTACCTGATCTTGGAGGTCGATTAGAATTAGCCCTGATGAGTACTTGAATGGCAGACTGATGTTGAATAACTGGTACTGTTGCCTATATTTCAGAGGAAGGATATTCAAAATGCTGGCTTTAGGCTATAAAGCCCTATACAGTACTGGCCCATCTTACCTATCCGAACGTATCTCTCTTTATGAACCATCTCAGAGATTAAGATCTTCTGGGAAGACAGGAGCAGAATCCAAAACGATCTTAACAGATTAGAGAGATGGGCTGAAACTAACAAAATAAAGTTCAACAGGGACAAATGCAAGATACTCCACCTAGGTAGAAAAAATGAAATGTAAAGATACACAATGGGGGACGATGCCTCGCTCAAAAGCAGTACATGTGAAAAGGATCTTGGAGTCCTCATGAACAAGTTAAACACGAGCCTACAATGTGATGCCACTGATAAAAAGGCCAATGGCATTTTGGCCTGCATAAATAGGAGTATAGTGTCTAGATCCAGGGAAGTCGTGCTACCATATGAGGAGTGGCTTAAAGAGCTGGGCATGTTTAGCCTGCAGAAGAGAAGGCTGAGGGGAGACATGATAGCTATCGTGTTTCCCCGAAAATAAGACAGTGTCTTATATTATTTTTTGCTCCCAAAGATGCACTAGGTCTTATTTTCAGGGGATGTCTTATTTTTCCATGAAGAAGAATTCACATTTATTGTTGAACAAAAAAAATGAACATTTATTCTATATTGTACAGTAGTTGTCATCACAAACCAGCATAACCAGACAAACTGTGAATCCTATCAAGAATTTCTTGTTACTACCAATAATTCCATGTACAATACTCTATGGTACGTACATTTACTGATCCTGCATGCTTTAGTGTTCTGTTCGGCAAGCATGCTTCCAAACAAAAACTTTGCTAGGTCTTACTTTCGGGGGAGGCCTTATATTTAGCAATTCAGCAAAACCTCGACTAGGTCTTATTTTCTGGGGATGTCTTATTTTAGGAGAAACAGGATATGTATAAATATGTGAGGGGAGGAGGGAGCAAGCTTGTTTTCTGCTACCCTGGATGCTAGAACACGGAACAATGGCTTTAAACTAGAGGAAAGAAGATTCCACCTGAACATTAGGAAGAACTTCCTCACTGTGAGAGCTGTTCAACAGTGGAACTCTCTGCCCCGGAGTGTGGTTGAGGCTCCTTCTTTGGAGGCTTTTAAGCAGAGGCTAGATGGCCATCTGTTGAGGGTACTTTGAATGTCATTTTCCTGCTTCTTAGCAGGGGGTTGGACTGGGTGGCCCGTGAAGTCTCTTCCAACTCTCTGACTCTATGGTTCTATGGGAAGGCCCTGCTCTCAGACCAGTCTCCCTCGCAGGTGCGGATGAGACAAAACCTTCTCAGTCGTTGCAGAATTTCCTCCCTAGTGACACCATATCACCCCCCTCCCTCCTGGCCTTCAGGAAAAAACTGAAAATGTGGATGTGGGAGCAAGCTTTTAGATAATCTGTCAGTGCAATATGTGAATGTGGAATGGTGCAATGATAACTGGAACAACCTGGACGATGATATCGGATTATGTGATTTTAATAATATTAATGTTGAAATGTTCTTATAGGTTGTTTTAATGTATATGTTTTTATTTGTTGGATATGTGTTATATGGCATCAAATTGTACCTTTATGTGCACTGCTCTGAGTCGAGGTGAGAAGGGTGGGATATAAATATGACAAATAAATAAATAAGGATATGGCAAAAATGGCATATCATGGGATCACCATAAGCCAACAGGGACCTGATCTTGAAGCAGGGTTGGCCAAATAAGTGTGGGAACAGATGGACTAGCCAAACCACCTTGGAGGATCCTTTGTCTTAGGGTAAGGGTTTCCCCTGACGTTAAGTCCAGTCATGTCTGACTCTGGGGGTTGGTGCTCATCTCCATTTCTAAGCCGAAGAGCCAGCGTTGTCCGTAGACATCTCCAAGGTCATGTGGCCGGCATGAATGCATGGAGCGCCGTTACCTTCCCGCCGGAGCGGTACTTATTGATCTAATCACATTGGCATGTTTTTGAACATGTTTCCTTTTCCTTAAAAAATGCAATTCATGCGGTTGCCACAAAGGACAGGTGACTGAAGGGCACTTGTGAAGGAATTGTTGCTCGCTCCCTTGCCACAATCTGAAAGAACCAGTAGCAATGGATAGGGAGGGAGGCAGCACAGGGACAGATGCCAATATGGGCACCATTCGGGTCAGAGGTTAAGTCATGATTATGTCCTCATGATGGTTTTATGAAGGAACAATAAACAGGAGGAGACGTCCATCAGGGCGCAGCCGGTGTTTACTACCCAACGAGCGAGAGAGAGGGAGAAGAAAAGAGGAAGGATGAGGGAGGGAGGGAACGTGTGTGTGAGAGAGATGGATTTCCCTAGAATCCTGCAGAAGGGTCGCCAGTTTCTATTGCCCAGGATCCCTCTCTTGGCAGCCTCCGACGAGGCGAGCCCTCCTGCTACGAAAGCCGAGCTTTCTCCCCTTGTTATTCCTCCTTCGTTTCTCCCCTCCCTTCTCTTGCTTCGGCTCCAACGTTGCTCCTTTCTGTGCCCATTTTAACACCGTGAGGCACGAGCTTCCTGTTGGGTGTTCCGCTTTAAGAAGGAAAAAAAAAAAAAAGAGAAGCCCACACGCAGCAGCATCCAAACAAAACAGCCTCCCCTCCCGCCCGCCCGCTTCTCTCATCACGAAGCACCTGTTTCTGCGCCTCAAGCCTGCCAAGAGCGTCGGCCTCGGCGCTTCCGTGCTTTTTCCTCAGGCCCTTTCACACAGCTCTATATCCCAGAATATCAAGGCAGAAAATCCCACAATATCTGCTTTGAACTGGGTTATCAGACTCCACACTGCCATATATCCTAGTTCAAAGCAGATAATGTGGGTTTTAGCTGTGTGGAAAACAGCCCTAGAAAACAGCGCCCATCTCTCTCCCCCCCTTTCTTTCCCGGCTCGGAGAATAATAATTAGAACAGCAATAAGAACAACACGCAGCATAAAGCTGTCTGAACAGCGAAGGAAGGAGGGAGGGAGCGAGCAGAGCGCGAGACTGACAGCCCGAGCGTGCGTCATGCCATTCGCAAGGCTCAGGATCGCGCGCGCGGGGGGTTTCTGAGCCCTCTTCTCTTTCCCTCCCCCGTCCGCGCGCGCGGACACGCGGGCACCCCTTCCTTCCCTCCCTCCCTCCTTAGAACGAGAGAGAAGCGCGAGGCGACTTGTTGGAGCGGCGGTGCGACGCGCGCGCGCTGTGCTGTGCTTCTTCCCGCCTCCTCCTTCTCCTCCACCTGCGCGGCTCCATCTCTCGCTCTCTCTCTCTCTCTCTCTCTCTCAATCCCGCGCGCGCGCCTCCGCGTCCTCAGCGCGAGGCAGCCCCGAAAGGCGCGCGAGCCGGAGAGGCGCCATCCGCGAGAGAGGAGCCCAGCTGTCAGGGAAAGAAGGAGAAGGAAGGAAGGAAGGATGGGCGCCTCCTCAGCAGCAGCAGCAACAGCAAGAGCAGCGACGCCGACGCCAGAGCATCAGAGCCAGCGTCGGAGGCTGAGTTAGGCGAGGCTAAGGCTCCCTTTTCGCCCTCCTATCTCGCGTCCTGACTGGAGGGCCGGACTCTGAGGGGGCGCATCCCTCCTCTCCTCCTCCGCCCGGCCGCTGAGGCGACGCCGGGGGCGAGGCGGGCCCAGGGGGAGGAGGGGCGGGCGCCAGGGCCCCCGAGGGCTGTTCTCCTCCATCCTCTTCCTCCTCCTCTTCTTCTTCTTCTTCGCCTTCCTCTCTGACTGAGAAGAGGCACGGCTGGGTCTCCCGCGCGGCTGCTGTTCCTCCTCCTGCTGCTCCTCCTCCTCCTGCTTCTCCCCGCGGCTGCTGCTGCTGCTGTCCGGCCGTGCGCCGGGGCCGGGCTCGCGCGCCTGCCTTCCGGAGAGGCGCCGCCGCCGCAGCACGATGGCCGGGGATGGGCTCGGCGGCGGGCGCTGGCGGCGGCGGCAGCAGCGGCGGCGGCAGGAGCTCCCCGGAGCCCCGGCGGCGTGCCTTGCCCGGTGTTAGCCATGGCAAATGGCAGCGGCGGCGGCGGAGGAGGAGGCGGCGGCGGTGGCGGCGGCGGCGGAGGCGGCTCCAGTGGCTCCAGTAGCAGCAGCTACTACTCGGGAGGCGGCGGCGGCGGAGGCGGCGGCGGGGGCAGCGGCAACATTAGGATGAGCAGCCCCGTCGGGAGCAGCCTCAACGCGGACTCGTCCTCGGCGCCGGGGGCCCGCCCGTCCAACGCGCTCATCATCCCCATCACCATGGAGGTGCCCTGCGACAGCGGGCAGCGCATGTGGTGGGCCTTCCTGGCCTCCTCCATGGTCACCTTCTTCGGGGGACTCTTCATCATCCTGCTCTGGAGGACCCTCAAGTACCTGTGGACCGTCTGCTGCCACTGCGGGGCCAAGGAGAAGGTAAGGCCGCCCTCCTGCCCTGCCCGCCTGCCTGGCTTGCCCCGGGGCCGCTCCACGCGCTTCTTTGGGGCTGTGGGCACATCTAAGGACTAACCAGGAATTATCCTCTTTAGGTTGTTTTATGAGGTGGTGGAGGCGCCTTCTTTGGAGGCTTTAAAGCAGAGGCTGGATGGCCATCTGTCGGGGATGCTTTGGATGCGATTTCCTGCTTCTTGGCAGAATGGGTTGGACCGGATGGCCCGTGAGGACTCTTCCAACTCTATGATTATATGATTCGGACATAAACACAAGTATAAACAGCCATCTATCAGGGGGTACTTTGATTCTGCTTTTCCTGCATGGTACAATAGAGTCTCACTTATCCAAGCTAAACAGACGGGCAAGGAGCCCCAGTGGCAAAGTGTGTTAAAGCACTGAGCTGCTGAACTTGCAGACTGAAAGGTCCCAGGTTCAAATCCCGGGAGCGGAGTGAGCGCCTGCTGTTGCTCCAGTTTTTGCCAACCAAGCAGTTCGAAAACATGCCAATGTGAGTAGATCAATAGGTACTGCATTGGCCGGCAAGGAGCCCTGGTGGCGATGTGTGTTAAAGCACTGAGCTGCTGAACTTGCAGACCGAAAGGTCCCAGGTTCAAATCCCGGGAGCGGAGTGAGCGCCCGCTGTTGCTCCAGTTTTTGCCAACCAAGCAGTTCGAAAACATGCCAATGTGAGTAGATCAATAGGTACTGCTCTGGCGGGAAGGTAGCGGCGCTCCATGCAGTCATTCCGGCCACATGACCTTGGAGGTGTCTACGGACAATGCCAGCTTAGAAATGGAGATGAGCACCAACCCCCAGAGTCGGACACGAGTGGACTTAATGTCAGGGGAAACCTTTACCTTTACCTTTAAATGGGCCGGCAGAAGCTTGGATAAGCGAATATCTTGGATAATAAGGAGGGATTAAGGAAACGCCTATTAAACATCAAATTAGGTTACGATTTTACAAATTAAGCACCAAAACATCATGTTATACAACAAATTTGACAGAAAAAGTAGTTCAATACACAGTAATGTTATATTGTAATTACTGGATTTATGAATTTAGCACCAAAATATCATGATATATTGAAGACATTGACTACAAAAATGGTTTGGATTATCCAGAAGCTTGGATAAGTGAGGCTTGGATAAGTGAGACTCTACTGTAGTTGCATACTTTTGGTCTAATTTAATAAACCTCTGTGGCTGGTGAATGTTTTTCTGTCCTGGCCCATTTGGTTTAGCTTTAGAGTTTCACTTATCCAACATAAACGGGCTGGCAGAACATTGGATAAGCGAATATCTTGGATAATAAGGAGGGATTAAGGAAAAGCCTATTAAACATCAAATTAAGTTATGATTTTACAAATTAAGCACCAAAACATCATGTTATACAACAAATTTGACAGAAAAAGTAGTTCAATACACAGTAATGTTATATTGTAATTACTGGATTTATGAATTTAGCACCAAAATATCACGATATATTGAAAACATTGACTACAAAAATGGCTTGGATAATCCAGAACGTTGGATAAGCGAGTGTTGGATTAGTGAGACTCTACTGTAATAATAATAACAATAATAATAATAAACTTTGCTTATATCCAGCCACCATCTCTCCGAAGGGACTCAGGGTGGCTTACAAAGGCATTCTAGGGTGCAGCATATAACATAAAACAATAAAAACTATACATTAGTGTAATGTATTGTAACATAAGTATATTAAATAAAATTGTAACAACAACCCCTGTCAACACATATAACATAAAATCAAAATAATACAATTTTAAAAACATCTCTAGATAGAACTGGCTGCCATCAATTCACAACTAAAGTCCCAAGTGTCAACTTCATATGGGCCCATTCAGCCTACTGGTGGTCAAAAGCCTGTTTGAACATCCGTGTTTTCAGGCTGAATCGGAAACATCTTCCGATTTCCTGATCCGAATCTCTTTTGGAAGGGTATTCCAGAGTTGGGGAGCTACCACAGAGAAGGTCCCCCCTCTCTCTCTCGTCCCCACCAACCGCGCTTGAGACAGCAAGGGGTTGGATTCGATAGCCTATGTGGTCTCTTCCAACTCTATTATCATTCTATGATTCTATGGGCCCTTCCAGGCAGGCCCTATATCCCAGGATCTGATCCCAGGTTTTCTGCTTTGAACTGGATTTTATGAGTCCACACCACCACATAATCAGGGATAAACAGAAAACCTGGATCAGGTCCTGGGATATAGGGCCTGTCTGGAAGGGGCCTATAATTTCCACCCCTCTGCTATCTACAGTAACCTCCTTTGTAATAAACTGTGTTTCTCCCTTTCGCTAAATGCTTCATTTTTGTGCCTAAGTAAAGGGTTGACCCTTCTTAGATCAGATCTAATCTAATGCTTTAATCCAGCACTTCATACATTTTTCCCGCTTGTGACCCTTCTTTGCCTAAGAAATTTTCATGTGACCCCCTGATAAAAAAGGTAAAGTTTTCCCCTTGACATTAAATCTAGTCGAGTCTGACTCTGGGGGATAGTGCTCATCTCCAAGCCTAAGAGCTGGCGTTGTCCATAGACACTTCCAAGATCATGTGGCTGGCATGACTGCATAGAGTGCCATTACCTTCCTGCCAATGCAGTACCTATTTATCTACTCAAATGTGCATGTTTTTTAACTGCTAGGTTGGCAGAAGCTGGGGCTAACAATAGGAGCTCACCCCGTCATGCGGATTCAAACTACCAACTTTCTGGTCAGCAAGTTCTGCAGTTTAGCGGTTTAACCCACTGTGCCACTGCGGTCCCTTGACCCCCTGATATATAGGCATATAAAATAAGCATTTAAAAAATCAAACATTTGCTGATAATAAATTAGCATTCTCAAAGCTTGCTAAACAGGCTGATTTTCCTTTTTATGAAGTACAGCTGAAGAATTGTCTGCAGACTCCACTGTTGCTAATAAATTTGTGTGGCACTCAGAAACCTTTCACTGGTGCCAATTTTTTCGTGACCCCAACGTTGAGCCCAAAAAACCCTGTTTGGGCTTGGGATCCACAGTTTAAGAAGCCGGCAGCTAGATCAGCCTTGGGCTGTCTTTGACACCGTGCGTGCCAGACCCAGGTTCTAATGCTTGGAACATGTGAAACGTCCCTTTCTTCCCAGACCTAACTTAAAACAAGTGTTCATTGAATTCAGTTAAATATAAAGGTGTTTGTGGATGCCCCTCTGCAGCTGCTCCAAACACATGTTTACTCAGTTCAAAGGCTTCAAGGATACATATTTTACTTTGGAATAAATTCTGACTATATTTCCCCCTTGATATCCAGTTGGACTTGTCAGTAAGCTCTTTAAGTAAATATTCATGGGATATAGGAATTGTTTCCTAAGTCTCAAGTAAATATTCATGGGACATTTACTCTTCTTCAGTATATTGGTTGGCTTCCTTTCACAGTTGCTGCTTTTCTATTTTTTTTTATCCTTCCCCACTTCTTTTCTTCATTTCCTCAATATTCCATTTTTTTATCCTTTTCTTTATCCTCCTTTCTCTGCTCATTTTTTCATATTCTGAAAGTGATTCCCTATTTATAGGAATGAATGAAAGTTTTATTGTTAATGCTTTTGTGTATGGGTTGGCCTTCTAACATCTCTATTTGAATAAGTGTTGTTTTTTTGCACCTTATGTTGCCTTGGGTTTTCTGGTGCCAAGATATGAGAATAGTGGGGCTTGTTGATGCCATGTGTGTGAAGAATATTATTATCCCCAAAAGGACAGTGACTTCTGCAAAAGTCAGGGTTTACCCATGATGGAGTAGTCATGGGCATAAATGGGTTGAGAAAGAAAGATTGAGACTTTCATTAGGAGAAATGTCTGAAGTGAAGAGGAAGAAAATAAGGTGACCAATTCCATTCCACTTGTACCTTGTTGAATGGTTACTTCTTAATGGCACGAAACAAACAGGCAGAGAAGGAAATGCCTCTTTGTATCCAATTTTCCAGTCAATGGGATTCTTGCCATTAGTTGCTGATTGGCCACTCTTGTTTGTGAATGTGTTCAAATTGTAATAGGAAATTTTGTCACTTTATATTGAACTGTACATTGTGATAAAGTAAAAGATTAACTATCTGTTAGTTGACAAAAGGATGCAATAACCTCACCTGCCTCAAGAAGAAATGGCGGCAAGCCAAAGTAAATACTTTCAAAATGCAAACATACTTGGTCATGTTGCATTTCATATAATTTAATGCATTTTGGCAAGAAAAGAGGACATTCAGGTGTTGCCCTTTGTATCCATTTTCAGAGGTCATGGCAGGTGAAGAGAACATACAGAAAGAAAATGAAATTGTAATAGTCAACAAATACTCTCCAGTCTATCTAAGTCATGATTATATGTGTGTGAATGTATATATCTTTTCAAGTGAAAAAGTAAAATAGGAGCACAGAGGCATTATTGTGTAAACCTGTCTTCCTACTTCTTCATTTCTTTCCAAAGCAAAATCTTGCTCTTATTAAAGACAGATTACTCTCTTTGGATTGTTTGCTTTCTCCTTCTCAATAATCATCCTCCATATGGAATTGCCATTCCACCTTTTCCTGGAATTCGAAAACACATACTATTCTTGTAACGTTGCTCTTGAGAACGCTTTATTGAGAATGTGGGTTAAGCAAGGGTACATAGTGCCTGCTGTTTCATTGGGGGGGCATACTTCCCACTGGATAAATCTCATTTGGGATTTGGAGGTCCTAAACTTCAAATCATTGCATAGATTTTATTCTTATGTTGGTAGGCCTAGGCTGTCAAACTTACGTTACATTCTACATAGTGTTGATCTTGGCAATTTTGCCCTTGACCCAAAGAAAGATAGCAGTTCATGAATCTCATCAGAATGAATGGCTACTATGAACGTGCCTTACTTATTTCAGTTAAATTGTAGTGGGGTTAATGCTACAGCCTTAAAACAAGTACAGTGTTCCTCCGTTACTTCGTAGTTCGCTTTTCGTGGGCTTGCTATTTTGTGGGAAAACGGGGGTATGTTTAAACATTATTTTAATTGTTATGTGGCCTTTCTTCCCCTTGCAAGCCCCTTCCTGTGGAGGACTCGGAGGAGGGGGAGGGAGTTTTCTGGCATGGCCCGGCTGGAGTGGAGGCAGAAGCCGGACCTGGCTGCCTCTTTCAGGCTCTTGCTGCTGCTGCCGGCCTTCACTCTCTCACCCACCCTCCCTCGCTCACTCATCTGGCTGGAGCAGCATCCCTTCTTCCCTGGCTGCCAGGGACATGGCGGTCCTGGAGCAAGGGCCCAGCCGGCGCTGGTAGGGAAGGGGCTTGCAAGGGGGAGAAAGGCCACATAATAATTAAAATAATGTTTAAATATTAACATTAAAATAGTGTCCCTACTTCACGGATTTCCACTTATCGCGAGAGGTTCTGGAACAGAACCCCCACGATAAGTGAGGGGAATATGGTGCAAGTTATTTCTGAATAAATATGCCTAGGGTTGCTTCATATGTTCCTCTAGATTGTAGCCTTTGGCTGCTGTCCTGTGCAGAAGCAGGCAGTTGAATCCCACTGATGGGTAAACTACACTCTCCTTTTGTAGGGGGTTTTAACCTGTTTCTCATGATGCACAGCCAGGATCCCTAAAATGCTCCCCTGTCGATATGAGCAGAGGGAACCCTGAACCACTCCTGACTGCAGCAGTGTTGTGCTGTGCTGTTGTGCATGTTTTCTTGTTCCCACACAGTCTCCCAGTTCACTACTTTGGTATATGAGCATTAAAGCAAAAAGCCAAGAGCTTTACAGAGCCACTATGTAAAATGAATAGCTTTGCAAAGGTTTAATGTACAGACAGTCCCCAAGTTACGAACAGGATAAGTTGTGCAGGTTTGTTCTTAAATTGAATTTGTTTGTATGTCAAAACAGGCACATTTTTGAAGTGCAACTCCAGTGTCATATGTATGCTTTGGAAAGCATAGGGAAGGATAAATACCTCAGTGGTGTATGATTTGCTGTGTGTGCCCCTGTTCAGAAGATTTCAACTCACATCCTGTCCCTGTGATAATTGGATTTTGAAAAATGTGGCTTGTTGTCAAAACAAGGATTGATGATAAAGTGGCGACACCTTTTGTCCATGCTACCTCTTCCATGACTGAATTTCCCTTCCTTGGGGTAGATTTCTCTCACTTCCTGTTATCTCACCCTCGTTCTTCACTATGAGTCATTTGTAAGTCGGATGTTTTTAACTCGGGGACTGCCTGCATATCAAATCTGCTTTCTTGTGGAAACATGGTTTTGTTCATGCTTCTTTTCCCAGCATGTTTTGCAAGGTGACCAATATTGACAGACCACATCAGAGAGATCACACACAGATTTGCCTTTTCAG